>NC_134837.1:111666473-111989279 GCF_004210375.1 Tachypleus tridentatus
ACTATCCAAGAACCCACGATACGTTTACAAAAATCATATTGAATGTTCACATTTCCACATGCATCAAAGCAAAAAAAATCAAATACAAATGTGAGAGATGTTCTACTTCTAATCCACTATAGACATATTATGAGAAATAAGTTAGCTGTCTGATATAATTTAAGTTTTACATAGACAAAAGACAAGGGAGTAAATGTGACACAAATGGTGTCAGATGGTGACACTATACAGGCTATTATCTATGATAGTAAATAATGTTTCATACTGGCAAGGTAAAATCTATTGTATTTGTGTGTCATTACGTCACACAATCAGCCTTAGGAATTTGAAGATTTGGTTAAACATTTGTAAATGTAAAGATATCTTACTGATACAGTACACTTTCAATCGGTTTAAAGTTTCTATACCTTAGTTTCAAACTGTTAATACCACTGCCGTTCGATTCTTTTTTTCTAGCTTAGCTCCCCCCCGCTAGTACAGTGGTAAGTCTACGGATTTACAACGCTAAAATTAGAGGTTCGAATCCCCTCGGGAAGCTCATCAGATAGCCCGACGTGGCTTTGCTAAAAGAAAACACACAAACAACTTAGCTCTACATTTATTTTTACGTATAAAAATTAGATATTTTCATTCTAAACTTCGTTCTTACCATAAACGGATGTTTCTTTAACAGTATAAAGTTTTGATGGAGAGTGCAGAGGCTAGTGAAGCCTAATAATTATGTTTAACGTCATTTGCTCTCAAATATTTCTGCCTCATTTTTCTCAATTTGCTCATTACCGATTTTAAGTCAGTGATGAGCGAAAATCTCGTTTTAGGAGATTTCTTTAATGCTAGAACCCGTCAGTCGGTCTCATCTATAGCAATAAAAAATATTTTTTCTTTATTCGTTGTAAAATATGTATAGGATGGGTAGAAAATGTTTAAGTTGGCGAAGAAATGATATTACACGATGATTTAATGTTTAAATTGGAATAAATGTGACTAAAGAACTTATTTGGTTAAAAGTAATTTTAATTTAAACTTCATTTATTAAAACTGGTGTTTTATTTTAAATTGATTCTATTATTCTCGTGGTTCAATATTTTCAAATGACTTGCAAATACATGTTTCTTGAAATTGGTTAAACGTGTGTTTCCTCTTGTATTACAAGGAGTTATTTAGTTTATCGTCTAATGATGTTGGATTCTCTGTTTGGAATTTAAATGTTACCTGTAGTATATTTATTTCAGTTATAGTGTTAAATTTAAAAAACGCGATATTCTATTTTTTGTTTTACATGAATATTGTTTTGAGTTTTGGGCTTGTTTCTCCTACGTAAAATACGTGGAAGTTGCCATAAAGTATTTCATAAATGACATTAGTATTGTATTTGCTTTATTTTTAGAAGAATTTAGGTATTTTGTTTACTGTATTTGGGGTTATTGACTGGGTGAGTATCGCGTTGTTGACTGAGGATTCTCTATATCACCGTTATTTCAAATCTCCTTCCTCATTGCTTTATAACCTAGAAACGTCGAATTGTATATGAATTCTGTAATAAAAAGTTTTAAATTACCAATTGTAGAATGTCTGCAAAATTAATTAGCTTCAAGTGGGTTGCTCAGAAATATAAATGCATGAAATAGATTATTACAATAATGTTAAAAGTACTTACAAGGAATTATTACTTTAGAGATAACATGAAATCAGTTTTACTTAATTTTAATGAGAGGAAATGTCGATGTTGAAGTGTGGTATGAATAACTATTGGTAAACATATCGACATATAATTACTATAAATGTTACTATCAATACTACACATTCTAAAGGTAAACCTTACCACCCTTTGTTCGTCCATATACTGGTTCTAATCAGAACTCCAGTAATGGGTGATATTGCTCAATTCCAAGGTGCTAAGTGGGTCGACAGATATTGATATTGACAGCTATAATATACTCTTGGAAGATGCATCACATTCCATCAGTTGATGCTAAAGATTCCCTGAAAAAAAGAGTTATTTCAGGGTAGTGATGAAGACGAACTCATAATCTTATCGGTACTCGTGTAATAGACGTACAGTATTAACGAGAGACTGCTACTGATGTTCATAGTAATAATACTTTACAGTTTATAGGGATTAGAAGCCACACCAAAACAGTTTTGAATAAACAACCTGGCATGTAATGTGACTCAATCTGATATAAAGTCACGGCAGAACAGAATTTATCAGAACTACTTTATGACATCGCTTAACATTTCGTAAATGGTGTGATGTAACCGAAAATTAGTTGCTTTTGGGAAAGGTATGTAACAGACCTTTCCAATGTAAATTTTTATATGCTCAAATCATGAAAATATATTCAAATGAGAATTTAAATTTTTCGAAACAAAGATATTTATTGTACTTAAGAGCATCGAAAACATAATATTGGTTCGCCAGAACAATTCGAAAAAAGACCTGCAACAAGTCATATGAACATGAATATCACAGATAAAAACCGCCGAAGTGCCCCAGGCAACAGTACGCAAAAAAATATCTCAACCTAGGAACGAGATCAACCACTGAATAATTAAATAGATATGCATGTTACTGTACACACAGACATACCAGTCACGTCACTGATGTAGTAACTATGTGATCAGAGACGAAATGGATTATGGAAAACCTGTAGAGAGAAGTGATGAGGCTCCAAAGTTATTTTGATATAACGTACTCAACTTCTGTATGTTGAAGCAAAATCTTACGAACTGTAAAGATAAAAACTGTAACTACGTAGTTTTTAAGAACGTATTCTGAATAAACAATACTTTAAATTTACAGCAAAAGGTGTTAGATCGCAATATTGTTTATCTTGATAAATCCACAAAAAAATTAACTGTTTGCTTTTATATTAACTTCAAATGGAAAATTTACTCGGAATACATTTCATGCATGTTCTGCATTATAAGGATATTATTTGATATTTTGTTGTTTGCAAGAGACTCAAAATTATATACTGATACATTTTACCAACGTAATATTCCCAAAAGAACCTGTATTTTCATAACTGATATTAACATAAACAGTGACAACAGTTTCACGTTTAACTGTGACAAATAAGAATTTTGCAAGGGAAACACCAACAGAAATCAAATGTACCAACAGATATAACATAATATAAAAAAAAAAAGATCGTGTGTAATTTCATAAGTTTCCAAGTTTCAAAATTAGGAACGGCTAGCGCCAAAAGCCCTCGTTCAGCTATCCGTGAAATTGAAAAACAAACAAATATAACGGTGTCTCAATAGCACATCTCGTCACATTATTACTAAAAAGACCTAAAGATATTTAACTAAAACAGTGTATGTCCCAAAACATAACTTAAATCTATGTTTAATATGTTTATTTTGTGCACATAATGTCGTTTTTGTAATAAAATAAAGTAATTTGTCCAAATACAAAACAAATATTTTAATATAAGATTATAATAACATTGGATTATCAAAACGTTAGCACCGTCTCGTAAGGTCTGAACAAAAAAACGTTAGCGTAACCGTCTCGTAAGATCTGAACAAAACTATTAGAAAGAATTGTTACCAAGTAAGCGAAAAACTTCATGAACAGTGACGTACGACGTTCAGTGTTTGTGGTCGAAATGGTATCGTTCTTTATCTGGGAAATTCACAGTAAAGACAAATTTGCAAAAATTACTGTTTTTAATAGCGTTGTAAAAACGCAAAAACTACCATTCAGTGGATACAATTCGATATCAAAAAAGAATTATGTACCATAATAAGTGAAGAAGCTAATTATAAAACTTAAAACAATAAGTGAATAGCGATCAAACAAACTGGCTTTATTAAGTAGTCAGTGGAAAGACGGTTTGTTTAATTTGTGTTATATATTCTTACAATTTAAGTGAATCGAAGTTAATTTAACTCACTGTATCATACTGAGTTGTATAATATGTCAATTATCGTAAAGAAAATGTCGAGATTTTTCTTGTATCACGTGTGTTTGGAAGGGAAAGCCAGTAGCTTTCTTGATATATTGTCTAATAATTTAAATATGTTGGAAAACCAAGCTGATTTCCCGTTATATAACTATATAGTTGTTGTTGTTACATAACTGTACTATTTGTCTACTAGTAAGGAGCTCAAATAATATAACAGGCGTTATTTTTCTTTGTTAATTATCTGTTTAAAGTGTAAAGAAAATACGTATATATACAGTTGTCAAATTGTAAAGGTTGTTATCAATGTTTAATATGAAAATACATTATAAATGTAAGAAATATCATATTTATTTAATTAAAATGTTTAATATATTAAATCAAGATTATTTTTAGTTTAAAAAATTATACACTTTCTTATTGAGTTACATTTGAAGTTTTCTTTCGGTTTTATGTAATCGATACAATGTGTAAAACGGTTTTAAAAACAAGTCTCTCTCTTAAGATCCAACTGAAGTAGTTCTCAAGGTTACTTTCCCCTAGGCTTCAAAACCTACAGTTGTAAGATATCCTTGGTGGATAGAAGAAGTGACACTAATTTCGATTTGTCTTATTGCTTTATGGTAAGCTACATGTTATCTTCCAGTTCTTGACAATTAAAGTATGTGGAACAGGGGTGAGAGAGCATCTGACCTCAATACCCAATTATCTTTTAATTGAATAGTAGGGTTGGATATTTGAAAATGTCAAGTGTGTTCAGTGCCCCTTTGGTACTTAATATGTGAAAACACTAATATGAACCTAGTAAAGCTGAATATGTTTAATTAACCTTACAAATGAGGTAAAAATAACTTTTCAGTTGTAGTTAACACTTCTCACCAAACTTCTATATGGTAATTTATCAAGTGTTTTTGTAGATCCGTTTGCTTATGACAAAAACAACAAAAAAGATAACTATTTAGAGTTAATCTTTATTAGTTGTTTATATAGAAAAGTGGAAGAAAAAAATCGCGTTTTTATTCCTCTGTTACTTATTATTATTATTATTTTATTATTGTTTAGCGTTCTTTGTTGCTTCTGCAATGTGAATGAAAAAGCCCGGGGGGGCGAATGAAAAGCCGGGAAAAACCGCGTCCTCGGGTCTTGTGGAGTTTTTGCCTATACAAAGCTGGAAGACCAGGCGCTTGTAACTGAAAAGATCACCCCTAGTGAATTAGACATTTTGGAAGCTGTTTCAGTAATCCCTGAATGTGAGAAGGCCTCAACAAATAAGTTTAACAAAAGAGAAAATAATATGTTAAAGCAAAATCAAACAAAACCAACCATCTTGCAGACAATAAATGAAAAGTACCCAGTAGAAAAGAAAACAGAAAAAGCGGAAAACGTGTGCAATCCTGCTTCAGGTTTTGATAAAACTAAATCAAAGACACGCGTTAGGATAATCGTGAATGATGACAAACCTGAAGAAACATTAAAATCTGATTCACTGACAACGGTTTGTATACGTTTAAAGTTCTTTTTCTTTATAGTACACAGTATTATACAGCATAAGTGTATAACCATTAATAACAAGGATGTGCTCCTGATATTAAACTTTCACTTCATACAAGTTTATTTGTACCTACATATAAATATTGCACTGAGCAACTGAAATATAATGGAATTAATGGTACATTATTACTGTTAATGCAAAATTACTGTTATAAAATAATTACAACCATTCTCATATTTAATTTCTGTGAATATCTGACATCTTATTATCTGTATCTGGTTCAAAATTCAATTGCTTTCTCATTCATCTTACGTTTTTGATTAATATTTGGTAGAAATGAATTCATATTTTTAGAGTTAAAAACATTTCACTTTAATGTAATGTATACTATATCAAACTGTGTGACCAATATCATATCGATGTTGCATGCTTACAATAAGTGTTGTTTAGAGCCTGAGGCATGCACAACTACTGGTATTAAAGCGAGTTATTTTGTGTCTTACTATAACTAGAATATACTTTTTTTGCTAATACCTGTATTGCCAAGTTTCTTGAGTATTTTAACCGTATGTACACTGAAATGACGTTCTCTTGCAGCTACGAACATCAGATTCTGTTTTTAACAGTTATCACATAACTGCGGCGAATCGTTAGATGACGGTAACTTACTTAAAATGTGGATTTTATTATTCTTAGTCCAATACCACTGTATATGTACCATTTTTTACAAGTGATTCCACCATATCTTGTTAATAACACTTTGATATATTTTACAACAGTGTTTGTTTTTTATAGTCAGCAAACTTTCATTGGTCTGACAGACATTTAGTGAAATATCCAGTTGTCTTCTTTTGGACTTTACTAAGATTATGAATATTTTAAAGTACTATAAACTCCGTGATTTACTTCAGTGTTACAACTATGATAAGACAGTTTGAAAAATCTTTTTCTTTATAGTCATTTGTAGTTCAGATCACATAACTTTTCATGTTTAATTTATATAAAAATGAAATGAGGAGAACAACTAACATTTATTTATAACAATAGTTTTATCTTGTTTTAACTAGTATTTGTGAACATACAAAACATAAATGTAAAACATTATCTAAAGCTATTGTCTGCTGTATATTACCTTCCTCACTATTTGGGACAATGCTTGAGTTATATTTCGTAGTTTCGAGAAAACGTTTATCAGATATCTGAAATCAATTTCATAATTTACAATTTTCTAATAAACGTTTATTTAATTTTACTCATATAGTAAAATTATTGCTACATAAAGAATAAATTATATATTTTTAAAATGTTTATTAACTGATTATTGTTATTAAAACATTTTTTTCAATTGATGAGTGTTGCCTCACTAATTATGATTTACATCTTCAGGCAAAAACACCAGCTTCAAAAAAAGTAAAAGACGATGAACGTAACCATATGGAGGTGCCAAGCAACATCAGGCCTCCGTCTACTGGACTTGTCTACAATGCTGATAAAATTATCACTGTAAGACTTGGCAGTAAATCAGAACATTACCAGAGACACGTTTTTATTACTATTGAAAATGCTGAAAACCGAAACAAATTTATTATTAGGAGAGCTCCGAAACCAACACCCATGTGCGATTCAAACGTTGCCAAAGCAAACATAATCTTATTGGACATGAAACTAAAAATAATAATCAAGTTAAATATGTTGACATCCCTCACAAGTTTGTTTTTGCAAGAGCTTCGAAACTGAAACCAAAACCCAAAAAATAAATAACCCATGGGGTGCTTACAAGCACACAATATTATAAAGAATAACTTTACCTTATCCTATAAGTTACTATTTTTTACATTTTACTCAGTGATATAAATAATAAATAAAACATACTCATGAAAAACAAAGAATATAATATTCACCTGGGTCTTCTCTTTTTTGCTGTCAACTGTCATGAAACTTAAGCTCACTTTTTGATGTACTAAAGGTATTGATACAATCAATAATGTTTTTTATGTAATTAAATAATACAATAAGAACATAGAATAATAATACACGTGCTACTCAGGTGGAACCGTAATAATAGCTGGGTGACCAGAGCAGTTGAAAGAAACGATTAATTGTCATGTTACTGTACTATGATATTAGTCATTATCTATTTATAACTATACGTTACTTTGAGTGGGTAAAACATATGGGTTTCTACTTAATTCTAAAGTTCGCTTTAGAGATTTTAACTTCCATTTGAAAACAATACGCACCTCACTTCAGATATTTCCTTATTGCGATTTTAGGAGGATTTTGTGACAGTTTCACAGATGTAACTATCCAAATCACCAATGCATATTTTATTTACATGACTTCTAGCGCAATTTTAGGTTGAACACAAATTTCACATATCATATTTAGTGGGAGTATTCGCGTACAGATGGCAACAACATAGGCTATTTTTGTTTTGTATTTTCAGGAGTATTTGAAGTTCAGCGTAAACCTATACAATGGGCTGTATTGTATTGAAACCCAATTTCTTTGGAATTGTAAGTGCGCAGACATACCGCTGTACTTCTGGGGGTCGTTCAGAAAGTTCCAGAAGGAGTTTTTGTGATTGTTGAAGCACGACGTTTTGCAATGAACTTTCTGTAATCTGCCCTCTCAAGAAATTGAACCCAGATATTTACACTGTAAATCCGTAAAATAAGCGCCAAATAAAAGGTGAACATTCGAAGGAAAGCTAAGATCTATAGCAGATGTTCTGAATAATTTAGTTAATTAATCCATTTACAGATGTTAAGATATTTTGCTATTCTAGTTTAATATTTTAAAAAATACTTTGTTTAACTCGAATAAATGACTGCAAATTAGAAACACAGTAATGTATAAAAGACTTAATTAACATAAAATAGTACTTAACATGATAAAACACAACACAATATTTCTTCTTCGACCATTTGTTCGTTTTTTAGTTATAAGTACTTAACACGCACTTTCTGCCTGGTGAATTTTGTGCAAAGCTACAAAGCATTAGTTGTCCTTAATTTTAAAGTGATAAATTATATAGGATGGTAGAAAGTTAACACTATCCCTCACCAACTCTTAAGTTACTCTTTATCATCGAATATAAAAATTGATCATCAGATTTCTACCCTCCAGTTTTCGGCAACTGGGTTCGTTCCTGCGACCGGTAGATAAGCTATGTCCCAAAAGTTACTTTTTTGACAAAAACATCAGACACGTTTAAAAATCTGTAACACAACTCGCATCGAAACAAAGTATGTCATGTAAAAACAATAATCAATTCAGATTAACATGGTTGTTTCAATATTTCGCAAAAATACTTCTCACTTGCCTTGTCACTCTCCTAACAATATTGCGTTACTTGAGATAGATGCAATTTTAGATGAAGAAAATAACGACGAATAAACAAAACAGGCGCTTTGCAGGAGAACCACAAGAATATTTCTCCAAATAAATAAAATGGACACTTTGCAGGGGAACCATAAGTAATGCCACTCCTGTTACGTATTATAATTTATCTCGGACGAGTCTCGGATTTATTATGTACGTATTGATATTTTAAACAGTCGAAAATTTTAATTTTAGTTTAGAAGTTAACTAAATGTTAATAAGTATCAAAATTATGACATTTGCCAACAATATTAATATATGTAATTTTATTTGTTAATACAAATATATTTTACTATACAAACAACAATACACTTTATAATAACAGTGATTACTAATAGTTGTTACAAACGATGGTTTATATACAAGAGTTTTACAAACTTAGAGACAATACTGAGTCTTATATCCAGTCTAAAACTGAATATTTTTATTGACGATCTAATGCACGCCGAGCCAATTAATTAGCTTGTTAGCTTGGTTAACCTCATACCGCTTATAAATTTGCTTTTTACCGACGAGATATTTAATGTCCTCGTAGAAATGAAAACGTCCGAATTTAATTTAGTAAAATTAAAAAATTTGTATCTTTCTAAATCTGTAAAGTTCCTGGTCAAATTCTATAGATTTCCAATTAATAAGCGTTAATCACAACTATAGCTTCCGAGGCTGACCTGTAGCTGACCAATAATATTCTGTTACCGTTTCTAGGATAGCTGCTTTTATACAAATCACGCGAGATTCTAGAACGTACAACAATGTTCGAACACGCTAGCATGTTCGTGAAACAAATATCTTTTACAAATTTAGAGAACAGGTAGGAATTGCGCAATACACATTCAACAATATACGTCACACTCATGAAACCGAACAAATGTATGTTTTAAAATAAACGTGTAACGCTAAATCCACTACCTTCCAAACAAGTAAAACAAGCGCTTTGCAGGGGAATAATAATTAATGTAAATCCGAAAAAAATAAAATATGCGTCTTGCAGAGGAGCCATAAGTGGTAATGTCACTCCAAATAAATAAAACAGGCGCTTTGCAGGGGATTCATAAGTAATTATACTTTAAACAAATAAAATAGGCGTTTTGCAGAGAAACCTCAAGTAATATCACTCTGAATTACATGGAAGTCGATTCTATATCTTATCTGACAAGAGCTTCAAAATTTTATATTTAGTCTCAAAATTTCACTTTTCTCAGCTTGTTTATATTTTATTGAATATTGTTTGGTACCTGTAAGGATATATCTTACCAAGAGAGGTATCACTGGAAGTAGGATCTGCACAGCTGTAGAAACACATTTAACAAATTTAATATTTGTTTGTAATTCTGAGACTAGAACGAGAGCGAAAACCATTAGAAATAGATATGAGTATCCAAGCCCATAAAGTCGCACATCTGAAAGTACTAGTTGTGAGTAGGTAGAAGCTCCTAATGAGAACATATTTCTAGACTGGCATGACATTCCGAAACTAGCCTGAAATAGATTTGGCCCTAAATTTATTAGATTAGTGTACAGAAACAAAATGATAATGTAGTTGTTTTGCTTTTCAGAGTTTTTATTTGTATTATTATTTATACGAGAAGTACATGATCTGATGACAACAAAACTTAAGAATTGTTCATACTGGGACTTCATGGAAATGTTGAATTCCAGACATACACCTCGAACTTCAACTGTTACGTATTACTAGGTCATTGTTTTCTTAAATCTCTTTATTTTTACTTGTTTTGTTTCTTTTTAATTTTACTTGACACAAATTTGTTAGAAAAAATACTTAGATCGGGAAGAATCCGGCAGATGCAAACCATAAAAAAAATTAAAATCCGTATCAGAAAATATTCTTCAACCATGAAAGCTAAGGAAAAGAATAAAAGTATTACAAGTATAACCTTTGGCAACAACAACAGAAACTCTCGACCAGATAAGTCCCAAAACTTTCACTGTAAATTTAGACACGTATTCACGACTCGTCTTATGAGGTTTTTTACGATTTATACCACATGTAAAAAAAGTTGAAATTTACTTTTCATCAACTGAGGAATTATTTAGCTTTACTGTTTCTGCTGTAGAAAGGACGTGAATTTGGGCTAGGTCACTCAGATAATGTTGTTGTTGTTTTTTAGCTTCCAATGGAGCTTATAACATGGTTAAGTCACCATTATATTTGACAATATTTTTTTCCTTTTCATTAATATACAATAAAGTATAGATAATATGACCAAAGATTTAGAGATAAATACAAATAATCCAAAATAATAGTCATTACACTATAGTTTTTACACAGTTAATAAAACAATGCATTCGTAAATGACTGACTGAACTACACAGAATCTATTTTTAGATGAAACTAAAAAAAATCTGAAATTTGTTATACTTTAATTATTTATTTGTAAAAAACTTCTTTAGACATTTTAATAACTCGAAATATTATACTGAACTGAGCTACATAGTAGCATTATCAAACATTTAATTTCTAATAACATTTAAACTCTTGGGGATAAGAATTGTTTTTTAATAATGTTGGTACAGACTAGGTAATACTAATGACTTGTAATATTTGATGTTGACTGCATTGATTACAAAATATGTGTTATTTTTTATCGGTGGCTTTAAATGAATTTTTCAGTGACGCAGCAGTCATATTTGTATCGAAAATAAAAAGTCTGCTTCAAAGATCAACAACTGAGAGTAACGTGCTTAAACAACGAAGACATGTTGAAACACAAAGATCAACACATTACAATATATCATGCAAACATCAAATACATGCTTCATCTTTCTAAATGTGGACTTCAAGTTGTGAGTGATGAATTTGTTAAGACATGAAGAAATTGGAATTTCGAGATGCTTGCTAGAATTTCGGGGTTTAAATAAAACTGTTTATGGGTCTATTTATTTTAGTTAAACTATTTTCACCCATAAGAACTTTTTTTCTTCTCGGAACACTTATATTAAAGAGAGCCCGGCATGGCCAAGTTCTTAAGGCACTTGACTCGTAATCCGAGGGTCGCGAATTCGAATCCCCTTCACACCAAAATGCTAGCCCTTTCTGCCGTGGGGGCGTTATAAAGTGACGGTCAATCCCCCTATTCGTTGGTAAAAGAGCAGCCCAATAGTTGGCGGTGGGTCTGATGACTAGCTGCCTTCCCTCTAGTCTTACATTGCTAAATTAGGGACGGCTGGCGCAGACAGTCCTCGTGTAGCTTTGCGCGAAATTCAAAACAAACCAAACATTAGAGATCTGAACTATTTATTCAAATGACTTCATGGCACGTTTTGTGGTTTATAAAAATCCAAAATTAATTATAATTTGCCCATCAGTATTTTATATGTTCTCAGTTGACATTCGGTGTTATTTAATTTCTTTTATAATAATATGAATTATTCATTGCGTTGAAACGTGTTCTATCGTGGGACAGATTTTACGTAATACAGGAAGTTTTCATATTCTACAGTAGCCTAAACTTTCATGACATTTCTAGAATTCACCAATCACTATTCATGTAACAAGAAGAAAAAACAACCTCTAATGTACAAAAATTAAAATATTAAAAAAATAAAGTTATAATTCACAGTAATTGATTAGTTGTCATCGTACTTTTAGTTTTCATGATTTTGGTTGTAAAGTAAGGAAACAAGTGTCAAAAGTCACTTGTTGCTTTATTTTTCTAGTACAAGTAACCACCTGTTCCTTTATTATTCTAATCACTCTGGACTTCAGTAAAGATAGGGTTCAGTTAGAAAAACACTTGGTGTTCTTTAACTTACCGTGTGAAAGGGAGGGTCGAAATATCTAGTTTCATTTTTCGATCTCAGTTCAGGCTTAGTTGTTGGACCTGTTTTAACGTTGACTACTGTCTTGGCTTTTCTCCAGTCACAATCATGTCAGTGCAGATTTATTAGCTAATCTTACTGGTTTGGGGATCCTTATTATATTTATTTATTCTTTGAACGTGTTTTAAACTAACCAATTGAAATTTCCAGAGGATCAAATTGTTCTATAAAACTTTTCCTTGTGATTGAAAGATTAGTCTGTGTATTTGAACTTTTGATACTTTTAAGTGCAAGTGAGCTTACAATAAAAAGTAAAGGAGCTACGTAACGTTGGTAAAATGGGAGTAGATGTGAAGGGGACAATCGCACCGTCTTGCATCCATATATGTATAAAACATATCTTTGTGATGTAAAAACAGTCTCTGGTACAACCAAACAGCACCATTTTAAACATTCTGAAGAAACATGTATCTGCTAGTCCTGTATTGCATTGGCATTTCTTTCCTTTTCTGGTGCTCTAGTTTTCGAAACAAGGAATAATACATTTTATTTATAACTTCTCCATAGTCGGTTCCAAGTCCAGTTGAGAAAAGATGGTGTTTGTCATCAAGGCTGGCAACTTGGACACAAAAACATTATAAAACAAATATGGATAAGAATCACGTGGTATGCCAGAGAGTTAGGATATCCTCCTCTAGTCGATGCTGCCCCCTATTCCCCAGGCGGGTGTGAAAAAAAAACGGATACCGCTGAACCGAAAGTGGTTAAAGTAGAGATCTGGAAACTAAGGATAGTAACATGGAATGTCGACAGAATGACTGGGAGAAGCAGAGAACCAACAGATGTACTAGAAAGAAGAAAGGTAGAGATTACGTGTATTAAAGACATGAAGTGGAAAGAACAGAGTACAAAAAACATAAATGAAAGCTAAGAGCTGTTATACTCGGATGATCAAAAGGTAAGAGCAGTATTGGAATTGAATTAGATAATAATTTAAGATGGAAGTGGTCGAATAGAGAAAACGTCGGACCGATTCATGCGCGTGAAGGTGGCAACTGAGGATTGGTTGAAGAACTTAGTGTCTGGTTATGGTCTGCAGATAGAATGCTCCGTCGAGAAGTTGAAGAAAAACACAGGATATAAATGTAGGGATGCCAGAAAGTGGGATGTTGATGGTGGAAGCATAACTGGATAAGATAAAAAGTGGGACACACGAGAAGAGAATATATGGAATAAAAATCGTGTAAGGAGAGATATGACTAAAAATGACAGGAAGTGAAATGTGTTCCTGACAAATACCGGATTTCGAATGAGAGTGATACCTTATCACTTACAGAAGGTACCAGTACCAGACTCAGATTGGTTACATCATAGTCCGAATGGAGGACAGAAAAAACGTTGAATGTTAAGTGATACCAGGAGTAACAGTATCCTAACAACATCGAATGTACATAATAAAGAATAAGAATTAAGAAAAGAGGAAAGGAGTCGAGAATATTAAGGTGTGGAAGGAGTAATGAAGAGATATACAGAAAGAGCTGAAAACAAACGGACCCAAACAGCGGGATGTATGGTGGTGGAACGAAAATGAACAGCAAACTATCAAGTAGAAAAAAAGCCTTCAAGGAACAAAAGATGAGGAATGGTGTCTATTCAAGAATGGCGTACAAAAAGTAAAATGGAGGGAAGAGACCGGTGGTAATGGCGAAGAATGAGATAATTAAAAGTTTGTATGACAACATAGAGATCTCAAAATGGGAAGGAAATTATAATGGATTTAACTTTATATTTTTAATTTAATACCTACGCTTGTTTCAGTATAGTTTTCTTTTTTGCATGTGACGTATATTGATGGGCGTGGTTTGCGCAAGTCCTGGATGTTCTTTAATTTTTTACAATATTCTTTAGAATAAGCATCAACGATATTTGTTTCATGAAAACAGTAGCTCATTTTCAAACATTCAAGAATCTTGTGTTAATCGCATTATAGCAGCTAACCGAAAGATAGTAGAAGATTATTATTAGTCAGCTACAGTCAGTATACAATAAGCCTCTGAAGCTGTAATTTTGATTAACGCTTATTAACTGGAAAACTACAGAAGCTGATCAGCAACGTTTACAGATTTCGAACCTTAGAAACTGTTTAACTTCAGTAAATTTCGCACGTTAGAATATCTAAAACAACGTTAAATATTGTCACCGATGAAACTTACGTGTGCTTCAAACTTCGAATCCCCATCGCACCAAACATGCTCGCCCTTTCAGCTGTGGGGACGTTATAATGTGGCCGTCAATCCCACTATTTATTGGTGAAAGAGTAGTCCAAGAGCTGACGATGGATGGTGATGACTGTTTGTCTTCCTTCTAGTCTTACACTGCTAAATTAGGGACGGTTAGTGCAGATATCCCTGGTGTAGCTATGCGCAAAATTAAAAACAAAAAACCAACAAGCTTCAAGCTCAGCTTGCCGTCAAGAGAAGTGTACAGGTGTATTAACAAAGAGTTGATTCGTTCTATATGAACGTCGATAAAAGATTCAGTTCTAGACCAGATATAAAACTCAGTATTGCTTATAAATTTGTAAAACTCTTGTATGTAAATCATCATTCGTAACAACTATTAATAAAAACCGTGTAGTTTTGCGCGAAATTCAAAAACAAACATCATAATTTTGAAGAAATAACCAACGGACAGTACAATGTAATTATGCACGTGAAATCATGGTATATCAAAGCAAAAAGAACAAACAAAACAAAACAAAAAACAACTTCGTCTGAAGGTGTTAACATAAACGTTTATATTTTGTTTACCATGTATGGATTACCAATAATATGTTTTCATTTTCGAAAGTTAACTATTTTTCGAATTTTGAAAACTGAATTATTTTCAGCACCCATTAAGAATGTTCAAACTTTATGAATTTCAGTTTTGATTAAACTAAACACTTTCCGTGCTTTAATTGATTTTGTGGATAAGGTGAAATTTGAAACATGTGGACTTTTCATTAATTACTTTCATACCATTTAATAGAAGTTAATTTTTGTTATAGAGAGTTAAACAAAACAGGAGAACTTAGATAAATATATAATTAATGTTTGCTGTTTTTTTCTTTATAATTTTCCAGAAAGTGTGAAGATACAATTTAATTTCATTGAACTAAAGGGTGTTCGCACTACTTCATTAGGTCAGCGATATCAAACAGCCAGAATCATAACTATAATTATGTGAAAATAAAAATAGAGGATCCAATTACTTTCTGTATGGGTGGTCACTCTTTTGTAGTTACGCTAAGGTCATCTGTGGTGATAATAGTTTAGTCTTACTCGCTCATTTAATATTATAAACTACTTGTTAGAACGCATTTAGGAACGTTACTTGTTTTAATACGTAGAAGTGAATCAGCCCCTGGTGGCTCAGCAGAAAGTCTGAGGTATTATGTAGTTTAAAACTTTGTTCTGATACACAAATAGCTTTGTGAGTAACAACAAATGAATAACTCAGATATAACAGTTGTTATTTAGATTTTCGTGTTCACTGAGCTTCATGAGCTTCCTGCAGTTGTTATATTTGATATCTCATTTATCATGATAATGTAGGAAAATTTTAAATTTCGAAAAACCACAATAATTATAGAATGATACACTTATGAAAATCGGTTCTACTAAAATGGGAGATTGCGTGAAAAATGAATTTGTAATAATAGATGAAGCTCTGCAACAAAGCCGAGTGATTATAGGTGGAACTCTGTAATTTAGGTTAGTGATTATAGGTGGCACTTCATAAATTAGCGCTCGTAACTTCGATTAATGATTCCACGATGAAACAAAAGTTTTATTTTTTCTTGTTCCTGGATAGAAAGTGTTATTTCCCAATTGCTTTTGTCTAAAGTAAATGGAAAAGATATATTTTTCTCTTCAAACTTTGCTTTTGTAACCTGGGTAATGAAATTTTCAAATTTACCCATTTTCCAGAACATTTCAGGTTGATTCAGAGCTGAGTCGCTAATAGAAATTTTTCTCCAACTTACTAGAACTTTCTAGAACTCTCCATAGTAATATGCATACAGTGGCTCACCACTCACCACTTCAATTTAGTTCTAGCTGCCTAAGAGAACGCACACAGACCTATCTCATTTTATCTGATATTATCTTTGCCTTTGGGACAGCAGGAACACCGCAGCTCACTACAACAGAAAGCACTGGCCACAACGGACAGAATTCTCTGTGGAGAGGCACAAGGTCAAGTGTGAAACACTAGTGGACCTCCAGAAGGTGTTGTTCCCACCATTATACGTATAATTGGGTCTTATGAAACAATTTGTCACAGCTCTTGATAAAGAGTCAGTAGCCTTCAAGTACCTTCGAGACTTCTTTCCTAAACTGTCTGAAGCAAAGGTCAAAGCTGGTGATTTCGTTGGAGCACAAATACAGAAGATCCTGCAGTGCACAGAATTCCCCAAGAAGCTCAGTGTAAAGGAAAACAAGCTTGGGACAGCTTTGTCGCAGTGGTTTGAGGCTTCTTGGGCAATCACAAGGTCGAAAATTAGGTGGAACTGATTTAGGCTCTGGTGAAGAACTTCGGCAAAATGTGCTACAGGATGTCCTTGAAAGTCCTTGACGATCATTTTGATAAATTCAAGGAGAACATTGTAGCATACTCAAAGGAGCAGGGCGAACGCTTCCACCAAGATGAACTGGAATTTGAACGCCGCTACTTAGAAGCGTATGACGAAAACAAGATACGAGACTATATTTAGAGCTGATACGTGAAAGTGATTTACATTACAGTCGCGAATCTCGAAAAAAACTACTCACTTCTAAATATTTTTGTATAAATGTGGTATAAATACACGTAAATCTTCATTCATTTATTGTTCTATTTACACTTTATGTAAATGAAAATGAGCAAATTTGCCCGTTATTACATAGGTCAGAAAATAGGTTAATTCCTAAATTTCATTATGCTGGTTTGTTTGTTTGTTTTGGAATTTCGCACAAAGCTACTCGAGGGCTATCTATGCTAGCCGTCCCTAATTTAGCAGTGTAAGACTAGAGGGAAGGCAGCCAGTCATCACCACCCACCGCCAACTCTTGGACTACTCTTTTACCAACGAATAGTGTGATTAACCGTCACATTATACACCCCCCACGGCTGGGAGGGCGAGCATGTTTAGCGCAACGCGGGCGCGAACCCGCGACCCTCGGATTACGAGTCGCACGCCTTACGCGCTTGGCCATGCCAGGCCCATTATCCTGGTCACAAAAGTTTGAAGGGAATAATGGCGATTTTCTATAATTTTACAACATAAGCAATTAAGAAATAACACATACTATCCAGGGACAAAATTTGTGTCACAAAGTGTTATGAGTGGAGATAATTTTTAACAATGCGAAATATATATTTTCAATAAACATACTAACGTTTTTAAATAAATTTCTCTGAAATTGTTTTATTTTTATATATAACATTAAATTAATGTTATGATTTTGTTCTTGTCCAAAGCTGTTTCGTTTCGTATACATAACTGAAAACTAAAGCCTTCATATCTCTATATAGGCCAGGTGGTTGGTTATGGCCGTCACACCAAACATGTTCGCCTTTTCAGCCGTGGGGGGCGTTATAATGTTTCGATCAATCCCACTGTTCGTTGGTAAAAGAATAATCCAAAAGTTAGCGGTGGGTGTAACGACTAGCTGCCTTCCCTCTAGTCTTACATTGCTAAATTAAGAACGGCTAGCGCAGATAGCCCTCGTGTAGCTTTACGTGAAATTCAGAACAAACAAACAATTTCCCTGACATAAAATATAGTCTTTATATCGAACTTGTTATACCGATACAACATTTTTGACGAGCACGCTACTAGCTTAAAGGAAACAACAGTAATAGCATTAGGGTATTCTTATTTTCTTTCTCGAATGAACTCACCGTGCTTGGTTTATTCAAAATGCTGGTATTGTACTAGCTTTTTTGAAGCAGGCGAATACACTTCATAAATTTTGGTAACATATTAAAGAAAGCGATAAACTCTGAGGAATTAACAGACGACCTAATCAACATCTTTCAACAAGACTAATATGTTTGTATCTCGTTTTTTTTTCCGTATTTATATACATGATTACGTTGTTTCGTTTGTTTTGAATTTCGCGCAAAGCCACACGAGGGTTATCTGCGCTAGCCGTCCCTAATTTAGTAGTGTAAGACTAGAGAGAAGACAGCGAGCAATCACCAACCACCGCCAACTTTTGGATTACTCTTTTATTAATGAATAGTGGGATTAACCGTCACATTATAATGCGCCCACGTCTATAAAGGCGAGCATGCTTGGTGTGAGGGAGATTCAAACCCGCGACCCTAAGATTACAAGTCGAGTGCCTTAACCACTTGGCCATGCCGGGCCCATGATTATGTGTGCGTGTGTATATGTTTTTTATTACAGCAAAGCCACATCGGGCTATCTGCTGTGTCCACCTAGAAGAATCAAACCGATGACTTACATCTGTCCAAACAGGGTACATATGTGATTAAAAGCGATCACTTCTTTAATTTTTCAGATGCTTAAATCAATGGGAAAAAAGACAATATGCATAGTAGACAAAATTATATTTCCATGTATAAAACAACTTACTTTAATAAATATACATTTACATTTATATTTCTTCCTTTTTTTTTTTTGTTTAGCTGTTGTCGATTTCTACTAAATTATTTTTTATATACGTAATATTATTCTAATACTCCAAATGACTCAGTAGTGAGTCTGAAAGCTTGAAACGCCAATATACGGGTTACGATATTTGTGGTGGACACAGCACAGGGAGCCCATTGTGTAGCTTTGAGCTTAATTCCAAACAAACAAATAAAATACTTGTATTAATTTACTTTATAACTGCTCTGGAGGTGATGAAGAAAAGGAAAGCTACGCTATAGAGGTACAAGAAGGTGAAACGAAGATAGAAAAACTAGAACTGGATGTGATCGGTAAATATCGAAGATAGCATTCCATTATCCATAATTGTCAAATATATTAACAACACAGTAAACCTAAAATATCTAGACAGGTATTTTCTGTTATTATAATCATGAAGATCTAATATTACATTAATGGAACTTGACGAATTCGGTAGTTTTCAGCTTTCTTAGCTAAAGTAGATATGTTTACCAGTATAATAGTTCACTATATATGAAAACAACTAAAAAGGATCGGTGTGCTTTTTAAATATTCCACTGATCCATAAGAAAAAAATTTATCATTTATATTTATTTTTTAAATTTTTAAAAACAATTTTAATAACAAAATTCCTAGAACTTCAGCATATAAAATATGTAAGTTAGGCGAACGATGGCGCTGTTGTCCTATAACTCCCGTCACTCTGACAAGGTTTGTGAAAAGATGCCGCCCAGCTTCATACTGGAGGATTTTACTCTAACATCTTTTGCATTAGAAATTTCAACATAATTAAAATATTATAGCGTTATTTATTCTCTCCAGTTTACCAAATGGTAATCACATGAGTGATATTGTAAACATACCAATAAAGTTTTCACGAAGCAAATAACATCTCTATCTTGTCATGTATACATTTGTTTTCCTAGTAAGGAAAACATATACAAGCTTGTTATCCAGAGCTGTGACGTCACAATAACAACATCTGTATATCTTGAATATGTTAGAGAAGTAGTTGATTTGTTTAATGTTTATATAAAACATTTATTTACTATTAAAAGGAGTACAGCATGTAATGATTTTAACGTTGCATTACTTTTAATTGTAAAGGTGGGTTAAAACGATTGACACGTAATCTGAGAGTCGCGGGTTCGAACAACCATCGCACTAAACATGCTCGCCCTTCCAGCTGTGGGTGCGTTATAATGTTACGGCCAATCCCACTATCCGTTAGTAAAAGAGTAGCCCAAGAACTGGCGGTGGGTGGTGATGACTAGTTCCCTTCCCTCTAGTCTTACACTGCTAAATTAGGAACGGCTAGCGTAAATAGCTCTCGAGTAGCTTTAATAATAGTCCATATTAAGAATGATACATAACACATACTACGGCAACCAGTCTCAAGTGTTGACCACCCACATTTCTTTTACACCATAGCTCTGTGACTGATTTTAATCTACCTTATCGGACCTTTCAGAAGACACTTTAATGGACTGTTTGGTTTGTTTTGAATTTTGCGCAAAGTTACATAAGGGTCATTTGCACTAGCCGTCCCTAATGGACTGTACGTACGAGTCATGTCATGACCTGGTAGTAAGAGCACGCCAATCGCAACCTGTGGGTCGCAAATTAGAATCCTGCTACTATAATGCTCGCCCTTTCTGCTGTCGAGGGCGTTATAGTGTAATGGTCAGTTCCACTTTGCTATGGTAAAGACAGCACAAGAGCTTACAATTCCAAAATTAGGATAGATAGCTCATATATCCCTCGAGTAAATCTAATAAACAATGTTCTACCATACGAACTTGGTCAGAATCTTGAACAAGAGGTCTTAGAGGACTTGTTTTAGCAAAACCAATACAGTTATAAAACTCATAGAGGACGTGTTTTAGCAAAACCAATACAGTTATAAAACTCATAGAGGACTTGTTTTAGCAAAACCAAGACAGTTATAAAACTCACTTGTGTAGTGATAAAATGTTATCACTGAATAATGACCCCCTAAAAACGTATTTCATCGCTTCTCAGTATAAACAAATGACGTTAAATCAGTTGCAAAGAAAACAGAAAGATCGTCAATATTACCTGTATAGCTCTAAAATAGAGGACAAAAAATATAAATACGTAATGACTGAAAACTGACCCCAAGTTTGTAATAAAATATAAATTAAGAATTTCTATCATTTATCTCACCTTTATTTCACCGACTAGGCCCCCATGGTGTATATGGAGTGATTAGTTTTCCTGACTGTTTATTAGTCCTTAGTTTCATGACTTGCTCTTTTTTTCAGAGCTTGGAGTTTCAACTGCATGTTATAAGCAATTAATTAACCAAGAAATTCAAAAGCTAAAGATCCACATGCGATTCTGTGCGTAGATTAAAGAAAAGTAAAATGCGCTTAAATATCCTTTGTTTTCAATGGACGTCCACAGTAATTCTATTTAGGGTTCATTCACAAGTGTGAATTGTAACAATATAATATACTCTGAACCTCCGAGTTAACCTTTCACAATTTAACTGTAGTACTGTATTGTTTTTTTAAACCGATATATCAGAGTGAATAAAAGGAGGAAAAAGAAAGATTAACATATTCTCACCTTAATTTACAGACTAACCTGTTGTCAAAATTAGTTTGTATATACAGTTTTAATACTTCACGGTAATAAATGTCCTGTAGATGTCTGTCTGGTTTATGTTTTTAAAACGTTTGATAAATAATTAATATGTGTTAGTTTAGTTAATTATGCATATAGATCTCACTTCGTATGTTAATATCTTAAATATATTTCCTTACAAGTACATATTTTGGCATTCAACTGCCACCCACACTGAGGCAACGAAACTAAAGAGGAAAGGTTGGAATGCATTGGTTTTGGTTTTGTTTTTTTAATTTTGTTTCAAAGCTACACGAGAGCTATCTGCGCTATCTGTCCCTAATTTATCAGTGTAAGACTAGATAGACGGTAGCTAGTCATCACCATCCACCGCCAACTCTTGAGCTACTCTTTTACTAACAAACAGTAGGATAAACAGACACATTATAACGCCCCTTCCCCGGCTGAGAAGATAAGCATGTTTGGGGTACTGGTTTTGAACTGCTCTCTGAGATACATCGAAGTCGTACTTTTATTTAAGTAAAGAAATGAAATCTAAATTCCTTGGCTTCTTAGAAAATAACTTGCCTGAAAGTGTTTACGAATTAAACTTATATAAATAAATTTGAAAACAAAACCAAACGGATACACCGTTCTTAATAACATTTCAACGCTCATAACGTGGTTCTCTTTGTTTTTCTTTTTTCAAAGATAACTCTGGTGTGAAATACAAGAACTTTTCATCGTTGACTGATCACATGACTGTCAAGAAAATCAAGGACAGTGACGCCGGCGATCAAGTTGTCGAGACAAAAGAAGCGACAACAACAGAAACATCACGTCGAGATGTTGTTGTGGAGGAGGTACTCTACTATATTAAATTCCTGCCTGGCTGTGGTGTCATTAGACATTTCCTGGGCAATTTTCCAGCTATGTCTGCTAAAATATTATCTTAAATTACAGTTTGTTTCAAGCTGTTCACTAAATTTCTTAACTTAAGAATTATGTCTGTGTTACAAAAATTACCTTATAATTATAAAAACATCAATAATGATTTTCAGGTTATTTATTACTTTACAAAATAACGATCGGGTTATCAAAATTCTCTGTAAAGACGTGAGAATGAGCTGAACACATGCGCGAGAGAACTTCCACCTTGTAAAGTGACGTCACCAAACACGAATTTCTTTTATCATACATCAAGAGCAACGTTCAGTTAGCTACACATATTCTTCTCAGTTTTTAATAATATTTTATTTATATGGTCCCTAATTTTAAAATGACAGACACGAAAGAAGGGAAATATTTAACACCACCACACTCCGCTACATGATCGGCTACTCTATATCAACAAGTAATAGGATTAACTATTCCATTATAACACCACCACGGCCAAAAGTGTAAGAACATTTGGTAATGGGATTCAAATTCGCGGCCCACAGGTTGCAAGTCGAGTCTTTTAACATCCGTATCATAGCATCGTATAAATCAATTTAAAACTTTTAAAGATTATTACGAAATAAAAAGACAGTTTTGTGCTTTGTTCGTCGTTTTGTTTCTCATAAAACGCGGCAATCGGGTAACATATCAAGAAAACGTACTTGTAATATTCAAAATATTTTTTTTCCAGAGTTGATGTGTGTTTGTTTGAAGTTAAACACAAAGCAACATCAGGAACTATTTGCACTGCACTTCTCTGCTCACCACGGGTATGGAAACCCCGGTACTAGTGTTGTAAACCCACAAACATTCCGCTGTGTCACTGGGAGGGGGCGTTGATGTGTGCTATAAGAATTGTTTTCGAAAATACCACATTTTCACCGCTGAATTAGCAGTAAGACTAAAGTTTATTACGCGAAAAACCGGATATTGATGCCCATAGTGGGCAGTGGTGTACAGACAACTCAATGTGTAGATACAATTACGCTTATCAGCAAAAAGACACACACACACAAAATTCAAGTATAAATTGAGGTATGAAATTCACGCAGCTAGATCGCGTAATTAAATAAATTTCATACATAAATTTGTGATAAGTAGTGACCTCTGCCGGTGCTAAGAAAAATTCGAATTTGTGTTTTTAAGAAATCCACAATATTGCAATCTCGTGGTGGACAGAGTTTGTTCAACATCAAGTAGTATTATACTGAAAACTGGTCTTATACCGAGAAAATTAAGTAAACTCAGGTCGACTTATTTTAGCTTTGTTCCGAGGGCTCAAATTCGGGCAGGATTTGAAATAATTCTGGTTGATAAAAAGATATATACTATATCTAGTACAATTGTTATCTTGCTCGTTCGTTGAATTTAGTGCAAGGTACTCCATTGCCCCCCTCTCTCTCTATATATATATATATATATATATCATTATCTCTTTCATCCCAAACGTGAAACAAATAAATTCGTCTAAAACGAGAATGACCCATATAATATGCCCCTCCTTTGTTTGTGTGACGTCATGCGGTAGCATTTAGCTGTTCAACTTGTCTAATCACATGATTGGGTTCACAAATTGATGTTCGACTTTTGACAGCATAGCTTTTCTTGAAAATACTCTCTACTCCACCCATCATTATAGCGATATCTTGTGTTGCATGTAGGCTTTACGAGTGTTGTAATAAGTCATTCATACCCTACCCTCCTGTTATCCACTACTCATACTACGTAGTAATATTCAGAGGTACAGGCCAGTATTGTCAAAGGGTTAACAAAGTGCATTTCTTTTATCCTGAAATTCTTCCGTTGGACACTTGAAATGTCCAAATAAACATGTTTCTAACAAGACAGATCAATATGGCAGTACGTAGGTACAAATATAGATATGACCTCGTTAGGTAAGCAAATGGAGGACACTACATCATTACCAAGTAATTACAACTTAGTTAAGCGAGATGGAGATCGAATCTTTGATATCAGACCAGAGCTATTTGGCCTGGCATGGCCAGGTGGGTTAAGGCGTGCGACTCGTAATCTAAGGGTCGCGGGTTCGCAACCCCGTCGCACCAAATATGCTTGCCTTTTAAGCCGTGGGGGCGTTATACTGTGATGGTCAATCCCACCATTCGTTTGTAAAAGAGTAGCCCAAGAGTTGGCGGTAGGTGGTGATGACTAGCTGCCTTCCCTCTAGTCTTACACTGCTAAATTAGGGACGGCTAGCGAAGATAGCCCTCGAGTTGCTTTGCGCAAAATTCATAGCAAACACAACAAACCAGAGCTATTCCATCATCGCCAAGGTCAACGCAATTTTGTCTTTCCCTTTATGTCCGTAATGATTGGATCATTTAAGTGCAGGCAGGGTGCGCTATATAAAGAAGTAGTTTTGTTATACAAAATGGTCTACATCTTTAGTACCTTACAATAAATTTATAATCTTTCTTTTTCATCTTGCGTCAAGTTAATTAGGTTTGGTATCGATCCCTCACATCGAACTACTATGGTAATCAATTTCACATTTTTTGTTTCTCTCTACGTGAAAAAATATGACTAAAAAATTTCAATCAAATTTTAAACAATGCGAAAGTGATTATTAGCCAGTGCGCATGTGCGTGATAAGAATATTTGCTGAAGTCAAAGATGTGCGAGGAACATGCCTACCTACTCTGTGATAAAATATCAACAAATGTCGTTTGTGTGTAATATCGGTACTTTCGTTACATGATGATGAACGTTTTCTGCTGGTTTCTTGGTTCTTCTTTTATGGATGTATCTAATATAATGAATAGATTGTCCGAATTTTTTGTAGTTTTTATCAGCCATGCAAGAAACCAAACCCGATTACCTGGAAAGGAGGAAATAAGAGAATGTAGTCCTAAACGTCACTAAATAATAATAGAAAAATTAATATTAGTGTTTCACTTTTCTTCAAGGTTTGTTTCTACTGTTAAGACCGAAACAGTATCCCGAAACGTCAACAAATAAATATATTTTCTCCAGCAGTATTTCACTTTCTTTATTTAAGAAATTAATTGTAAAAATGACTACAAACGTTAGGCAAGCTTTAAAGCTTACAATTATTTAACAATAACAATATTTAACTCACATAACAGAGTTATTGGTAATAAAATACGAAATAAACGATTTAATTGTAAAATATATATATACATGTATATAAATAAATATACACAGATTTGTGTAAATACTGAAAGAACAGGGGCCGCGGAACGGTTTTGTGAGTGGGGGGCTGACAGGCGGGGTCCAGGGGCAAAGCCCCTGGCGGGGGTTTAGGGGGCGGAGTCCCCTGAAACTCCTCGATTTTAATCATATTGATAACCCATTCTAGGGCCTGTTAGCAGTTCTTCTTCTAGTGGGGACTATAAAAAAAAATCGGTTTTCTCTTTCTGTGCCTGCCAGTATGACTTAAATTAATCTTAAATTACTGTGTTTAACTTTGCTACTTTGAATTTTGCAACATCAACTATCATTAGCAGGTCCTTACAAGGAAATTTTCTAAATAGAGGCTTAACAAATCTCATTGAGATATTCTGATGCTAGATGCTCACCTAAATTTAATGAAGTAAAATGTGTTTCGATGCGATGACGCAAGGTTTGTTGTCAAGGGACTAGGGACGTTTCAGATTGTGTTTGCGGGGAGGGGAGAGGGGACTGAGTATGAATATGCATTTAGGTTGCTTACAAACTTGGTACTGAAAAAAAAAATCGAAATAGAGCTAGCTTTAGTATCTCAGTAAAATTATATATATGGATGACACGTTACTTCATCAATGCATAGCTATATTAATGATCTTTTAAAATGGAAATATAAATGAATAATGTCACAGTTGCTCTACTGGCCTATTCACCTTTATATATCAAATTTCATATGAAAACTGATATCATAATTTTACTGACCTCATTATCATATCGCAAAAGTATAAACTGATGTACGTCGATGGATAGAAATACAAATCACTTTTATCAAGGAAGAGTAAAATTACCGTATGTGATCTAATGATGGGAACAACTTCCTCCAGCAAAGTCGTGTTCCGTGAATACACCGAGCTTCACCTTCCTTCTGTCATTCTTTTGTACAAAGTCATTGGCAATAGAAACGAGGTCTAACGATGCTGTGCGTTCCTTGTGGATGTGGAGAACTGCCAAACTATTAAAACGAGATTGGTTCATTGTTGATCGTAGCCATGTCTTGAGTCTTCTGGCCGTCGAGAAGCTCCTTTCTCCTACAGCATTAGTTGATGGGTTAACAAGCAGGAGTTTGACTAGAATTATCACTTCCGAGATTAGGCATCTTTGAGGTTCTTTCAGCTGCTTCACGGTCAGATAAATGTTGTTGAAGCATTCAAAGTGACGATTTTCAGAGTCACCGCGTAACAGTCCATTGAGGAGAGGTAGTTGTGCCTTGAGAGAAAGGATGTCCAGATCATCACCGTATTTGTCCGCCAAGTACTTCAGCTCATCAGGAGTATCCTCTTCTCGAAGATATTTCAAGAGGAGATCTTCCATATGTCGATACGCCTGGAAGCCTGGCTGATCAAAACGACGGTTGATTGCGTTAATGACAAGGTCAAGAACCTCAAAGTACTGCCTTCTGTAGAATTCCTTGGGAGACGACGGGAACGATGGCTCACCGGTTCCTACCTCAAAACGCTTGTGCGCTCTCTTCTGTCTTGGCATTTGAGGTTCGGAAATGTTGAGCTCCATTGCCTTTCGGTGCCTTCATATATCTTGTCAAAATTACCATCATTCCTCATTTTATCAAGAACGCCTGCTACCAGTTTTGCATTTTGTTGCCCCTGTGCTGCAGACATGCAGGTCTTCTGCAATGTTTTTGACAAATTGTTCGTCAAAGAGTACACGGCGACACCAAGATGAAGAGCGAAGAAGGACTCAAATTTCTCCATTTGGGATCTGACACCTATTATTCGTGCCCTCATTTCAGAGTCTAGACGATCTTCCAGACAAACGTCCCACTCCAAGAGAAGCGCTTCGTAGTTGGCAATGATGCGGTCGAAGCTTTAGCCGCGAACTGTCCAGCGAGTTGGGCAAATCACCTTTAGACCTGCTGTTTCTAGGTTGGTGTCAGCTTTTATTTTTTCGAGCAGACCTTGACGCTTTGGTGAAAATTTTATAAGCTTGCAGATTTCGTATGTGATATCTAGGGTATCAGCTAACAACTTAGACCCTTTTGTTACGCCAAATTTAAGGCATGCCCATGGCAATGTGTATAGTGTGCCTTAGGAGCATCTTTGAGAATTTGTTCAGCAACACCTCTTCGTGATCCAGCCATAGGACCTCCGGCATCGTAGCACTGGCCCTGACAGTTGGCCAGGGTCAAGTTCATCCGAATTATTGCGTCCTTGATGGCCAATACGATGGTATCTGCCTTTATGGTGGGAATTTCATAAAATCCGATGAAGTCCTCGTGGGGTTCCAGATTGTCGTCAATCCATCGAATACATATTGTAAGCTGTTCCTTGTTTGCAATTCATCGGCAAGGATGGAGAAATAACGACCGTTTCTGATACAAGACGCCACATCTCGCAACACCTGCAATGCCATTACCTCTAATATTTCGTTCTGAACATCATGTGTAACATACTTGTTGGTTTGTTTCTTAAGCCACTCTATCATTTTAGAATTGTCCTTTGCTCTGAGGTGATAAAGTTGTATGAAGTTCGATTATTCATCGCTGTGTCCTTGCAAAGCCAGTCCCTGTCTAGCCAAGTACTGTAAGTTCTCAATGATCTTGGCCATGTTGCTCCTAGATTCTTTCTTCTCTTCTCCCAATGTCATGTCCAACATTTCGCCAATGTCAGAACATGTTTTGGGAAGAACTATTACATTTTCTACTGCCATTTTATGGCACTGCGACATTTGGTGATCTCGAAACTTTTCCCTCGCCTTCTTCCAATTTGAAAAGCCATCTCGGAGGAAAGCCGATTCCTTGTACTTTGCATTGAGTTTCTGCTCTTTTTCTGCCAGTAAGCAGGTGTGACAAAGAACCGTATCTGAAAACTCTATGTAGTGTAACCAAGGAAATTCTTCGTACCATGACGGTTGAAATGATCGTTTGAATTGCTTGCATTCCCTTTTGGGGTACTGGAAATTTCATGGTTGATTTGGTTTTGACGGGATTATCAATTCCCTGTAAACTGTCATCCATACTTGGTTTGCTACCTACAGAAGAAGATGCCTTCTGAAGCTGTCGATAGACCAACAGTTTCTACTGACGACCCGCTTTGCTGAACCTCTGCCTGCTGTATAGTTTGTTCACATTTCCCTTGTTTAACAGGCAGCTTGGGACCACAGAACTTTTCCATCGATGACTGTATTTTTCTTTTTCTGGGAAGGAGCTTTGGTCTGACCTATTGAAATATGAAAAGAAATGACTGTAGGACGTTTCCCTATTCAAATCGCCCTATTTTTTTCATTTGGGTCATTTTTGGCAGAAAGGGTACCCATTATTAGGGATTTTTAAGAAGAACAATTGACCCATTTTAAGGGTTTTTTTTATGAGGTACGTTCGACATTCACATCCATTTTGGAATCCTCCATGATGCGCAGGAAGTCATTACCCCATATAACGAACCCATCCAGGTCCATATGAAGCTACCTAGTTAGCTGATAACATACTCATCCCGCGCCGGTCCGTACCAAGCTATCTAGTTAGCTGCGTGCGGCCGACCGGCCAGCGAGGGATCGGGGCCGTGCGCACACCCGTGATTTTTAAATGTTGCACTTGAAATTTAAAAATCACGCGTGTGCGCAACGTGTACACATCGAGCATGAGCGACAATAAGGGTGAGAATCGGTGCGAGAACTGTAAGAATATCATTTTGAGCGATAAACTTACCCATATTTAGGTCAAAATGGATTGGGGGGGATATTCAAGTAAATGAATCCACTGCTAAATCCAAAATATCTTCCGACCATGTGATGGGTGGATACAATCACTGAATCTATTACCAGTGGCAAAATTAACCATGTTCAACTGAGCAGACACAAAATGTTCAAGTTTTCCACATATAAGGTCTAGGTTTCAGGTTATCAAAAATTTTACAGGACTGTGGACATAGGCTGATTACACAGGTCAACAATTTTTTTCGAAATCTCAGTTGCATAAGATTTTTTTACTCATTCTTATCCTTTGTGACATGCTAAATTCAAATATGAAAACGGTTCAGCTCTACATGCTCTAGTTTTAATGCAATTTTAAGTTTTTCATTCTAGCCGTTTGTGGTCAAATTAACACGTTTCCTGCGATGCCTATATTGGCAAACCGGCAACTGCTGCGATGCTCTTGTACATCTGACAGCTTCAGTGCTGCATGAGCTATGATAACGTGAGGTTGTCGTTACACTTGTCTCTAGCCTGCAACTTAGTTAAAGGTAAGACAATAGTGGGACACCGGTGAGTCCCATCGCAGGAAACGTGTTAATTACTTACACGTTTATGTTATCAACAGAGATATTAAAATTGTTTAGATTTTGTTTCAGATCTGATCATGGCTACAAGGAGACGTCAATGTGAGAACAAGCCGGACGCTTTCTGTTATATTTGTGGATGCTTCACGCTTATTCGTCAAAGGCGTAATATAACATCGTTTGTGAGGCGTGCTTATAAAGCGTACTTCGGACTTGCTCTTGGTGACCAAGACAAGAAATGGGCTTCACATACTGTGTGTCATAACTGCGAGGAAATGCTGCGTGACTGGACAAAAGGGAAACGTAAGGGTTTACCTTTCGGAATTCCATGACCTGGCAAGAACCGATGGACCACACAACTGACTGCTATTTTTGTCTGGTCAATACAAAGGGCATTGGCAAGAAAAACAGACACAAAATCTCATATCCTAGTATCCCCTCAGCAATCCGACCTGCTCTGCACTCTGAAGAGCTCCCAATCCCAGTTTTAAAGGATTTCTTCCATCTGAAGATGTGGGTAGTGACCAAGAGCAAGAGACTGCTGGTGAAACTCAAGAAATACTTTCAGAATCTGGCGATCCTTCTTATGAGACCCCACAGTCATTAACTCCTCAACAGTTTAGCCAGCCAGAGTTGAATGACCTTGTGCGTGATTTGGGTCTCTCCAAAATGCAGCTGAAGTGTTAGCTTCCAGGATGCAAGAAAAGAATCAGCTGAGCCATACAACTAAAGTGTCATACTTCTAAAATCGGGAACAGGCTTTTGTGCCATTTTTTACAGAGGAGAATATGTTTGTTTATTGTCATAATATCTCAGGTCTTCTCCAGGAATTAGGGATGCCAGTATACCATCCAAATGACTGGCGATTATTTCTAGATTGTTCTAAGCAAAGTTTGAAGTGCGTTCTACTTCATAATGCCAATGTCTGTGCAGCTGTTCCAATTGGACACTCTGTGTATTTACGAGAGGAATATAATGACATTAAGACTGTGATTGACCTACTAAAATACCACGAGCACAACTGGACAATTTGTGTGGACCTCAAAATGGTTAATTTCCTCCTAGGTCAACAAAGAGGATTTACAAAGTACTCCTGCTATCTTTGCATGTGGGACATCCGAGCTCGAGAAAAGCACTGGAACCAGAAGGAGTGGCCCATACGTGAGACTCTGAAGGCGGGTATGCCAAATATTGTCAACGATCCAATTGTCAGTCGAGAAAAGATCATATTTCCTCCTTCCATATCAAGCTGGGCTTGATGAAACAGTTTATGAAGGCGTTGAATACTGACGGTGAATGATTACAACACATATTTTCTGTGCTCCCTGGTTTGTCCTTCGAGAAGATCAAGGCAGGTGTTTTGATGGACCACAGATTCGTGCACTTGTGCGTGATCAAGAATTTGCCAGAAAAAATGAACGACACGGAAAGGACTGCATGGCTTTCATTTGTGGCGGTGATGGCAAACTTTCTCGGCAATAAAAAAAGCTGACAACTATGAAACCCTTGTAGCGAATATGTTGTCAGCTTTTCGCGATCTTGGATGTAACATGAGTGTCAAACTCCATTACCTGTACAGTCATCTTGATAGATTCCCTGAGAACCCAGGAGCTGTAAGTGACGAGCAAGGCAAGCGGTTCCATCAGGACCTCAAGACCATGGAAGAGCGTCACCAAGGGAGATGGGACAAACATATGATGGCAGATTACTGCTGGAGCATTAAACGAGAATGCCCTGAAACAGTCCACAAACGCAAGAGCTACAAGCGGAAATTTATGCCTGAGTAGACTGCAATTGAGCTTTGCCTCCTCATAGTAGCAAGTGTCTTATCTACTAATCAGTTTTATATAAATAAATTGAATTATAACTTGATATAAAATTGAATTTATATAAATAACTTGAATACATTTATACTATCATTTTCTTTTTTATTACCCAGCTATATTAAAGAGTTTTATAACATATTTTATCACATATTTTTCATAATAGACTACGACGTCAATGTGATGATGACGAAATTTTGAGATTTTCAAATACCTTGATTGCAAAAAAAAGTAGAGCACTGAGGAAAAAACTAACTTCAGATCTGAAATCAGGGCAAGAAATTATGTAATACCAAGTGTTTGATATAAATGCAACAAAAACTTTGTTGACCAGTGTTATTAAACACGGAACTTGATTAAGGCCAGACGAAACACATGGAATTTCAGTAATATGTTTCAAATCAAATGACTTTGTGTTGTGTTTTCACTTTATCAAACTAAGCTGTGCGTAAAGCTGTATGCCTGTACATAGATTTGTGAATGCAGTTCATATTCTTGGAATTCACAATGTTCTCTTTTCTTTAATTATCAAAGGCTCGGCATTTTCTGGAAATCTTAACTGTAAAATTGTAATTACACTGGGCGAGGGGTGGGGGGGGGTGGAACGGGATATTGACAATTTAGACCAGTCTCACGTACAGGTCATGTTTCCATTTATGTTTTGAATATCAAATTCAGGGCTCCCACTCTAAACTTTTATTAATAATATTTAATTAATAATTATAAATAATTACCCATACCCACATGGTTACTGATCTTTATTAAGTGGGATTACCTTGAACATCATTCTCATTGGATTTGCTCAAATTTAACAAAAGTTAACAATTTAGAAAACCCCACACCCCTGCGAGTGTCCAAACTTGATTAAAACCATCCCGCGTGTCAGAGTTGTGCACAGTAGGCCTATTAAATGCTTAATTGTAAATAGATATCCTACAACTTACAAGGATACAATACATAACATAACTGCCCAAGAACAAACTGACAATTATTAATCTAAGTTTATTTTGTACCTCACTCTCCTGATCCTCACTGGTAGAAGCATGATCCATCTTGAGCTTAAATTCTGTATCAAGGCATCTGTGGGAAATTTTGGAGTCGTAATGAGACGCCTGGTAGGTTTTAGAATTAGTCTGAGCCAACTTCGTGTGTAGTTTATCATGCACACATGTACGTTATGTGTATGCATACTGTGTTACGTTTTGTTTCGGTTTTTAGAATGCATATATTCGTGTGTGTTGTGATAGTTAGCTCGCCACCACGCACGCAAGGTCCACGAATAAAAAAAAAACATCGTCACGTTCTATTTGAAGTCACGCAACAATACGCGCGCACAGCCCCATGCAACACATACATGATTGATATAGTGTGTGTCTACATCTCTGTAAGATAACGGTTATAATATGCAACCAAATACAGGGTACGGTATGTAGTACACATCCGTACGCGCGCCGTAGGCCTCGCTCGTTTATTATTTTTTTTTATGTCGTGCACCTACGTCACCGCTCGTGTAGTCATGTAGGAATTTAAATAGGGTAGAACAAACGATATTGATACCAGCAGGATGTACCAAGCAACAGAATAATGAAATTTTCATTTTAACCAAGAATCAAAATATTATCTATCTGCGACATTTCATTTTTTTTGCACTATTGAAAAAAATGGTTGTTAGCCAAAAGTGTGGGGGGCTGCAGCCCCCGCAGCCCCTGCTCATCTGTAAACTAACACTCTAAAGCCTCCCGTTGATCAACCCATGCTCTCCATCTCTAGACATGAGATGAAAATCCAGATGAGAATGAGAAAGTGAAACACCTGTCTAAGTGTGGATCCTGACCAATCATTGAAGACCCTGAAGAGGATCCTATGCAAGAGTCCACTAATCGTAAAAAAGCTCACTGATGAGCTCGCATATGATCCTGAATAAAGGGGATTGTGGTAACCACAGAAAAACACAGCCCCAAAAGCGATAGCACATCAGGAGCTCCAATATGATTAACCAGCCCACTTGAGTTATTTCCTGGAGCAGCTGAAATGTATGACAGATAGACTCCTGTTCACAACAAGATAACAGTAACAAGTCATCCATATCATAATGAAAACTAATTCAATGAGTTTGGCAATGATGAACAAAAGCTCAAAATATTTAAATTAAATAAAAAAACATTGTGCCCAAACTGAGCCTCAACAGGAATTTTTAAAACTGATAACTTATCCCTTGTTGGACAAAGTCAAAGATGTGGTGATGAATTCAGAGCTATAGGAATATGTAAGAAAGCATTCATGACATCCATCTTGATCATCCACATACCTTGAGTTAAAACCCACCTGAGGGTGAGAAACAATTCCATGAGGAAATAAGGGAGAATGAGAAATTCAGTGAGGTGGAACAAATACATAACAGGTAGCCAGTCTTCAGTTTTCTTAGGGACAAACAACAAACAGCCTAGAATAAAAACTGAGATGAGCCACAGGTTCAATGGCATGTCAAAGATGGGATCCTGTGGCTGAGAGAAGGAAATTGGTTCTATGACAAAGGAAGTAAAGAAAGAGATTGTATTAAAAGTCTTTCTGATAGAATTCAAATAATCCACTCTTCTGTAGCAAAAAATTACTAAAGAGAAACAAATTATCATAATCAAGCTCCCACAAAACCAGAATTCACTTGGTTGCCAATTCACATAAAAGAAAATGATATACAGTTTCCTGGATGAAAGAACATGTAAGCACTGAGGAATAATAAAAAGGGAATGGAAATAGATGCTTTGAGGTTTTAACTGTGGCAAACAGTTTGAGTGTGTCAGGAACATGGTTGATACCTACCACTAAAGAGAGGGGGCAACATGTAATTTTGTGAGATAAGTGGGTGGCAAAATAACTGAGGAGAAGACAATACTGAGATTCACAAAATCCTGACAACAAATAAATCATGTGTGTGAGTAAGTCAAGCGATGACGATGATAAACCTTCAAGATTTTGGTGCATAGCCTGGGATAGATGATGTATTGTAAATAAACACCACAGAATGAAATGAGATTTAGACAAATGTGTGAAAACTGAGTATGGGTAAAACATTGCAGGAAACCATAGTTAGCCCCTAAATTCACAAAATAAACTACAGCTGCTAAGAACAGATTGGCAACCCGTGAGAGAAAAAGAGATGCTGGCACTCTCACCCAGTTGGGAAGTAAGACACTCCACAAAATATCTAATATCCAGGGAAGATAGGAAGACTAAATAAGAACTATTATGCAACAAAGAAAGACAGGGTTCTATGAAATCAAGTAAATGGGTGACACATCACAAACCTGAAAAATTATGTCTAAACAAGTTTTCTAGACCGAGCTGATTCTACATGTGGAGCATATGAAACACAGCACAATCTGAATTTAGTAAAAGGCTATCAAAATCTTAGTTAAACTAAACAGATTTAACATGTTCTTGGGGAAGTGAGGGAAGTTCAGGAGTACATGCTTGACCTATATAGTAACCAATATCTTGGCAAATAATCACAGATAATCCCAACCAGAACTGACCCAATGTGTCACCAACTAAAAAGTGTTTTGTAAGAGATGTGATACTCAAAAATGTAACATTAAGCTTGAAATTTGTGAGATATAATATATAGAACAAATTGTTTGATAGACAAATACAAATACATGAGAGAATAAAACACATGAAAACAATAAAGATTGGATAGAGAATTTAAAGACATAAGCTGCATAATCAAAAATGATTAATGCAAAAGACCGCTTCAGAAGTATAACTATTTAAGTTATAATTGGAAAGCATGCTAAAGAAAAATTTCAAACAACTTAATAAAACCCTACTGAAAAAGAAATAATAGTTCAGTAGAACTGAATATTAATCATATGAGTAACAAAATGTGTGTCATTCTCATTGGTGGAAGGTTTTCATGTGGTAATTTGTATGAGAAACTCATTAGAATCAAGTATTTCTCATGGATGGGTGGTAGATATGCTTGTGATATGCATAAAACATGTTTTGCTTATAGGGGGCAGCACTAAATGAGAATAGTTAATCTTGCAAAAGGATATACTGCAATGTATGGAAGTAAGTCATTGCAATGAATAAAATATGTACATATTTGCAATTTGCAATAACTAAGTCATGCTAATAAGATAAATAAACTGGAAGTTTTCAGTTTGGGCGAGTATATTCCTCATGCCTGGTAACATGTTTACAACTCTCTCTTTTTTTCTCTTTTACACAAGGGGTTCAAAGTTGAGTTACTAGAAAGATGTCTGGGATGGAGGAGTTGTCATTGAGGAGTGGCTGGAATTTCTCATTCTGCTTTCTCTTGAAAAAAGAAGAATTGGAGGAGAGATGTGATATGATAGAGGTGTTTAAGATTGTAAAAGGAATTGATAATGTTGATGCATCATTTTATTCATACTTAACAGTGAGAATAGTAAGACTAAAGGACCCAAGTATAAACACTGGCAGAGTAGAAGTCACCTTCAACTAAGATAACTTTATTTTTCTTACAAGATAATTAGCCTTTGGAGTGGGTTGTCTTTGGATGTTGTGGAGCAGAAAATTTAATGGAGTTTAACAGAAAGCTTGATAAGTATATGAATGATAAGTATTGGCCTTAAGATTTTTAAAAATTTATTCATTAATATTTATAGTTTAAATTAGAGGGTGTAAGAGCCAGGATGGTCCAATAGATCTCATAGTGTTCCAAAATGTTATGTATTATGTCTAATGCTTCAGACTGCAGTCTAATTACAGAAGATTTAATATGTTTTTAATGCAACAATAAAACTTTTGTTGATAATGTAGCTTCTAACTCAGCTTTATTGTTAGTATTACATGCTTCACTATGGTATTAAGAGTGAAAATAAAACCATATAACATAGAATAATATGGTATTGGGAAAACTAACTTTTAAAATGTTCTATTCTAACACCTAACTTTGTTTTTGTTTTGTTGGTTCCGGTATGTTTATATTTCAGTTCATCTGTCCATTTGATTACACAAATATCTTCAAGAAAGTTTGACAATCATAAAGTAAAATATTTTGACTCACCATTTACACGAACGTTATTTGGTTTATGATAACCTAAAGCTGTAAATTTCCTTTTGAACATCCTTAACTTTCGGAATCAATCAGTAAACTATGTACAACAGAAAACCTCTGCGCCACATACTGGTTACATTTTGTATAACGCTATATTTACATATTTTTAAATTATAAATAAGCATTAATTGTAGATAATAAAAAATAAAATATCTCTTCATTGTTTTGTTTGTTGATACTTACAAAACAACACAATAGCCTATCTGCGTACTGCTTACACTAGTATCAAAATTCGATTTTGAAAGTTATAAACCCCAGACTTTCTTCTTAGCTGCTGGAAAAATAACTTTTGAACGTCGATTGTGTATTGATATCTAGCAATGTGTGCCCGGCATGGCCGAGCGCGTTAGGCGTGCGACTCGTAATCCGAGGGTCGCGGGTTCACATCCCAGTCGCGCTAAACATGCTCGCCCTTTCAGCCGTGGGGGCGTTATAATGTTACGGTCAATCCCACTATTCGTTGGTACAAGAGTAGCCCAAGAGTTGGCGGTGGGTGGTGATGACTAGCTGCCTTCCCTCTAGTCTTACACTGCTAAATTAGGGACGGCTCAGGTTTCTCCTTCTAGTTGGGGGTTGTGCAGTAGGCTAACAATCTGCTCACTTAAAAAACCAGCCTGTTAATGAATCCGCAAACGATTGCGGCCTTATGTTCCTTCATGGAATCGAGTGGCATAATAAATAATAATAATATCTAGCAATGTACAATTAGTACACTATTTTGGTAAGAAATAAGCTTTAATGAAGGTTCCTGAAATAAATTAGAGCCATGTTTGTGATTTCAGAAAAATACTAACAAGCAAATAAATAAATTGAAATTTGATATCTTTCCAAAAAAATGTTTTAAATAACCACGAAACAGATCAAAAGTCAAGTTAGTTTTCAAAACCTGTAATTTTATTTATGTATAGTTTTATAAATTATTATGAAAAAGTGAGTAAAACACAAATGGTCAGTGACTACTTTCCCTCAAATGTGTGGAAATGACTTACACCACAACACAGTCATGGGTTGATAGTTTGCACTGTTGTTGACTATCGTTTAATAATCATAAACTTAGGTATGGGTGGTCCAACTACTTCCAGATCTAGTGTATTGTATACACACGATACTCCCGTGCTTTACTAATGAAAACTACTTTATATGAAAGTTTGAGACAATTTTCATGTTTTTGTAAGAGCTGTTTGGAAACTCCGAACAAATTAGGTGAAAGTTATACTGTTAAAAATAGAATAATTCAAGATAGAAAGTATAAACTCTTCAAAAGAGTAACTACAGATATGGTCTTTACATAAAATATGACAATCCAGGTGGAATTTTGCTAATGACTAAACTGTTTGTTTGTTGTTGTTTTTTTAATTTCGCGCAAAGCTACTCGAGGGCTATCTGCACTAGCCGTCCCTTATTTAGCAGTGTGAGACTAGAGTGAAGGTAGTTAGTCATCACCAACTCTTAGACTACTCTTTTACCAACGAATAGTGGAACTGACAATCACATTATAACGCCCCCACGGCTGAAAGGGTGAGCATATTTGGTGCGACCGAGATACGAACCCACGACCCTCAGATTACAAGACGCACGCCTTAACCCACCTGGCCATGCCAGGCTATCTTTAGGTAAAAACCGATTTTCCTACAAGTATCACACAGACAAACCGGTTAATAACATCATTTTTTCCTAAAGAATTTCTTCCTTTTACAAATTATGCAAGAGGTGCAGTACAAATTACAAGGTTTCGCCACGCGGGTGGCAATGCCTCTCCTTATTACGCTTACATCAAGTATTTTGAAGCTTCAAATCTGTCACCATTCTAATGAAAAAGAAATTAATAAAATACGTGATAAAATTGTTTGTTTTTCACAAATATTTCAATCTGCAAGACTAAAAATATACCACTAAAAATATATATAAAACATTGAAATATACGTGTTTATATTTGTTATGATTTCATGAATTTCATATTAATTGACAATTTTATCCACTCACTAATTTTAATTGATTAAGCCAAGGTATTCTTGCATTATTCTTTTGAAAAACATCGGGTACAAACTGAATTAGAAACACCATATAAAACCGTTTTCTTAAAGATGTAAAACTGTATTCCCTCTCTCTTGCCAGTCGTGTGAGTATCTTTATTACTATAGTTTCTTCCATGAAAAAATTGCCACTTCTAATTCTTAACGTAAGATTTTTGGATTCTGTTTTGTTCGTTATGTATTTTATTGTATCTTACTTCTTTTGACCTGTAGATGGATTGGTTAACTAATGAGTCCAAGCTTGTTGTGTCTGAAGCTAAAGTGTTGCTGAGTTCAACAGTATGTAATGTTCGAAATATATATATGTTGGTGGTTAAATTCTATTGTTTTCTGGATTAATAGGCATTAATCACAACTATAGTTTCCTAGGCCTATAGCACACTGACTGTAGATGTCCAATAACAATATTCTTCTTCTCTCTTGGTGCGCTGCTTTTATATAAATCATGCGAAACTAAATCATTCAAAATATTGTCAATTGCTAGCATTACATACACACCCAGTACTTTGTTGATTCTTACGATCGAGAATCTTCTATTAATTTCGAGAACAGGTGGAACTTGTGAATTACACAGCCCACGGGATAACTCATAAGAAAAAACAAAATTACACTGAAAGAAGCGAAGGTATTTCAGTTAATGTACAACAGTAAATCGGCTACAAAATAAAAACCGATAACTCAAGTTAGAATGAATTATCTTTTGACGAGAAAAGATAAATAGACAGAAACCTCAGAGTCAAAGGACGATAGTGTTCTGTTAGTTGATGAAGTAATATTGACAAAGGACATCTCAGTTAAAGACACTAGAAGTGAAGATAAGGACCCCAGTGACAAAGAATGATATGTCAAATACTTCCCTAATGATACATGATTAGAACCTTATATCATGCAGATCCTCGAATAGTTTCACACAAATCCAAGAATGATGTGAATGAAAATGGTTAATATTGCTTCTAATAACATAAGAAACAGTGTATTAGAAGCACTGGATAACATGATACTCTATTTATGAAGTTGTAATTACGTTAAGTAAGTTTGTTTGTTTCGAATTTTGCGCAAAGCTACACGAAAACGATCTACGCTAGCTGTTCCTAATTTAGCAGAGTAGAACAAGAGGAAAAGCAACTCCTGGGGTACTCTTTCCAAAGAATAATGGGATTGACCATAATAACGCCCTATGAATGAAAGGGCAAACATGTTTAGTTTAACGGGAATTCGAACCCGTGACTCTCTGATTACGAATCGAGTGCCCTAAGCACTTGACCATGTCGGGGCACGTAACGTAGAATGAGTCATATATGTATATAATTACATAAGTTTATATGTTTATCAAATAAATTATATAAAAGGCTGTTAAGTGTGGATGTTGTTAATTTATTTTAAGAATAAATACTTAATGATTGTTTAGCTTTATTCGTAACATGAGAGTCACAATAAATTAATTTAATGTAAACATTATGACAAGTTTAGGGCCTGGCATAGCCAAGCGCGTAAGGCGCGTGACTCGTAATCCGAGGGTCGCGTGTTCGCGCCCGCGTCGCGCTAAACATGCTCGCCCTCCCAGCCGTGGGGGTGTATAATGTGACGGTCAATCCCACTATTCGTTGGTAAAATAGTAGCCCAAGAGTTGGCGGTGGGTGGTGATGACTAGATGCCTTCCCTCTAGTCTTACACTGCTAAATTAGGGACGGCTAGCACAGATAGCCCTCGAGTAGTTTTGTGCGAAATTCCAAAACAAACAAACAAATAAACAATGACAAGTTTAATTGCGAAACTCTATAAGAGTCGTACGTTATGTTTGTAACTCATTGCTGTAGAGAGTTTGGAGTGTCACGTGAAATTTATTTATGTCTAGAATATAGAAAACAGACGACTAGGTAGTAAAGATAAATAGTTTGGTTTGTGTTTCATGGTGCAAAGCAATTAGGCTATCTGTGCCAAAGACAAATACATTGTTATCAATAAAGACAAAGTTTTGAAATGAATATTAAAAGAAGAGAGACAACAAAATTTAGGAGATGAGATGTTACCAAACGGAATTAGGCCAAAGAACAGTAAAAAAGGAAAGTTAATCGTCGTGGAAGGCCTTACGATTAATATAGGCCTAACAAGTGATATATTTCTGTGAGTATTGAAAATACACGAAAATAATTTATTTCGCCAAAGAGAGTACTGAGCATATATTTATATCTTTAATCTTTTAAAATCAAAGTGACGGTTTAACTTCCGTTTGACCCATCTTAAAAAGAAAGCCAACTAAGCCAAAAGTGACCACTAACCAACGTAAGCCTTATCGAAAGAATTCGATTATGTTATGGCGGAATAGGAAAGAAGACATTTATTTTATTACAAAAAAAATATGAAAAAATTAAAAATGTGATACTAATTTCACGTATACAAACTTGCAGCTTAAAAAAATTGACACCAACCTTCCTGAAAATAAAACTATACCTCGAGACCTCGAAATCAAATATATCAGAGAAAAACTTCAAATAAAACATTTGAAACAAAGTATAAACGAAAAACACAGAGCTGAAATTCTCCGCAAAAATGAATTTAATCCCCGCAGCAGACTTCCCAAAAGCTAGTTGATGGTTACTCAGAAGACTTGGATGCTAATCTCTCTGCCAAGCTTTAGCAGTTTCACTCATATGTGCACCATAAGTTCAGTGCAACAAAAACTGAAAAACAGATTCAGGCATGCCGAATTTTATAAAATAACTTAAGAAGAGAAAATTGAGTGTGTGTTTCCAAATGTAGTCATTGCATTGCATATATTTTGGGCTGTTTTCTTTGATGTGTAGCCACTCTAAATTTTCATGTGACTTTGGCTCATTAAGTTATTTTTTATTATTCTTTAATTTTTCAGGAGCCTTATTTACCTTTTGATGATAATTACTTGTTATTAATGTTATTGCACCTTCTGAATTTGAAGTGTGGACATAATGTCAGTTCCCAGTAACATGAATTTTGGATGTAGCTTGCTTACTGAGTGTGATCTTGTGCTTTAGTCATTCTACTAGAAGCAGTTCCATTGTTTTCTCACACACCACTTGGACACTGCTTTTCTTCCACATGTACCACAGTTTTCTTCAATGGTACAGTCTCTCACATCAGTTCTTTGCATCTTATTTTCTTGTTTCCAGATGCTTACTTTCTATGCTTTCAAAGGATGCTTCTTTTATTCTGTTCCTCTGGTCCTTTTGATTATGGAATGGGGATTCTAGGTATTTATATGAACACAGGTATAATATTATAATTTTCCAATACTAAAATTGGATTCTCGATAAGTCCTTGCATCCTTTCACACATCCCACTTTTCTTTCTTGTTTAAAGCAGAATCTTCCAATTTCTAGCAACACTATTAGTGTTAGTCTGGTATAATTAAATAGAGGAAATAACATGAGTAACCCTGAATATGTGGCAGTCTCACTGGTTGATGCTTGTCCTGAAGAATTGCAGGAGACACACATTAGAATAAATCATTTTTAATGGAGGGAGGCAGAAGGTTTGTGGGATGCCTTTGGTGTGGGTTTTTGTATTTTATATACGATTAGTGGCAGAATCTTAAGTAAGGAAAAATATTCTGTCTTATTATTTATATGTGACTATTAAAGAATAACATATAAGTGAAATTTTAAAATTTGTTTAGGTGATAATGGAATATTATTTGGTACTTGGCTCTTTGAACACTGTTCTCACATAAACCTGTCTGTCTGAAAATGAAATATCAACAGTTGGTAAAGAAGCATGATATATTGATTGTTTTTGATAGAAGGTTTTTAATTTTTGTTACAAAAGATGTCTGATTATAGTAATTTTTCAAAATCTGTTCAATAACTATTGAAGTTCCTTTTTAAAACTCTCTAAACATGGTAACAAAATTGGACACTTCTTAAACTTTATCTTGAGTGATAAAAATATTTCAAATAACATTTCAGCCAGTAATAGTGAATTTCCATGTAAAATTGATGTGGTTATCATAGTGTAAACTCTGTGGCTCTTTCTTCACTTCCAGTGCGTTATCGTAAAGCACTTCTTCAACATATTTACAAATATTCTTGTTAATTTACCATTGGCAAGATTTAACTGTACTGAATATCAATGAAAACTTATGCCTTTGATAATTAAATGTATAGCATATTTTTAATCTTCTGTCAAAGAAGTTATTAATTTCAAAAAGAATAAGAAAGGGCTGATAGTTCAAATAAAATAAAACCTTAACAAAAAGTTCAGTCTTAAAATAGACTAAAACTTTAGTTTTAGAATTTATAATACTCTAAATGACAAAACTCATTCATGTTATAAAGAATACATGTTTAAAAACTACTGCAGGTGGTGGCCTAGTCTTTCTGGGTAAACTAGAAACATGAAAAATCTGTGTATATTATGTGAGCAGTATTATGCTAATAACATTGTTTACCTATAATAATAGAAGAGTTTGTCTCTACATGTGTATGACCATCATATCTTCAAAGGGTAGAGCTTAGAAACCTGAAAATTTGCACCAATGCTAAGTGGACTCTCATATTATGCATTTGGGTTTTATTACTTATTCACATGTATGTGCATCTTTTCAGAAAAGAAGCTAGGGAAAAACATATAGGAAATAATATGTGACAACCACATTTTCAGATTTTAGAAACTTAAAATTTTGCACCCATACCAAGTGACCTCTGAAGGTGTGCACCTAAGTACTATTTATCCATGTGTATATTCATCTGTCCAAGGTGGCAAAGTAGCAGAAAACAACAGAGAAAAGAATTGGTTCCTTGTACTAAAAGTAAAATCACAGACAGGCATACATGTGTGTGCATATGTCCATGTACATCTTTTTAAGGAGGCAAAGTAGTAAAAGAAACAACATAGAAAAGAGATTCTTCCCCATATAACAACTTTTAATATATAGAATAGTTTGTGCAATTTGTTAATGGCATGTTCCAACAAAAGCTTTTGTGTCATGTTGTTTCAGTAGAAATGTTCATAGGTATTACTTTTATGATGAAATGGGTTCAAGATACAATAACATAGTTGTTTAGTAAAGGTTGAATATTCTGCTTTTGGGGGCCTGGCATGTCCAGATGGTTAGGGTGATCAATTTGTAATATTAAAGTTGTCAGTTTGAATCCCTGATACATCAAACATGCTTGTCTTTCAGCCATGGAAGTATTTTCATGTGACTCTCAATCCCACTATTCATTTCTCAAAGAGTAGCCCAAGCAGTGGTGGTGGGTGGTTATGACTAACTACCTTGCTTTTAGTCTCACACTGTTAAATTACGGAAAGAACCAAACCCTTTTTGGGAACCATGCATTTTATGAGGTAAGACTTATACCATCCCACCAGCATTGACAGTCATGTGTTACTCATTTATTTCTTTTGAGAGAGCCCATGTGCCATAATGCATGGCTAGTCCATCTCTGTTATATTGAGTATATCAACCTAATAATCTGAGCATAGCTGGTAGTTTCATTTATATAACAACATCTAATGTATATAAAAGGCAGAATGACTTGCCAACAGTCCTTTCCAGCAATGGCTTTTATGTCATGTTGATTAGCAATAGAAGTATAATTTAATATTGCTCTTTATTTATGTACTGAAAATATAAAATGAAATTTATAAATAACAAAACTTGAAACCATTTGTTGATTTGTTTATAAAGTTTTGTTATTAAAAATGTTAGTGATATAATGAAGTACTGAAACAATTTAAGTTTAGTGTTGCACAGGGGCAGTCACCCAAGGTTGTTGGTCTTGACCTGCAAAGCTAATGCTTTTCTCAGGGCCAGATTTATGGTGGGTGCTCCAACAGATAGTAAAACAACTAATATATCAAGCAACAATGAGATAAAAGCTGGTTATTTTTGCTGTTTATGAATATAAACAAACATTAACATTCCCTTATTCCATCTCATATTTGAACTGTTTTCTCCAAATATATATAAGTATATCCATGTATAAAGAAATAAAAGCAACAAACACACTGAATTGAAATTATAGTAATGAAAAATATTTATCTTTGAAATAAATTCATCTCTCATTCAGGTTCTTCAAGGAGTAGAATTTCTGCATCTCAACAGTGTAATCCATAGGGATATTAAAAGTTTGAATATGTTGGTTTGAATGGATTAGAGCATAAAATTAGGTAATTTTGAAACATGTAATGACTTTGCAAACTTTTCAGATTTGGTTATCAAAAAAACAAGTTAACTACAGATGATTTCTTTTTCCAGATTACTTTAATTTGTCCATTGAAAATCAGGACTGTATAAAACAAATAATGATACAAGTCTCTCTTTTATATACTTCTAATATTTAGCCACAGTGAAGAAATTAAGATGAAAATGGAAAAGGAAATACTTCTGTGGTTAACATGTTTTACAATAATTTAGAACTTTTACAATATTTCAGCAGTTTACACCATTTAGGTTGTAATGATTAGTATATTTTATTTTATACGTATAGATGATTTCATAGAAACTCTTGTTTCTCACTATCCAGTCAAACTGATCAGTTCTGTTATTCAATGAAATTGTACTTGGCTTTAACTAGTTGGAGACAAAGGATTATTTGAAATACTGTTTCTCACACACCTGGATAAAACAACCATGTTAAAAAAAAATCTGCACTTACTCGTTCTTATAACAATTTTTAATCTGTTGGATTTAAATATTTTGCCAGCATTCAGTGTTTACACCATGATTTTTGTTATTAAAATCATTTATTTCATTCTTAAGTGAAAATAAACATATATTATGGAGGTGTCGAAACCTTACATGATAGTTGTAATTTACTTGGTTATATAAAAATTACATTTACTCAGAAATATAAAATATTTACATGTGTGTCAAAGTGTTTCTAATTTTTACATGCAGTACAAAATGTCTACCTTTGATAATTCGTTGTATCTATTTTTTAAAGATAATATATATCCATTCTTCATTTATCTTAAATACTTGCTGTTATATTTGATATTTTATGCTGTGGGTCTTTATTTCTTTCATTTTTACTTTAATGTCAAATTTCTATATATTATTGAAGCGTAAATCGTAACCAAAAATATTTTATCTAGTTGTGTAAAGCATTGAATATCTTCTCATCTTAATTTGATTTTTCTTGGTAAACTTACACTATGTATTGAAACAAAACCATCTATATGACATAGCTGTGCATTATTCTGTTAATGAGTATGACAATAATTTGACATAAAAGCCAAGTTTTAAATATACTTATTACCAGTTATGTACCAAGTAACGTGCTAGCCCCCTTTAAAGAAAGAGATTGTCATAGATTACTTGAAGGTGTGTAAGGTTAATGATGATCTGAAGATAACCTAAGAAGGTTGAAACATTGTTTTCTACTTTATCAGTGAAAATGTTTACATATATATCAGCCATCTGGCGATACAAATTGTGTATTTAGTTGGATTTTACATTCTTTTAACACCAGTAACATCAAAACAACAGTTTGTTACAAATTCTTTCTTCTGAAACTAAGCAACAAACTTGTACAAATTAGCAGACTGTAACAAATTTTTGTATGTTAACAAATTTTATTTGTGCATTTGGATTATTATTTTTATTTTACAATTAAACTTTGTAATAGAAGCAGAACAAATCAAGATTAGAGTTAACTATTTGAGTATGTTTTGTATTTAATTATTTGTAACAAATAGTAATAAAATTTTATTTTGTTATAAATTATAAGTCTGAATATTTTAAAGATAGTTTTGTTACATAGCTGATTTTACAGGAGGAGAAAGGACAAAAAGGATGTTATATAACTGGGTAAAGTTAAAGTAGTTTTAACAGTCTTAAACTTTTGCTACTTAAGTTGATACTAACAAACTGACTACAAAACTGTAATAATTATTAATATGCCTTAAGTTAATTTTGTAAGATTAACTTGAAATTTTCTACAAGTCATTTCTGTCTTCATTTTTTCTCACAAGAAAATGTTGTTACTCTTGATTCTTTCCATCATGCTGCTGACTTTGGATTATGTGCTGTAATAACACCAGAGTGAAGTAAACAAACAACAATGGCTGGCACTTCTTGCTGGATGGCTTCAGAAATTGTAACAATGAAGTAATATGGGTCTGATGTTGACATCTGGTCATTTGAAATTTTGACTGTTGAGATGATTGAAGGTGGACATCCTTATTTTAATACAGATCCTCTCATGGTAAGTGTTACCAAGCAATATTTACAGCTAAGGAGAAAGAGAAGATTGAATTTTCAACTTTCTCCTTATTTGAATGTCTTTCCTTTTTCCATTTTTGTATGCAAATACTTTGAGATGATTGTAGAAAATTTTGATTTAATAAATCTGAGAGAGCCTTTCACTGGATAAAATAAAGTATTTCAAAATCAATTTCAAGATCATTCCAAAATTTGTGTGAATTGGTGCTTTGCTTTAGTTAAAAACAAAGATTTCCATAATAATGTTTGTCATAGAAATGATCACAGGACCTAAATTCTTAAAAGTTTTATTTTTATATATTCAAAACACAATTGTTTTCTTTGGTCAAAGATGTCTTTCAGCAACTACAGGGAACAGCGATAATGATAAAGACGAAAACAAGATTTTGCACATTACTCACTCGTATCAATATGCATATAGTCATGAAGTCCCAATCCTTTATCAGGTATTTAATCTCACAGCCAGAAATGGGAAGTTGGACATTACAAAACAAAAAAAAAACCTTCTCCCATCTATCTCAAAACACTTTTCTGTGAAATCATAACATACCTTTAAGAGTTCAGAAGCTGTGAATCATTTGTGTAGTGTTATTTCACTAAGATATTTTCTTCTCCTTTGCACCTATTATCCTAATAACACACACCAAAAAGCAATATTATTAAATGTAAGAATTCATTGTTGTACTTGGCTATGCTGATCTTACAATTTGAGCACTTCATGATTTACTATTTATTTTTCTGATATTCATCATTCCCATACAGTATCTTATTTTACTGGTGAAAAAATGATATAATTCTTATACCCCTCACCATCATTTGTGTAAATATTTGTACTTTGAAAATTTTTATGACATTTAGGATTCATCCATTTATATTTACTTTAGCTGATCTCTATCCTTACTGCTCGATCCAGAGCAGGATCACTAGAAAGTGACAGACCCACATCCAGTAAAGAAAAAATGTGTGGTCGCAAGCAGAAGGTCTCCGTATCAAATTCTCCTCCAAAATAAAGGAAAATGGCTTCGCTAATCCAATGGAACTGTTGAGGTTTTTAATTGATTGTGAATGACATTAACGATTTGATTGACTTTTATCATCCCAAATGTCTTTCTTTACAGGAAACATTTTTAAAATGTACTAATACAGTCAAAATTCTATAATACTCTTTATACCAAAATGTCAGGTCATGTGTAGGACAAGAATATTGGGGAGTAGCACTGCTGGTTGATCAACATGTGCTCACCTGGTCCTTGTTGTTGAATACGCCCTTGGAGTCTGTAGCCATCTGTATCTCCTTGGGTCGTACTATCACTGTTTGCTCTCTGTACCTTATCCCTGGAAAAAAATTATCATCCCTGAGGCCTTGATGCCCTCAATGAGCAACTGCCAACCCCCTTTTCAATTTTGGGGGATCTTAAACATTTTCCTATCATATTGAGAGAGATTGTCCATGGTCAGTACCTCCTAACCTGTGTGCCTCAGTAGAAGTTGGACCAAGCCAACTGGCCCTCTTTCACTGCTCTCTTGGAACTTGATCCTGCCATCTTATGTAAATCATCGATAGATGATTGTGTAGCAGCAGTAACTAACTGTGTTGTCCAAGCATCTGCTCAGTGCATCCCCAAAACCTCGACATCTTTTACACGGCATCCCCATCCTTGGTGGAATTCTGCTTGTTCTGTAACACAAAAAAGCTCAGAAACATGCTTCAAATAAATTTTGTAGATATCCTATGCTTACAAACTGCATTGCTTTTCAACAAGCTCATGCACAGGCTCGAACGAGTTACACGTCAAAGCCAGAAGAAATCTTGGATTAAATTTTCCTTCAGTATTTCTTCAACCACCAGTTCAAAAGTCATATGGGACAAGATTTGGAAGGTGAGTGGACAGTATACTTCTGCCCCCCATCTCTATCTTAATATTTAATGGCCATGAAGTTGCTCATGCTCAGAGCATTGCTAATACTTGTGATGAATGTTTCTCTCATGTGTCTAGCTCTTTAAATTTATCCTCTTCTCAGCTATTAAAACATGAGTTGAACATCTGCCTCTTTCCTTTTCCACTGATCATCCCTATGTCTACAATCACCCTCTTACACTGGTGGAACTCAAACTTGAGCTTCATTGGTCTGGCAATACATCAGTTAGACCTATTGATATACATTATGAGATGTTACGCCACCTTTCTCCTGGCTGTCTTTAACCGGATATGGCTGGAGAATGTCTTTTCTGATGCTTGGCACCAAACTTTTGTACTCCCTGTTCTTCAACCTGGGAAGGATCCACAGATTCCTTTGAATTACTGTCCCATTGTTTTGGTGAGTTATATCAGTAAGAACTTAGAGAGAATGATTAATGCTCGTCTTTCTTGATTCAAGGAATTAAACAACCTTCTCTCACCCACTCATTGTGGGTTCCGAAGACAATGCTCCACGATAGACCACTTAATTCGCCTTGAAATATCACTCAGAGAAGCCTTTTTGAAGCAACAACATCTTGTTTCTTTTTTCTTTTTATTTTGAGAAAGCTTATGATACAACTTGGAGATATGGCATCTTGCGAGACCTTCACTCATATGGATTGTGTGGTAATTTGCCACTTTTTATTAAGTATTTTTCAATGAACTGTCAATTTGAGGTCTATGTGGGCAGAACACTTTCCCATTTTTACCCACAGGAACATAGAGTCATTAGGGCTATGTTCTGAGTGTCACACTTCCCATCATAAAGGTTAATGCTGTGAGTGAACAGCTACTCCCAACAGTCGCAAACTTTTTGTTGATGACTTTCACATCTCATGTCCGTCATCAAATATGAGGTTTATTGAGCCACAGCTTCACACTGCACTCAGTCATATACTTCAGTGGACCACAGCAAATGGTTTTCAGCTTTCTCTCAAACTGTTTGTGTACATTTCTGCTACCAGTGAAATATTCATCCAGATCCAGAACTTTGTATTGATGATGCTGTACTTCCTATTGACCCTGAGTCAAAGTTCTTAGATTTCATATTTGAGTGTAAATTAAACTTTGTTTCCTATATCAAGCAACTTTTTGTCAAATGTATAAGAGCACTGAACATCCTCTTTGTCCTTTCTTCCACCTCTTGGGGAGCGGATAGATACTCCATGCTTAAAATTTATCATGCCCTTATCTAATCCAAACTTGACTCTGGGTCTATGGTGTATGGTTCTGCCAGAACCTCAGCACTGAAAATGCTGGATCCTATTCATCATCAGGGGCTTCAGCTTTGCTCTGGGCTCTTTTGTACTTTTCCAGTCCAAAGTTTGGATGAAGAGTCCCATGAATCCCCTCTGTCTATTCACTGTTTGCAATTGTTTCTTATGTATGCTTCCAAACTTCACTCTTTTCCACAGCATTGTACTTGGGGTTTTGTTTTCCATCCTCAGTGGGCCACACTTTTCTATCATAGAAAATCTGCCATTGTTTCTTTAAGCTTTTGTATTCAGGCACAATCAGAAAAATTGGATATATCTTTGAATAGCATAGCAGTATTAACATTTTGGCCTCTTCCACCATGGTTAATTACTATCCCCAACTGTGACCTATCTATGAGTCGTCTGAGGAAGGCTGGTACTCCCGAATGGAAATATCTCTGTTTATTTGCTGAACATTTTTCAAACAATCTATCCATTTCCATATACACAGATGGTTCAAAATCAGGTGATTCTGAAGGTTCTGCCATGGTTTGTTACAATTCAGTTGTAGCACACAGAATCCCCTCTACAGTTTCTGTGTCCACTGCAGAATTGTATGCCATTTCTCTTGCCCTGAATCATATTGAAATTATGCAATATAGGAATTGTACGATCTATTCTGATTTACTCAGCTATGTATTGGCCCTGACATCATTCCATGTTTGTTACTCTCCTATTCTTATCAATATCCAAAAAAAACTGGCCCATCTGTCCCTATCATCTATCTCTTTCCAGTTTTTTTTTTAATACCAGGTCATCTTGGTATTCGTGGGAATGAGCTAACTGAAAGAGCATCAAAGTCCATCTGCTCTGGCTCTATCATCACTTCTCCTGTTTCATACATGGACTATGGTCCAGTTATCAAAACCCAACTATACACCATTTGTCAGTCAACATGGAGTGAACAATGAAATAATAAGCTTTTGCAAATCAAGCTTTCTTTAGCTCTTTGGCCATTTTGTTCCTGTAAAATCAAAGGGAGGAAGTTGTTTTGGCTTGGTTATGCAATGGTCACAGTTTTTTAACTCACCACTTCCTTTTAACTGGTACTTATGCACCAATGTGTGGTCTGTGTGGCACTCAGGTCACAATTGTACATATTTTATTATTATGTCGTCATTACAACCAAGAACGAAGATGCCATTTTAAACGTATTTTTAAGCTAGGTTTGCCTTTGACATTAGGAAATGTCATAGGTGATACTGGTCGCCTCACTCATGTTCTTACATTTTTAAGAGCCTTTGGTCTTTTAAACTTAAATTATTAAGTGTTTTATTAGACAATACACTGTTTTAGCATGATTTCTTTTACACATTTTAATTTTATTTTGACCTGAACCCAGGACTGGAAAGGCCAACTTCAGGTGACTGACAGCAAGTTTGAACTTCATGCTTCAGTCTTCCTGGCAGGTCTTAATTGTACATATTTTATGTATTTTTACCTTCATTTCCATATACCACTATAGTGTACCACATTTTATTTGGCTCAGATAGCTTAATAGTATTGTGCCAATAAACATGAAATACCTACATACATGCTATATACAATGCTAAAATCAGGGGTACAGTTCCCCTCAGTGGACTCAACTGAAAGCCCAATGTAGCTTTGATACAAAAAAAAAACACTTTCAACTGCAGTCTCAGCATATTCATAGCCTGCTTGTTTATGCCATATGCACAAACTTATTTTTAAAGATTTCTCCCTTTTCAGCAACACACTATATCAGCTGAGCCCTTAAGTCTTAACAGCAAACTTTGAAGTCATGCAAATTTCTACTGATGTTCCCACTGAAGAAGCTTGGCTTGCATTACTGCACTGAGTCTTAACATTAATGACCCTAATACTTTAATTCACATCTCTAACACACATTTTTCCCTCCTCCTTGGAATTTACTTCACCAGAAGTAACTTCATGCTCAATAACAAAAGAAGTTATGCAGGTGGCTTAAGCACTGGCAGCCGTGTTTATAATATACATCATAATACAACTTACAAATTATGTGGTAAATCTATTTCACTCTATATTCATATATGTCATTCACACTTTTGCCAAGCTCATTTCTATTGAACACACACTAATGTTTTTTGAACACACACATTCCATTCACCTGAACATTAAATTTGCAATTGAACACACAAAAAGAAAGGAATAGTTTTTTCTTAAGGCTATGACTCCACGTATGACACTTTGCTCTTAAATGTAGACATTTTGCAAAAGTATTAAGTACAATACGTAACATCCCACAAGCATTTTGACATAGCAATAAGGAAGATAGTTTTTATGAAAATGTTTACAATTCAAATGTTTTAAAGGTCTTTGGATGTTGTAAATATCACATTTGAATTTACAGTATCATTTAAAAATGGCTTACTGTAGAGCTGTATTGCATACATATAAATCATTTTATAAACATGTTTTTCAATTTCAAAATATCATGATTTTAAAATCATAGAGTATAGAATATACATGCTTTTTTGATGAATGTATGCAAAACAGATAATGTTCTGTTACCATAGGTGGGTGACTGTTAATAATCTTTACAAAATTACCATTAGTATTATTATTATTATTATTTACAATATTAACAGTAATAATACAAATGATGTTATATGGTTTGTTTGTTTTTTAATTTATGCAAAACTACCCAAGGGCTTTCTGCACTGGCCATCCCTAATTTAGCAGTATAAGACTAGAGGGAAGGCAGCTAGTCATCACCACCCACCATTAACTCTTTGGTTACTATTTCATCAATGTAAAGTGGGATTGACCATCACATTGTAATACTCCCGTGGCTGAAAGGGCAAGCTTGTTTGGTGTGATGTGCATTTGAACTGCAACCCTCGGACTATGAGTCAAGTGCCTTAACCATCTGGCCATGTGATATTATGGATTGTTATTATTGTAATTTATGGTAAATACAAGTTATATGCCTATAACCAAGACCAGAATAGGGTATACTTATACAAAAGAAGTGAAACTGTTAAATTTGCAATTGTAGGTGTAAGAAGGATCCAAGTAATTTTTCTTTCATATGACATATTTTAATTTTTTAATTTAAATTTTAACATCTTAAATTCTCATTACTTCTTATGTAACCTGAACAAAGTTTGTTCTTTAGTTTTACCATATTTTATTTTTGAAAGAGCAAAATAATATCAAAATGTGCTGTTTGTAATTTGAGAGATGCAGTATCATGAGTACTGCTTTTGTCTTTTTATTCAAAAAAATATTTGTTTGAAACATATCTCTATCCTTTGAACTGGTATGGTGACATATGTGAATAATTGGATCTGTTAGTGTTGTTGGTAAATAAATGACTCCTTCCAAGCTATAGGACCTCATCTATGTGCCCTTGAGCTTCCAGTCTCATGATGATTCCAATACGTTATACAGTGGTGGTTATATAATTAGACACTGAATAAGATAAAGAATGCTTATTCATAATCTATCTTAGCTCAATCACACCCTGTGGTCAAGATTGTATTTCTGTTTTCTGTGTTGTAGTAGTTCTTAACATTTTACAGACTTAAGATTATCTCATTTTTTATTCAAATGTAGATAATATGATGTTTTTCATACTAGTATTTTGAAGATTGAGATGAAAATGCTTAAGAATTTTTAATGTGTGCACCAAGGTAGTCTGAGACAAATCTCTACACTTTGTGTACAAGAGAAATTGTATTACAAAAATGACAAAATGTTATTTTTTATGGATATATGCATATAACTTCGTTTTTATCATTTGAAACTTATCCAATAATGGTGTTCAATTCTGTGTTTTCTTCCTGTTTACTTTTTCTTCAGAACACATCTGTTACTTCTTTTTAGTTATATACAAATATTGGCTAACTTTAGAATGTGATAGTATGCTTTTGTTTTTATTCTCCATTGCAGGAATTAGTGTATATTAATTATTACTGTTGTTCTTTTACCTATGGGATGGGCATGTATGGAAATTTGCCTAAGAAACATTTTATACAAACACAAGAAATTACAAGCCAGAGTAAAAAAAGAATAAAAAAATGAAAACTGAACAAAAAATAAAAATTGCAATATTAATATCACACTGTCAGATATATTTTGGTATTGTTTCATTATTTTTACTTTAGGGCTGGGTGGCCCTAGTGGTCAGTGTGCTAGACTCTGAATCTGATGGTTTATGGTTCTCATCCTATTGCAGCAAAAATGCCTTTCACACCTTGGGATCATGGGAATATTGTAAAAGTGATGGTCAAATGCTGCTATTTTGTTAGGGTAACCGAAGAATTGGCAGTAGGTGCCATTTCGTAGTCTATCAGTTTATAAAGTTTATGCTGGTACACAGTAATTAACTGTTTATACTGGTACTTGCTACAAGAAAAATCAACTGTTTGTTCTGTAATTAAAGTATTTTCTATTTTGTCTCAAAAAATAAAAACATTTAATGATGGTTTGATACATAGGGGGAAACCAGGCAATAGATCACTTTTTAAATTAATCATTCCTGATTGAACTTATTAACAACATGAATAACACAAAGTTTACATACCTTATTCGACTGGACTTGAGTTCTGATGGCCAAAGAGAAACATTCACACATTTAAAAGCACAATGTTAGGTCATTATTTCTTCAAAAAAAATTATTTATGCCACATTACACCTGAAATTGAAGCTTAAAATGTTATCTAAATTTTAATTAAGTTTTCTATTTGTACAGAATGTAGTAAAATAACATTAGGAAGTAATTATATATAATTATGTGGCAAATCACTAACAGTAGATGGCAACACTTTCCTATTACTTTGCCAGTCTTAGTTTTATTATTAATCAGCTCTGAGTGTTTTGTTAAATAAACCAGTGTATCAGCATGAAACACAGTAAAGGATATTTAGTTATAATATTATAAAGCCTTGTGATCACAGTAATGAAAACTATTCACATGGACTAGGATCAACCAAGTACCAGTGTTGGACATTGTATCTGATGCTGGTGTTTGGGTAAAGTGCATATGAAACCCTGATGTTGCTGCAGTGTCCTTCTTTGGCATTTTAGTGCATTCCCTTTGTAGGTCTCTATGGTGGTTGGGTTCAGTGGGCACCAAAATATTCTTTCTTTACATTGGTTTCTGCCAGATAAAAAAATCAAAATCAAATTGTGAAAAACCAGACCATGGTAAACAATCATGCCTTGAAGATTCTGAGCAACAGTTTTCAACCTCTACAACATCTGTATCTCATTTTCTTTTGGAGACAAACCTTTAGGACAAATGTCTCCCATTTTTATTCAGAAGGAATTAGAGGGGCTTCCTGGCTCTTTTAAGTCAGTCAGAAAGCTTTGTTCTGATGCCATATTGGTGTAAACATCTACTTCTAAACACAGTGAACTCCTCTTGCATTTGAAGGCCCATACTACTTTGAATTCATCAAGAGGAGTTATCATTGAGAGGGATTTGAAGAACATCCTCAAGTCATAGATCCTCGCTGGTTTCTCCACCCAAGGAGTTTTTGTAGTGAGGCGTATCTTCACTCACAAAAATGGAATTATGATGTAAACCAGTGTCCTAATTTTGACGTTTACATCACCATGTTCACCTGCCACCATCAAGGCAGGTTATCTAAATTGCAAAGTGTGACCATATATTCCAAATCCTCTCAGATGTTTCCAGTTTGAGGGGTTCATTGTAGTGACAAGGACCACAGTGAAATAGACCCTTCTTGTGTTAGTTGTAATGGCTGTCACCCATCTTGGTTTCATTCATGCCTTAGGTAGATGGAAGGAAAAGAGCTACAGTGTTTGAAAATGGTTCACAACTGGCCTTTTTTCACTGCTCTCATAGAACTTGATCCTGCTGTTGTCTTTAAGTCATTGATAAACAACTGAGTGGCAGCAGTGACTGATTGTATTATCCAGGAAGCTGTTCAGTGTATTCCTAAAACCTCAACATGTTTTCCATGGTATCGTTGTCCTTGGTAGAATCCTGTCTGCTACATGGCATGGAAAACGCAAAAAACAGGTCCGAGATATCTTGCGTAGGTATTCCACTCAATTTTCAGTGGGCCCTTGCTCATGCTCAGCAGGTAAGACGTCAAACCCAGAGGGAAACTTGGATTAAATTGACAGCCAGCATCTCTTCAACCACTAATTTCTAAGTCATATAAGACAAGATTTGGGAGGTCAGTGGGTAATATAACCCTGTCACCCTTTTGATCTCCCTCCCTGATGCCCAGAGCATCACTGATATTCTCGGCAAAAGCTTTTGCTGGGTATCTTACACTTCTGCTCCATTTTCCACCTTCTTAGCCATCAAGATTACAATCGCTCCTTTATACTGGTGGAACTGAAGATATATGGTACGAGATGCTGCGCCACCTCTTTCCTACTGCTCCTGCTATTCTTGTGGTTGTTTCTAACTGGATCTGGCAGGAGAATGTTTTTCCTGATCCATGGTGCCAAGCTATTGTGCTACTTTTCTCTAAGCCTGGGAAGGATCCAAAGATTCCTTCAAATTACCATTCAGTTGCTTTGAGCTGTCTCTGTAAGATTTTGGAGAGGTTAGTTAGTGCTCCTCTTGTTTGGTTTATTGAATCAAACACTCTTCTCTTGCCAACCCACTGTGGGTTCTGACAAAAGCACTACACCATAGATCACCTGATTTGACTTGAAACATTGAACAGAGAAGTCTTTCTCAAGCAATAATAATGTCTTGTGTCAGTATTATTTGACCTTGAAAAGGCTTATGATACTATGTGAAGGTATGGCATTTTGTGAGATCTTCACTTATATGGTTTGCGTGGTCCTTTGCCCATTTTTATCAACAAATTTTAATGGGCTGACAATTCCAAGTTTGTGTGGGTTTGACACTTTCTTGTTCTTTCCTACAGGAACTTGAATCCCCTCAGGGCTCTGTTTTGAGTGCCACACTTTTCAGTAATGCAATCACTGAACAATACCTCTTACTGTTGAAAATGGACTCTGTGTCAATGACTTTTACATCTCATGTTGAACATAAGGTATATTGAGAAGCAGGTACAGACTGCCCTGAATCGTTTACCAGAGTGGATCACAGCAAACGGTTTTATCGTCTCTCTCTCTAAAATTATTTGCATGCACTTTTGCTTCCAAGGGGGTATTCACCCTGATCCTGAACTCCATATCAGTGAAGTTGTGCTACCTGAGACAAAGTTCTTTGATTGTAAACTGACCTTTATATCACACCTCAAGCAGCTACATCCAAGAGTACAAGGGCACTGAACATCCTCAGTGTTCTTTCTTCCACCTCTTGGGGAGTGGATCGATGCTCTATGCTAAAGATATATCGTGCTTTCATTCAATTGAAACTGGACTATGGGTCTCTGGTCTATGGCTCTGCCAGGACCTTGAACTTCAAAATGCTGGGCCCTGTTCATCATCAGGGGTTTGACTCTGCACAGGGGCTTTCTCCACTTCCTCAGTCCAGAGTTTGTACTCTCATGAACCTCTTTTATACCTCTGCCATTTGCAACTGCCTTTAATTCAATCCTTCCTACAGTATACCACATGGGGTTGTGTTTTCCTTCCTCAATGGGCCATGCTTTTTGAGAGCAGATGATCTGCCATTGTTTCATTTAGTCTTAGTATCCAGGGACAGTTCGATGAATTGGGTCTGTCCTTGGATGGCATTGGTGTATCCACTGGTCAGTCCATCCCACCATGGCTGACTACTATTTCCAATGGGACCTGACATTGGGTCATCTGAAACAAGCAGATACATCTGATTGGAAGTAATGCCTTCTGTTTCTTAAATACCTTTTGAACCATTTTTCCATTTCCATATATACTGATAATTTGAAATCAAGTGACTCTGTGGCTTGTGCCATGGTTTGGTGGTTATGCAAAGAGTCCCCTCTGTAGTTCCTGTTTTCACTGCCAAACTCTAAGCCACTTCTCTTGCTCTTAATGACATAGAAGCTAAGCAGTATTCAAAGTTTACTATTTATACAGACTTGCTTCACACTCTACTGGCCCTGGAATTGCTTCACCCTGTTCTCACCAATATTCAAAACCAACTAGCTCTTTTCTCTTTAACATCTACTTCTATCCAGTTCTCCTGGATACCAGGCCATGTTGGTATTCACAGAATGAGCTTGCTGACAGCATAGCTAAGTCTGTCTGCTAAGGCGCTATCACTGCTCTGCCTGTTTTATACACGGACTATGCTCCTGTATTCAAGGCTCATCTCCACGCCAGTTGGCAGTCAATTTGGAGTGAGCAACATGTAAACAAGCTTTTCCAGATAAAACCCTCTGTTGGACTTTGGCCTCCTTGCTACTGTAGGGATTGGAAAGAAAAAGTTGTCCTAACTAGACTGCATTTTTTACAGATTTTTAACACATTATTTTTTTTTATCTGGGACTCATGCACCAACATGTAGTCTGTGTGACACTCGAGCCACAATGATCCACATTTTACTGTCATGCCATCATTATAGCTCTCAGTGATGGCACCATTTTAGAGATGTTTTGTCCACAGGTTTATCCCTGATGCTGCACAGTAACATTGGCGATAGTAACACTTTCTACCTTAGAAATTTTTTTTTTAATGGTTAAAATTTTTAATTGGCCTTCTTAATGCAATTTAAGTTTTTAATTGAAAAATTGGACTTTGTTTTGTTTTATCTTGATTCCTTTTTACGAATTTTTATAATATTACTTTACTTTTAATTTTTTATGGGTTGTTTGCACAGATAGTCTGGCAGCTTTGTGCCATAAAATGCTGGCCAACCAACTTCCCTTCTTTTTTATTTTTTTTCTCCAGTGACTTGCAATCAACTTATCAGTGATATTTAACTTATTTTTACTGTAATCATCTTATCAGTCATTTATCTTATCTTTATATTTTAACTTAACTCATGCTTCAATGTCATTTGCCAGAATGATGTTGACATGAAAACAGAACAAATAAGAATAAAAAGAGGGTTTTGACATAAAAATAAAACAATTCATGTTATTTTAATTGAGAAAATAACATGAATTCAAGGAATTGATAGATTGTGCTATCCCTATTTCCTAATGTTTAGCTGGGTATTCCATGTAGCTCAAAATGACAGTCTCAAAATACAGGTATATCACTAGCTAGTGAAATAGTATTGTTAACTGCAACTTTTTGTACCCAGTATTAATTATCTCAAAACATATTAACTGTTCTACCCAAAGATCAGAATGAATCTTGTGATAGTGCCAAAACTGATTGTACAAAGCACATCCTCTGTAACTGGCCAATCTGGGAAAAGGCATCAAAGTGTGCAAATATCTCTGCTCTATGTGACAGCTACTATATGTCTTCCAAAAACGTTGAAAAAAACTCAATCCAACTATCTTACGAAACAACAAGCATGTCTTTCATCAGTTAAGCTACAAAGAGTAGCTGTAATTCACCACATGACTGATACCAGACTAACACAGTTCCATATTCAGAACTTGGGAAAATGATGCATTTCATAAATAAGAAATAATACACTTTCAGAGAATAAGATATTTATATACAAATGGTTGACCTGAAGAATAGAACTTAATGTTTCATGCAAGAGCTCTAAAAACCTCTGACATGAAACGTGTTAAATAATGAGTTTGATAGAATTTTTAATTGGATATCATTAGTGTTAAATTACTGCTAACAAAACAAACATTGTTTTATTTCATTTATATTAACCTTTTTCTATATGTTAATATTCTATTTGTAAATAAGATAATACTGTTCTTAAATATTGTAAATAGAAATACATTGCACTCAGTTTGAATATGAAAATAGTTTGACACGGAAGATGTTCCTTTTACAGTTTGTGAACTACTATTCATCAATTCTTTACATTGCATTTTTTAAAGGAAGGTGAGTAATTTGTTAACTTCTGTTAAAACATGAAATGAAGTAGTTTACAAAGTAATAAAAATGATCTGTGGTGAAATGGTACTAAAAGACAGCTAATAATACATAATGTTATCACAACTAATCTTTTCAGTTGTTTTGTAGACTAACTTATTACTGTTTATAAAAATGGTTAAAAGTGACACTAAACATAAAGCTGTCTTCAACATTCATATCACAATCAATGATACCGAGACCTATATTTTAAGCCTAATTGTCATTAAGACACATGTTTTTTTGCTACTAACAGTAGCTGAGATCTAGGCTTAGGTAAGATATGAGGTCGGTAATAATAATTTATTTACATACATATAAACTTATATTAGATTAGAAAGTAACAAACATAAATTACTTTTTACTTGCAGTAATAAGCTACATATGAATGGCATTTTAATATACGTATATAAGCTCCCACATGACCTAACTAACCAGCACTGTCTGAGGTAAATCTTCTTTACACAGACTGACCTATAACCTACATTATCCATCTGTATATGCTCAATCTGAATCCTGGTTAGACAATGAAAAGACAGTAAAGTTATTGAAATATATTTCAGTAATCCTTATAGGTTGATTTTATTTTGGTAGGAATGTGGTACAGAAATCTTGATTCTATTGGAAAGGTTTTTGTCATCACAAATGTAAGTATACGTTGTATATTAAACAATGTTTTTACTTGCTTGTTTTTTCCATTGGTTGATAGTAACAGTACCTACATTGATTATGGTGATAAATGAATATTTCACACATGTATCAAATTAAAGCAAGACACCTTCAGAATTTGTGCAAATGAAACAAATTTTTTCCACCAGCTATTATACAGTACAGTGCAAAAGTTTTAGAATAAGAGAATATTGCAAAATGTATATACCTCTGTAGACAATGTAACTTTTTTTTTTTTATCTTCAGGGTTTTCACTCTCTACCCATCCAAGCACTGAACACACTTGCTTTGGCTTTTTATACCCCTCTCAAATGCCCTCAACAAATACTGATTTGCAAAATTGTCCACCAACTTACATGTGCCCTCTATCTTGGTACTTGTATATAAGCACTTCATTCAGATAACATAATCACACTTTCTTGACAAAGCATTTGGTGCAGGTTTTTACAAACAAGAATGTCATAATTATTAACAATTTACATGGTGGCTTTGAACATTATTGGCATTTCTACAGTTACATCTTCACTTATATTTATAAACTAGTTCACAAAAAAACCAAAGAAAATGGACTAATGGGTATGAATTCCTGTGTCAATGTTTCAACGATGGAAAGCAACCATACCTCTCCTATTCCACCTCTGCTATCTGGTGTTTGTCAAGAGCCAGGGGAGGAGTCACTCTCAGTCAAAGCTGTCCATGATATGATCAGTTGCAAGATGGAGACATCCATGCAGACCAATGGTATTTCTCTGGGTGGTTCTGAGGCAGCTTTTGCAAATGATGTAGTACTAGTTGAGGAGAATTTACACTAACCTTTTCTGTTTTCTTCTTTTACTAGGTTGGCCTCAACAGAGGATCATTTTGATCAACTTTCTCTATCCCCTTTGGTTGGTTGTTTGAGTTTGAGGTTTTAGGGATCCCTCTAATTGTATTTAACTCTACTCCTGTCTGGTTGGTGGAAAGAACAACTAGTGACTACTTGGTTTTTCTTCTTTCTAATATTGCTATTCATACTAAAATATTTGCAGTTAAGATACAGAGGAAAAGTTGATGATTTTTTTTATATCTGCCTCAGTCAGATTGTCTTTTTCAGTTCTTTAGTTTCCTGGCTTGTTTGCTCTAGGGATTTATTGAGTAGAGATACTTAGTTAGAGAGGGTTCAGTTACTATCTTCTGCCCTCATGGAGTTAAGTGAAGCTCCTTTTCTTCATTACATCTTGTTTACTGGAGTTCCAGAGGTGTTAAAATCATGAATTGATGCAGCCCATATACATTTTTTTTTTATCATCCTTTGCTTCTTGTCTTTCTTCAGCATCTGGCACTAATTTGGAAGTATTAACCCTTATTGTTTCCCAGGTCTTGATTCCCACAATAGATTTCTTTCTCTTGAGGTTCTTCAGCTTGGGCAGACTGACAACAGCAGTATAAGTGACTATTCCATGGGTGGGGGGAGCATGAATACACTTTCTGAACATCTGAAGTTCTTTCACCAGGGATCCACCATTATCTGTTCTTTCAAGATTTTATTTTTATTTATTCAATGTAACCGAGAAGACAGGAGATTGGTATCCAGTCATTGTTCTGTCTCAGCTCAGTGAGTTTTTGGATCCTCCTCACTTTACAATGGAATCATTTTTCAACTTGCTATGGCAATTTACATCAGGGCTCTGGGTGATCAAGTTCAATGTTACTGACACTCATTCCAACAGCAGAATCTTCCTGTAAGTTTCTCATATTTGTGCACAAGGGTTCGGTGCTGCAATTCAAGGCTTTACCTTCTGGTATTTCATCAGCACTTTATATCTTCTGTAGAGCTGTTCAAGCTTTTTTCTCATCGTCAACGTTCCTTGGACCTCTGTGTATATCATTATATAGATGATTGGCTCCTTCTAGTCAACTAGCAGAACAACTCACTCAGATTCTCTTTTCAGAAGCCACAAATGGACTTTGTTATCGGACTGAAGAAATCCATTCTGTTATCAGTTCATTATGTCATTCATCTGGCTATGTTTTTCAATACTCACATACATCACACTCAACCAACCCCTATCAGGCTTTTATTTCTTTCTCCATCTCCTACTGCGTGTATGGTTTTATCTTTTTTTGGGATTTGGGCATCCTTCAGCCTCTCATTCCTTTGAGATAAGCACATATGGGGTCCCTTCAGTGGTCACTGTACAGTTAATGGATCATGCATTCTGATCCTTTGGATCATCCTGTCTCATTACTCATAAGCAAAATTGTCAATTGCAAAGGTGGTTAGATTGGAACAATCCACAACTGGGTTATATTCAAGATCAGGAGTTCCAGGGTATTTGGACAGGAGACGAGTCTACCCACCACATCAATGTTCTTGAATTCCTTGCAGTAAACAGTTCAAGGTCTATCTCGGAGAGAAAATTTTTTCATGATACATTCTGACAATTCCACAGTAGTTTCTCAGATTTCTTGTCAAGGAGGCATGCATTCCCAAAAACTTTGTTTGTGTACCTTGAATCTTCTCTACTGGGCTTATTCCCATTGTATTAATGTTTTAGCATGTTGTGTTCTAGAATTGATGAACCTAGTTACAGATTACTTGTTTTAACCCAGTCGAGTTTTCGACTGTCGATGCCTTTGCAACTCTTTGGAATTCTCAGCTGCAGTTGTTTTGCATTCTTTGTTTAATCTTTCTCTTAAATTATATTTTCTGTTGTTATTGGCTTGTAGACATCATTGATTGGTGTTGTTTGCAATCTATGTGCATCAGACTCTTTGTCATTCTACATTTGTCCTGTTTACCCTATTAGGTCTTTTATTTCCAAAATTCTGACAGCCATGGAAGGGGAAAGATCCTTTTCACCACTCCATTTCTCATTTTTATGTCTGCTTCAGTCCTAATCCTTTGTTATGTTTTGTCAGTGCCCTTTAGTGTTATGTGATTTGTATTAACTTATTTTGAGGTATTAGAAACTGATTATTCATTCATTTGGATCTTCTGTTTTCCATGACTTATTTTCTATTACTCTAATGAGTTGACTTCACAGATTGATTTATATGAAGAGGAAAATTTTGCATGTCACATCTTGCCAGATTCATTGTGTCTCTATGTCATTAGCAGCCTGGCTGAATTGCCTAGAGACAGTATGCAGGCTGGTATTTGGACCATTCCTAATACTTTTCTGTCTCATTATTTCCATGGTCTGTCAGCAGTTTTCTCTTATGAAGGTGTTTGGCTACCTTCTGTCACCATTTTGATCACATCTGTTAGACTTTAATGAGAGGTGAGTATTTTCCTGAATCATATATTCTTTTATTTCCAAGGTCACTTTATTTTTCACTGGATCCCACTCTGTATGAGTGTTGCCCAGGCAAAGATATGCTTTCTGTTTTTTAATTCTGCACTAGCAACCATTTTCACTATAATTACTACAGGTTGCAACAGGCTCTGTCCAAAGAGGTGTTCTGTAAGACCATGTATGAGATAACAAAATGGTATTATCTTATTATTATGGAACACCACTCCTGGACTATCGTGAGTAAATCTAATAGGAATCTTGCCCACCCCTGCTGATTTTCAGTTGGTTTGCTTTTAAAAATGTGGGTAACTTGGTTCACCTGATGCACAGTTTTCAGGACACTGTTTCTCAGGACTCTCCAATGTATATCAACCACCTAGTCCTTACCATTCCCACTTTATAGTCACTGTGTTGGTGGGCAGAGGCTTTTCTTCCTGTGGCAGAGTGTGTGTTACTCCACTCTTGGAAAAGAGGGAAGTGTTGGGGACCTTCCTACTCATGTCTCTAGAGGTGTTTTTCCAGATGTTTGTAGAAGTGAAACCAGCCACTATGGGATCCTACTCATAATTTCTGCTCAGATTTAAAACTATGCTATCTGATTGGTGCATGAATGGCCTTTCTCTTTCATCAGTGTTGGTTTCATATGTTGTTCATGGAAAGAAGTCCACTATTTTCTCATAATTCTGAACACAAAGTGGTCCTATCCTATGTTTTTGGTTGAGCACAGGTTCTGTGTTTCCTCCGTAATTCCAGGGGCAAGCAGAATACTACTTGTTCATTTGGTTTGGGAGAGAGAATGAATGCTCGTAATTCCAGAACAGATGAGTTCTTTTCTTTGGTCAAGTACAGAATGGAGTGTTGCATTTGTACTTCATCAGGTGGAGGAGAAAGTATGTCCATCTATCTGATGATTATATTCTTGTCATGATTCTGGTGGTGTGAAAGAAATCACTGTATGACTACAAGTTCAGATCTAATCAAAAGTGCATGTACATATAAATATTCATAACACTGCAGTCCAATAGCCTTAGTTACTAACATGAGATATAGTACCACAACCCCTTAATTACAACATCAAGTTGTGGAACTTCAACTATCCAGTTGGGACTAGCTTGTACTCCTATTCCTATTTTGGATGTAGTGTGGTTCTCCCATTCTTGTATCATATTTATCTTGGTACAATCTTGTTCTATATAGAGGCTTTCTTTATATATCATACCTGCACTGGTCCCTCCACCATCTCAATGTGAGATTTTTGCAATGTTATCAGCAGAGGTATGTATTTTTTGGAAATTAACATTTTTTTCTATTTAGAAAATGTATTTCCAGTAATGCCTATCACTTACACTTTCTGCCCAACTTCCCAATTAGGAGTTGGTTTATGTCTTAAAAAAGTGATTAAATTATCTGAATGAGGTGCTTTTATAGATAGAGGGAGCATTGAAGTTGGTAAAGAATTTTGCAAATTAGAATTTGTGAAGGGCATTCAAGTGTGGTATGAAATATTAGAGCATGCATGTTCAATGCCTAGATGGGCAGAGTGGAAACCTTGGAGATCAATAAGTAGTTATGTTGTCAGTACTTGTAAGTATTGTTGGAAATTCTTTTCAGATTAGGAATATATTAACTTTTGTCAGCCTTTCCATGTTAGGGCTAATTTTTCCATGTCATTACAGTATATAAATTTCAACACTATGATAATGTTTCATTGATCCCTGTTGACAATTGAATGAGCCAGATTTACATTATCAAGAAGGCTCAATGAAAATAGAATATTTGGTCCTGTAGCATTTAAAATACCTTTACTTTTATCTCCCAGCTGTTATAAAGAGACTAAAATTTGCTAACAAGTGCAAAAACTGGACTTTTGATGATTGGAAAAGGGTGTTATGGATGAGTCGAAGTTTGAAATATTTAGTTCAAAGCTTAAGTTGTACTTCCAGCAGAAGAAATACACTTACCTCAATGCATAGCACCTACCATGAAGCATGGGGTGGGGAGACAGTGTGATGGTTGAGGAGGTAAAAGGAGATATTATAAAATAGATGTAATAATGGATAGGTACAAGTACCACCAGATACTGACCCATCATGATATACCCAGTAACTTATGTATTATTGGTAAAAGACTTTACAACCAAGACGATGATCACAAATTCACATCAAACCTGTGTAAAAATTACTTATCTAAGAAATAAACTGCTGAAGTCATTCAAATGATGCAGTGGTTTCACAGAGCCCTGATCTCAATCCAGTTAAGCAGATCTGGAATTTGATAGATCAAAAGCTTGAAAAATGAAAGTTACTTCCAGAGAAAATGTATGGGAGTGTATTATAGGCATTTAAAGTAAAATCCTAAAGAACATTTATTAAATATATTACAAAAATACTTAAAAGACTGTCTACACTTATTAAAGCAAAAGAAAAATGCAAAATATCAATTGTTTGCTGAACTCAAGCGCTTCCAGTGAGTTTCTGTTGTACTAAATACAAAGATCAATAATATTTTGATGTTTTTCCTGTCATTTACCTTCAATAGTTCTTTGAAAGTAGCCTCAAATCTAATTTTTTTATGTTGTCTTCAATGTTTTGCATAGGACTGAATTTTCCTGAATATTTGATCAACTTTAAGAAGACATTGAGTGTTATTAAATTGACTGTTAATGTCATTAATATTCTAATGGCAGAATTAAAACATAATCATGGTTCTATCCAATCACGTTTTTAGTGCAATATTAATTCCTGCTGTCACAACTAAGTAAAAGTTGTTGAAAGTACAAAACATATTAATGTTTGTAGAAACAAAAAAAAAAAATCATTTTTACCTTCATAAACTCTCTACAGAGTAATGTAATCCTATTCCATTTTAGAATTAAATAGTTTAATAATACAAGAAAACAAATTTACATTCATTAATTTAAAAAGTTGATGTAATAGACATTTAATACATTGATTTTTATTATCTACAATGTCAAATCTAGTTAGCTGTGTGAATATTTTTTCTACATTGTCAAATCTACTTAATGGTGTGAAACACTTAATAATGTTTGCTCTTACATTGTCAAACTAGATTATGTTACAGTATATTATTTAAGGTGAAAATGTGTTATTTTTTGGACTATCAATTCTATATTCTTACTTTTCAGGCATTGATCATCACCTTTACTTCCATTTTTATTGACCAAATATTCTATTCAGTTTTTATTTCACCAGATGGGTCACTGAATGGATTTCTGAACTTGACTCTGTAAGATTTCAATATCAGTGACTTTACTGTTGGTATGAATATTCTTTCTGAAACCAACACCAGTGTTGAATACTGCAAGTGTTAATTTTTGCTTTATTGTTTTAAACTAACAGAGCATAGAAAACAATGTATATGTGATTAAAAACCAGTGTCATGAAAATGAACAAGTTACAACCATTTTACATAAATTCAAACTTTAACACTGCTGACATGGGGCATCAAAGTGCACTAGTCACAACCATTTTACATAGATTCAAGCTTTAACCCTACTGATATTGGATATTAAAGTGCACTTGTCACAACCATTTTACATACATTCAAACTTTAATCCTACTGACATGGAATATCAAAGTAAACAAGTTAAAACCATTTTACGCTGATTCAAACATTAACCCTACTGAAATGAGATGTCAGTGTGTTCAAGTCATAACCATTTTACATAGATTCAAACTTTAATTGAATTACTTTTTATTATATGCATGTTGAAATAGACTAAAAAACATTGTAGTACAACCATGGTTAACAAAATAAAACATAACACAAATTCAAAATAAAACTTACATAACTACATATTTTACCACTCATATAAGTACAGTTAGTAAACCTAGTCCACGGTGTTATTAATATTAATAAACAAGGGAATTAAAAAAAATAAGCAGAATAATTTAAAAACTAATTTTAAAAAAAATATTTCAAATTTAAACAACTTCTTAAGATCAACTAATATTGAGCAATAATTCAAACTTCATTTAAGAGTCAAGGAAGAGTTTTTATGAGATGATTAGACCATGAGGTTACATCTCATGTTACTGGCTACAACTATAAATCTATCTGATTTTTCACAACTTTAATGTTTGTACCTCACCATTTGGGGAAGCTTGTGTCAATTTAATAATAGATAAATATTTAACATCAACATGCTCTAGCAAGAAGGTAAGTTGGCACATTAACTAAACTTTCGTAGTTGAACTACATGATAGAATGAATAGTAAAAACACTAAATAAAACTATAACAAAATAAAAGTAGAGTTTGCTCTCTTACAGTAGTAATAAACTTGATATCAAAACACAATTTATAATTTATTACATGAATTTTACTTTCTGATTTCAATAATGTTTAAATAAATTCTCAATCTGTACCTCACTTCATGATTTGATGATGTTCTGACTTCTTATTTATAGATTTTTTTCTCTTCTCTTTTAGAAATGTATACATAACATAAACACATACAAACTAGAATATACAATTTCAACCCAAATGACGTATCTCTTCATTATCCTCCGTTCTTCAAGAAATGTGTGTAATTCTCTTTAAGATTGCTATTGGACATCTCTATAACCAATGAAAAGAGTGTATTCTATACATAAATCAGGCAAGTTTCATTTTGTTTTGGCAGTCAAAGCCAATACTTCACGCAGCTAGTCTGATGGGTTAAGACAAAAAATGTTGCTTTCAGCAGCAATGAATTAGTTGTTTTTTTCTATAAACCTAATTGTAGGTTAGTTAGAAATTACAGTAGTTTTACAATTCTATTCAAGTGCATTATTTAATATTTTTTAATGTAATATAATTATTCATAGTACTAAACAGGAATTTTATTATCCTTCTATAAACATAAAAACTAAATCACCATTGGTTCCATTTTTATTCTTAAAAAAGTGACATTTGTACAAAACTTTAATATATTTTTCTCCAAGGAAGATGGAAGTATTGTTTTTAGATTCTGTTTTGTGTGCAGTAAAAAAGTTATACATCTTCAAGAGAGAGAACTTTACTGACTTCATCTTCAGCAACATTTGAAACAACTACACTAACTTTTTTAACGACTGTATTTCAGGATTGATATACAAATATTGTTCAATTAAAACACAAATAGAACTTGAAGACAAAACACTTGGATGATGTTATTACTTTTCTGCTGGTACAAATCTATTAATATTTCCCAGACATCAGAGCCACAAAATTCCAACAACATGTGCTCCCTCAATAGGATTTCAAAGGAACTTTTTTGGAAGAAAACTATAAAATTAATTTCTAACAATTAGATATTGCTAACAAACTTGCAAATTGCTGTTCATATAAGAGTACAAAATGTACTTAGTTGTTCAAGTGAGAAAGTTAACTTTTTTTAAAAAAAACATGACTGAGTACAGATAATAATTTTAAGGTAAAGTTGAAATTTTATAAAATGCAAAACATCCACAATAAGTTATTTAAAATATTGGCTTCAGTTTCAAGGTCATTTTATTTCATAATTTCTTCATTCATGTATCAAAACTAGAGAGAGCCCCAACAGTAAACAACAAGTATGAATATAAGTCGATTTATTGGCATCTCATTTTAGCTCACTTGGATTTCATTGTTATTTTTGAAGTTGGAAATAATTAGTTTTCAATTATAAATCTTATTTTTGATTGGACTTAATTACAGTTCGAGTTCATTTTAGTTTATGTTAAAAAGAATCAATTTACAGTAGCTTTCACTTTACGATATAAAATACAACCTTCTTTCTTCAAAAGATAGAATATTTTTAAACCTTAACAATATTTGTAAACAAATTGAAAGTTTTGTTGAACGAACCTGAGACTTTCAAAGATTTAAAAAAAAATGTTTTAGGTGTGTGTGTGTGTGTATATTATCATCTCAAGAGACTTTATTTCACCAAAGTTTTCAAAACAAATATAAAGTGTAAATAGCTTTAATTAAATCACCTTTTATTTGTAATTTAAATTTTTTGAGGAAGCTAAACATATGTTTTGGTGTACGTAAATCCGCAGAACCAGTTGAGAAATGCTGTATTAAATTAACTTCAGGGGAGTTGGAGACATTTTAACATTTATTGCAACTGAAAACGTTTAAACATTGTAACAATGTTCAGTTGTTTTTAATGAAGCAACATAAATAGGCAACATTTTAATACAGCCAGGACAATCTTAGAATGTTTTTAAAAGCTTCAGTAACATTTACTAAGTTATCCTTCACAAAATGGATGGACTAATCATTTTTGTTATAAAACTATCCTTTTTTTATTACCCAATTCTAAAAGTGTTAGATTTTTTTATGGCTTCTGTTCATCCAGTATAATGTTTTTCTAACTGTGTAGCACTGATACTGTTCTGAATGACTGTACATGCTCATTAGTGATTTAAGAAAAATCCATGATTTAATTGTTGTTCATAAAGTTTTATAATCTGTATTGGTTAAACAGTGTTATGCAAAAGGATTATGTTTGAAAAACTGCTCCAGTGAAACTTATGTTTTTATATTTTTTAGAGTGTTGTTTTTATCATCACATCCTTAATTCGTTGGTTGATCCCTGACATTCCAAAGTCTTTGAAACTTCAAATCAGACATGGAAGTAATATCATCAATAATATTATTGAAGAAGAACTAAGAATAGTGAAGGATGGTGAGGTTTGAAGTAGAAATAAGGCACGACTTCGTAACATTGGTTCACGGGTTAGTAATATTTCACAGAATACACTCAACAGAATAACAGTACATTCAGTTAATTGGTATAAAAGCTACTTTGTTGTGTTTGACTTTCAAACTTTCATCCAAACAACTTGATACTGTATTTTCAAATCTATGTATGTATTGATACTGACCTATAAGGTTTTCAAGTTTTAACAGATTACTTGAAAGTTACATAGTTCTATAAAAAAAAAAAGGGGTAAATGTGCATTACCCACATTTAAATGTGTTCCTTTAAAATGGTTCTAGTTGGAAGAAATATAAATCTGAAACTTGTAAAAATAATTCCTTTAGCTATTTCCTGTATTTGTTGGGAAACATGTGGGATGAATAATACATTAATACATGTTAAGTAAAAATACATAGCTTGTAAGAATTTGTCTGTTTACAAACTGTGATAACTTTGATGGAAAATATTATCATAGAAAGATCTAACATTGAGTATTAATTTCTGTAGTTTGTAAAATATATTGAAATTATTTATGAATGATATTTTTTAAATTTTAATTAAAAGAAAATGGTGTAATTATTACTATAATCAAATGTTTTTATTTTGTTTGGTTTTTTGAATTTTGCACAAAGCTGCATGAGGGCTATCTGTGCTAGCTGTCCCAAGTTTAGTAGTGTAAGAATAGAGGAAAGGCAGCTAGTTATCACCACCCACTGCCAACTCTTGGGCTACTCTTTTATGAACAGATAATGGGATTGATTGTAACATTATAATGTCCCCACCACTGAAATAGTGAGCATGTTTGGTATGATGGGGATTTGAACCTGCGACCCTCGGATTACAAGTCGAGTGCCTTAACAACCTGGCCATGCTGGACCTCGTGGGAGTGTCAACATTATCATGGCTCGGAAGCAGTGGTGTAGACTGATTGAAGAATGCTGTCAATGCTGTTTGCCTAGCATGCTTACTTTTTATCTCTATAAAGTTCTGTATACAAGATTAGGGAACTTTCAACATTGTGTTCAATTATTAAGGCTTCAATCACAATTGGTCTGTATTTTCACAGTTTGATAAAATAGTAAAAATGAATTTGACAGCTTTTGCTGTTTTAAAAACAATTGTTATTCTGGTTCCTAGTCGTCTTTCTATTCATAAGCAGCCAATTTTTGGTCAGTGTTTTATCAATTTTTCATTGGTCATTTGTTTATAGTATGATTTCAGTAAGTCATTGATGAGTTGCTCTTCAATTCCACTAAAATCCAAACTGATGTGATTTTTGTTTAACAAGAGATTGTAAATTGAGCACACATTCTAGCCAGTTTTTTTTTTCTAAACTGCATTCATATTGGAGGTAGTAACCTCTTTACGTTCTTGATGTTGAATGGTTTCCAGAAACCTCTGATCTAGGTGTTTCTGTTGCTGTCCACTGCCCCTCATCATTTGTCTGAAGATTTGTCATAAGTTATATGCTTTAAAAGAGGCTATGATGTATTGATTTATAGGTTGGATCATAGAAATTGTGTTTGGAGGAAGAAACTCCACAGAAATGTTTGTTGATATGTAAATTAGGTTCTTAGGGTGATTTGGTGAGTTGTCATTAACCACTAGTGATTTATGGGAAGCATTTTCCATAGAAAAACATCTCTCTACTGCAGGGCAGAAAAAGTTGTAAACAAATCCTCAAAAATTGTTTTTGTTGTTTAAACCTGTTCTGTCTGGCATCTTCTTCCAATATAGATCAGTCTCTCAAATGTTGAAAACTTCATGGGTCATATATCCTCTTTGTTCAATAATATATTTTAAAACTGGTTGACACATAGATGTTGCTTCCTTATCAGCACTTACCACCTTCAGGCTGTGTAAATTATACTCTCTTTTTTTTTTAATCTGTCAAGTCAGCCTTTGCTATCCATTATCTTCAGGCAATACCGATTTAGTAACTTGACAGATGCAGGTATGGAAGACCCAGCATTTTGGATAATTTTCTCTTTCTTGATAGTTGCTGTAGTTGATGGTGAGAACTTAAATACTTTGGAGATTTTAGTAAGTCTCTGGCTTTCATCAAACTTCTTGATGGTTTCCAGTTTTGTTGTTACTGAGAAGGCTTTTCTTGAAGTTTTTGGCTTACTGCTGGCACTGGAATCACTTGTAGTACATTTTGTATTTAAGAACAGAGTACAGTCTAAATAAAACTTTATAAGTACATTGGTTGACAACTTTCACGATCCAAACAAGACGCTTGGGATGTATGAACTCTTAGCACACAGACTGGTTAAACTAACATGATGTTTTATTAAGTTACATTCAAAATATAATTAAACCACTTAACTACCATGATGTATGAACAAACTTGACAACAAACCATTTGATGATAATGCAGCTTTTAATATATAAATTTTGTTTTAGTTCTTAATAATATAAGAAAATATTTAAAAACAATTTTAAATTACCCTAGTGTGAGAATTTGAATATTTGTTTTTCAGTGATTACCTCTTTTGAACTTCCCCCTTAAACTATGAAATGTTATGGAAAATGTCATTAATATTCTAAATCTTTATCTTATATCCTTCAATCATATGGAACTACAGAGCAACCAATGAAAATGCAAGAACCTCTTGCCACACCCACCTTCAACTTGCTCAAATTTACAAATTGCAAATGCATTTTTCTGAAGCTAAGTCCCATTAAATTTATAACCAACAGGAAGTCTAGAATACAAATAATTGATTAAAGTATGATTCATCCTGTATGATCTTACAGATAATTGATAAATTTAGCTAATTAGAGAGCCAGAGACAGTGAGATATTTTCTCAATGACAAACTGGGTATATCCTGCTTCAAACATAAATTATTGTGATACTATATTTTCCTTCCTTTCTCTCTCTCTCTTTTGAAGAATAGTATCAGTTTTTCAACAGATTTTCCACTGGCTATAAATTATGTTGTGATAAATTTGTCATACATTTCACATCTATTTCTGAGGAGTTCAGCATTTCTAAAATCATACACCAGTTTAAAAATGTTATTTTTGTATTTCTTTTAGGTACCAGAGTTTCAGTATTCAAGGGGTGATGAAAAAAATTAAAAAGAGGTATAAGTGGTGTTTGTCATTCAATTTCAAATCTCTTTGCCTCCAAAATATCAAAGAGGCAACAGTTTACAACTGAATATAGAAGAGCTAGGGAATACTTGTAAGTACACATGTTTGGGCTTTTTGGATTTTATTTGCTATAAATCTTTGTGATTTTTAGTCAGGTGATATTCTGTACATTGAGTGTTTTAATATTTTTTAATGTTTGGTTAGTCTTGTATTTTGGCCAAAGCAACTTAAGGGCTAACTGCATTAGCCATCCCTAATTTAGCAATGACATACCAAAGAGAAGACAGCCAGTTAGTACCACCTACTACCCACTCTTGAACTACTCTTTTTATCAACAAAGAGTGTAATGGATTTTAATGTTACAACATCCCAATGGGTAAAAGTATGAATATGTTTGGGGACAACGGGGATTTGAACCCATAACCACATATAGTGAGTCAAACCATTACCATCATTTCTTTTCACTATGGGCTTGGTTGAATCAGCCGAGTTTGTGGCCCCAAATTTATCTTTATAGTTTCACAACAATAATTTCTAATGTTTTGTGTATCTTCATAAAAATTTCATCAAATGTGAATAATCATTGAATCATTTGTTGAGAAAAACATAATTTATAATGAAGTCTCTTTCACTGCAAGAGTCTGTGAATATGTGGAATCAGAAAATTGACTACTGTGGGTGCAAAGTGATTTTCATGTAGATTAAAAACACTTAAATCATCTGAAATTTAAATTTAAACATCATAAATGAACTTAAAACATTTTAGTCAGTAAAACTAGACTGTATTTTGTATTATTCTACCCAAACTCTGTATGAGGTTTGTCAGTATGACCAATCTTGTAACCATTAAAGTAAATCAAAATTATCTTTTTTTTATTTGTAAAGTTTGTTAGAAAGGATCTTAGATTTAACAAAGGATTTGTCTTTATTATTAAGTCTGTATGGTTCATCATCTTCTATATTTAGAATTGACAAGTAAGATCTGTATAATAGTGCATGTGATGTTACATCAGAATAAGATTTACAACGTAAATCATAACATCCTTTACTGGCCCAGTACAGGTTTCCAGTAAGAAAAGAGTATTGTCATGTCACTGCATCTGTATTATTATTTAATGTGTTATACATCTTAAGGAACTTTAATAGTTAATTACTTTGTAAATGTGACTTGTTGCTCTAGCAGATGAAAGAGGTTTGTAATTTTAAAAATATTTTGTTCGTGTATGTTCATATTTGTCTAAAAGTTATTTTTACTGGTCTTGTTAAAGATTTGATGTTCCAGAGAAGAAGGAAGATTTCTTTAACCCAGCTCAACGTGCCCAAATTGTGGATTTCATTTTGAAGCGAAAAAGATTTAATAATGATACAGGATAATCTTATGCATTTGGCAAGTGGAAAAAAAAATTTCATAATATATTTTAATATAATATGTATTTAGTTTCCTTTCTGTATAACTTACTGTGCACAGAATTACTGAAAAAAATTCATAAGCTAAATTTATACTTTTTGAAAATAAATTTCTTTATTATGAACTGAGTCATTAGATAAATATATATATATCCTTGTTTTTGTTTTCTGTAGAAAGTATAGAAACAACCAACAGAAAGAAGACAGCTTAGATAATTTTATTGACATCCAACAGCCAAACTTCCCAGGTAAAATTACAAATTTATATACACCTAAAAACAACATCTTAAACGATTTTTTCAAAGAATTTTCTCACAAAACCATCAACATAATTTCACAAAACAGAAAACTAAAAAACAACTGTACAAAAAGAGACATTAATTCCATTAAAAACCTAAAACAAGACAAAAACATAAAAATTCTAAAAGCAGATAAAGGTAACTCTATAGTCATAATGAACACGAATGAATACACCCAAAAAATGAAGAACATCCTATCAGACACGAACAAATTTAAACCAATACACACAAATCCAACAAAGACACACGAAATGCAACTAAACAAATTACTACTACAAATGAAAAAAGCCAACACAATTTCACAAACACTTTATTCCTACCTACGTAAAACCGACTCACGCACACCACAAATATACGGCATCCCCAAACCTGATAAACCAGATTGTCCATTTCGACCAGTAATGTCCACAAATGAATCGTTTAATTACAATCTTGGTAAATACATAGCGTGGGCATTCTCCAAATATGTAACATCAGCCAGCTCATTTGTCAAAGACTCTTTTAATTTCAAGTCTAATCTAAATCAACTTAATCATAAAGCCTTAATGGCTAATTTCGATGTTATATCCAGCTTTACAGAAATTCCAACCACTGAAGCCTGCAAGATAGCCTTAGAACTCTATATCTGAGACCCTAACCCATCTATAGACATTCCCAGCAACCAATTAGCAGCCCTCATAGAATTCACAACGATTAAGACAAACTTCATGTTCAACAACCAAAACTATATACAAACAAATGGCCTAAGCATGGGCAACCCAGTATCACCAGTTCTAGCCAATATTTTTATGACACAAGTTGAAACACAAGCAATTAACACAGCATTACATCCACCACTATACTGGTACAAATATGTAAATGACACGGTTGCGGGATACAAATCTACAGAACACATAATTAATTTTTTCAATCACATTAACTCTATACATCCCAACATTAACTTCACATGTGAACAGGAAGAAAGCAATCAAATATCATTTCTTAACCTCAAAGTTACAAGAACCGACACACAATTCAAAACAGAAATCCACCAAAAATCACCCATACTGGACTATACATTTCTTGGGACTCAGCACATTAAACAAAACAAAAACTCAACATACTAAGAAACCAAATAAACACAGCCATAAAACTATGCTCACCAGATAAAATTAACGATGAATTAGACAAAATAAAACAATGCTTCATCAACATCAATAAGTTTCCTCCACAAACCGTAGAAAACATTATATGCACACACCTAGACAGAAAGCAAAATCAATCAACAAAAGTAAATATATCTCACGAATCAAAAATCATGAAACCATATACTGCTGTATACCATATATTCCTGACATCAGCAGACAAATAACCAACATTTGGCAAAAACTAGTAACAAAATATGACATTCCAGTTAATACCAAATTTATTCAAAAACTAGGCACAAACTGAGGTCTATACTATGTAAAAACTACACTGACAAACACCACACCAACATTGTTTATAAAATACAATGTGATAACTGCCATGACTTCTATATTGGAGAAACAAGTAGAAAAATAGAAACCAGATTCAAAGAACATAAAAAGTCACCTTTACACGTTTTCGAACACTGCAAGTCAAATAAATACAACATAACCATAGAAAACACTCAAATACTAAATAAGGAAACAAACATAAACATGCAAAATTAAAGAAGCCTTACTTATACAACAACTTAAACCCAAAATAAACCAATATAAAGGAACACCTTTATACCTATATTAATATAATAAAATAAATAAATATTATATATTCAAACATTTAACATCGCCCTCTACATTCCGACACTCAGTTACACAACCCCTTTTAAACATGTGATCAGCTTCCTGTCAGTTACCTCTTTCTTTGTGAACCTGACAATGGCCAAAGAAGGTCGAAACGTTGTTCGCTCTTCTATGTAAAATATTTTCTCAACCCAAACGAGCCGTTTTTGCATATATATTTCTCTACAAGTGGGTTTTCTCGACATCACTGAGTCATTAGATAATCTGGGAGAGAAAACTGAATTTTTTCAATGAATTTTATAAAATATGAAATTCTTTTATGTATCATACTTATATGTTTTTCCTTGTATTTTAAAATGATAACATTTAGTGATGAGTTTATAATAATTATATGCATATAGTTAGCTTTTTCTGAGAGGTGCTAAAAGTATAAAAAAAGTTTCCAAACAAAGCAAACTTTTTAAATTGAATTTTGTAATAATTTCTGTAAGTCTTCCAACTATTCTAAAAGGTAGTTCATTATGTTTACTTGTAATAAAGTTTTACACAAAGTACCATCATATACAAGTGGTGATACAAATTTCAGTTTTGAGTACAAATTAGCTTTCATAAATTGTTTACTCTTTTGCTGTGACCTCTTCTGTGGGTGATTCAAAGTGCTTGTTCCACAACCGCCTACCGTGTTGTACACAAAAATGAATTACACACTCTTATGGAGAGTCTATGTTAATACATTTAGTTTTTAGTTCATTTTTATTTTTTGGCCAATCAGTTTTAACTTCTAAATTTTGAAAAGTAACATTACAAACGTTGTAAGATGTAACTTTTCTATATCATGTTAGGATTTACTAACAGGAACAGTAAGCTACTAAAATGTACATAAAGATAGAAACATGAGCTAAACATAATTATAAGTAAGAATCTGAAATTTACATAGCTTACCTTTTTGATTTACTGATATATCCTTAAATTATTTAGTCCAACATGGTCAAATGGACAGGGCACTTGAATTCCTGTCACACCAAACATGCTTGCCTTTCAACTGTGGGGGCATTATAGTGTAACAGTCAATCCCACTATTCATTAGTAAAAGAGTAGCTCAAGAGTTAATGGTGGGCAGTGATGACTAGCTGCCCTCCCTCTCGTCTAAATTAGGGACATCTAGCACAAATAGCCCTCAAATATTTAGTAGAAATAATGTTAAGAAATTTGTTAATTAAAAGTTACAGTGTGTATTTTTAGGGCTAACACTTAAATATCTGTGTCTTAAAATACCCTTTGGTTTATAATGATTCATACTTATCATTATATTTTGTTTTGACCTTGCACTGACCAGCTGCTGATTTATTTTCTCATGTATATATAAAATCCTAAGATGTAAATATAAAATCCCACCTGAACTTTTCTTTCATATTAAGCTTTACAATTTAAATTCAGAGACTTGTATTTTTTTAATGTAGTTTGACATAAGACTGTTAGTGTGTACTAGAAGTTTTGTTATTTATCACATGATGTGAACAGTTAATGAATCTAATTTTATATAGCAAACTGACTAGAAGTGTGCAATATTTATAAGTTAATACGCAGAAAACAAGAAGCTATAATTATTAGAATGTACTGATTGATCAGTTGGATACCTTTGCTTATTAACACTTGATAATATCTCATAAGTTTCAACTAGATTAAGTTTTAGTCCTAAAATTAAATGTGCTGAATAATATTCTTAAATATAAAAATTAATAGCCATAACTGTATTGTATACAAGTAATCAATATTTCTATTAAAATATTTCTCATAAAGATCTGTCTGTGAATTTCCAAAGCCTTAAATGAATCAGTCTGAGTGAAAGTTTCCATGCTAAAAAGTAAAAAAAAAATTCTTCTTTTCAAAGCTATTTTTCTGGCAAAACTTTATATTTTATCTACTATTTTTTCAACCCTAATACTAATAGAAATGAAATTACCAATGTGCAGTGAAATGAGAAACTGACAAATATGAAATATAATGAACAAACATGTTTTTCCTCCCTGAATGCCAGGTTTTCTATTTTCTTCAAAGTTTCAACTTAGCATTTCCCCATACTTTTCTTTTAATTTTATGACCTAAAGCTTAGGAAGTTGTAATATTGACACATTAACTGATGTATAAAGAAATAGCAGTACATCAATGGAAAACTAAAGATGTTATGAGAACAGTATAATTATGATGTTAGAAAAACATGTGAGTTCAAGAAGTCTTAATAGAAATGAATAAAATCCCTGTATCCCTGGTTATTCCTGATACAATCACACAGAAGTGGAAACCAATGCACAGTTAATTTAAATAATTTCAGCTATTGTCCACTCTGTATTTTATGTAGAAAGTAAGCAACTTTCCCTAATGTTTAGGTCAGTCCTATATAGTTAGCATTGTAACAGGTAAAAACATGATGTTTTGTGTTGTGATACAATACACACAGTCGTTTGATAATAAACAGTTTGGAAAGAAGTCAGTTAATTTTGCTCTTAGACTGTAACCCATTATAAGTATTGGAGGTGTGTGTGCTTTTTTATTTGGACAATATATTGTACAGGTCATTTAAGATGTTGTAAAAACATGCAGGTTCAAGATGTCTTGATAAAAATGAATAAAAACCCCGTAATTTGAGCACTTTTGAAAGGTGGATCTTTCTTCAGTTACAAGTTAGAAATGGTGGTGTAATCAAATGATTGATATACAAATAAAGGTAGTTTAATAACATCAGGAACGTCATCTGATTTTCCAAGAAATGCCTATGTCTCTATGTTCTCGTGCAAACGTCTCATTTCCAGCATAATATAGCCAATGGTGAGAATATATGCGAAAAGGTGCTAGGAATATTTTACTTTAGAAATGGCTGAATATGTGTGTATTTAAAACTGTACTTATACATTTAAGTAAAGTAAATGTGACACCTGGAGACAGGTTGAAAAAGATATACTAATTAGTTTATAAAAAATTATATGAAAAATTATCTTAAACAAATTGTATGTTTTATTAAATTCAGCTTTCACGATACGAGAATAAATAAACAAAGAATAAAAATAATTTTTTTGACAAAGATGAAACCAGTGAACGAAGATCAACGATTCCAGGTTCTAGATTAAGTCCAAAAGGTTGAACAGTATTTAGATTAGCAATCCAATAAGTTTCTTTTATTACTCTGTAAGCTTTAATTTTGAATCCTGTTTTCAATGGTTCAGCAGAACAGTTTAATGAAACCTTATTTCATCAAAATAAGAAAGTGAAAATTTGGTAAATAATAATATGGTTATAGGCTTTTTAAGCTACTAAAAAAGACTTAGTCACTGGCATCACTGTAGTACTTGATATGTGTGTGCTTGGGTTTGTTACGTATGATATGTGTGTTCCAATGCATGATATGATACATAGTGATGAATAAAAGTCATTGCAATCACTGTTTACATTGTTTTACTAAATATTTTCATATTTAAATTTCATATTGCACTTTTGTCAGAATAACACATCTTTTTGACAATGGTGCTGCTGTATTTTTTGCTGTTTTTACGTCACTCTGGGGTAAGTATTATGTAGATTTACATGTTAAAGTTGTATAAATAATATTATCTTCTTCAGTCTCTGTTAGAGCTTTCATACACAAAATATCAAATTTTTTGTTATTTAGTTTTAATACTTTTTTAAGTAATGCTTAAAATGCTTTTGAGATATGAAGGTGCAAAACTTCTTGTGCCTATTTTCTTTTAGCATGTTGACTGTCCAGCATGCATAGTAATTTTGATTTTAAGATTAAAAATACTTGTATGTATCAGAAAATGTTCAAATTTCACATACAAAATTTTTATAACCTCCAGATAATTATCAAACATTTTTGTACAAAAACGAACTTAATGTTTTATCTGTTATTTTTACTAATAAAACTCTGTATGGGCTTGATAGATTTGACCACTATAAACAATTAGGAAATTAATATAAATAATGCCTTTTTTCATTCTAGAATAACTACAAACTATAACTCATATAAAATAGCTTAAATTTGATAACATTATACATTTATATACAAGGGGAGGACAAAAAAGTGCCTCTCCCTTGAAAATGTTAATTTATTTGATATCATATTGGAACAGATCTCGTGAAGTGCATTTTACACATTTTTCTGTTATCTAATAAAATATATAACAAATTAACAGCATTTTCAAGGGGGCCACTTTTCTTATCCACACCCTGTATATATATAAATTTATTATTTTTATTATATTGATCTTTCAACTGTGTCTGGATAACAGTGTAGAAGTTACAATGACAGGGTGCATGTATGCTCATTCTACCATATCCAGTAACATAAAACTGACCTTTATAAAGGACCTGAATTTTGGGAAAGTAACTCACTAAGAAAATTTTCATGAGATGTGTAGTGATGGATGCACATAGCAAAAGGGTTACTTCAACATAAAAACGTCCAACATTGTATACTTGCAATACTTGAAATGGCCTTAATTTCAAACCGACATAAAGCACATCAAATTTGTTACACATCCAAGACTTCAAACTTCTATAACTGAAGTCTCACATCAAACACTTCAAATTAATTCCAAAAGCATGTTATTTCTTTGAGATATCTTTGTCTGTAATTTGGAACTTTTAAAGGAAAAAAGAAAACACTTTACAAATTTTCTTATTACAAACACTTTGCTGAACAAAAATAGTTGAATTAATTATCATAAGTCATATCAGTTTAAAGAGTAATTTGTATTCTGTTGCAATTTCTGTCTTTAGTGATGATAAACTTTATTACTTTGTTTTTATTTACTTTCAACTGTAATATTTCTTGAATTGCAGAAAAGGTATTCAGAAAAGATTACCCACCACTAGGATATGACTAGTTTTGACACTTTAGAGGTAATGTGTACTTTTACCTTAGTAATTAATTTTATAACAATGGGGTTGTGTATTTGAGATGAACTTTTAACCATGGCAGTATACCGATTGTGATTCTGAAGGTACTATTTGTGTCGTCACAAACTTTGACAGTAATCATAAAAATATTTTAATTATATGTTGTCAGTGTTGACTGTCATGATTGCAAAGTGATTTTTCATGTTAAGATTAAAAATACTTCATTTGAAAATTTTCATATTTTACTTATTTAGTTCTTTAAACCTCCTTAATAAATATCAGATGTTGTTTGCTGTCAGTAAAAAGTTTATTTTATCTGTTATTTTACAAGCTATAACTCTTTAAATGATCAGCCAATTTAAACACCCTCATAACCACCATAAAAAATTATGAAATAATTGTAAATTACTTTTTTATTGTGCTAGAATGACAGCAAATTGTGACAATGTACATCTGTTTATTCTTAATCTTATAGTTTTATTGACTTTTGAACCATGTGTAACTATTAATCCTTCCTTTGAGGGTTGTGGGTTTGCATCCCCGTCACGCCAAACATGCTTGCCCTTTCAGCTGTGGGGGCATTATAAAGTGAAGGTCAATCCCACTATTTGTTGGTAAAAGAGTAGCCCAAGAGTTGGTGGGGGGGTGGTGATGACTACTTCCCTCTAGTCTTACACTGCTAAATTAGGGATGGCTAGCACAGATAGCCCTCAAGTAGCATTGTGTGAAATTCCAAACAAACAAACAAACAATTAATCCTTCCTCATAAGTTTTAAATCACTTGGTGAACCTTCAGCTCATGTTACCCTATTGAATTAAATTAAACAATATGAAGAATATTTATTATTACTATTCTTTATTTTAGCTAAGCTAACCTAACAACTTTCTTGTTTTTCCATTTTAGTTACTTTTATAGTAATAAATAAAGAATATTCATGAAAAACATAAAATGTACTGTTTACCAGCATCTTTTTTTGTTCTTTACTAATAGCACTACCACACTAAATGCCCCCTGCTAGTATAGTGGTAAGTCTATGGATATACAACATCAGAGAGAACTATTGGTAGCTTGTAAAAGAGAGGCTCTGATAGGTGTGTGTGCTAAATGACTCTAATTTCCTAGTGTATAACGAATAAGATAGAAAGCTGTAAAATTTTTGCCTTGTCTGAGTAATAACTACTTTATAATAACTAATTTACATAAAATTATTCAATTTTTGGAGAGGTGATAAGTAAATTATAGAAAAAAGGAAGAACCTAAGAACTTAAATACTATTAAAATTTGGTTCAGTAATTATATTATGATGCAAAGTTTACTTGTATACATTGATAATAAACTAGCTTAATTAAATTTTGAATTTAACTCTGTAAAAGGTTATGACATAGGCAGTTTGACCTTCTTGATGTGAAAGGGTTAATGACCTTGTTTTCCTGCCTTGATTGGGTGCTCAGGACTTTTAAGCTTGTTTGTTTCCAGTATGATATTTACAGCTACTCTCTAGTATTTCCCTTTGAACATCTTTTCAAACTTTGTCTTATAGGAAATTGACTAAAAAGGAAATTGTAATTTTTTAAGGTTGTTTCTTGTTTTCTGTTCAGCTGTAAATAATGTAATGGTTTTTTTCATGTTTGTATTTTCAAGAATGAAATTAAGCTTGGAATTTTTTCATGAATGCACCAAAATAACCATAAGAAAATCTTTATACTTTGCGAGCCAGAGAAATTATTAAAATAATGACAAAACCTCAGTATTTAAGTTCAGATGCAAGTAACACTACTATATATTTGTTTTGTAAGATCTTCAGTAGTACTTTTCAGTTTTGGCCATTTCAGTCATGGGGGCATTATATATGACAGTCAATCCCCACTATTCATTGGTAAAAGAGTAGCCTCAGGTGTGGCTGTGAATAGTGATGACTAACTGCTTTCCCTCTAGTCTTAGGCTGCTAAATTAAGGACTTCTAGTGCAGATAGCCTTTGTGTAACTTTGTGCAAACTTCAAAACAAACCAAACCAAATAACTTTTCAATTTTTTTTATAAACACACCCATCATCTCTGAGTGGTCAAATACTAGGCACAGGAATTAGTGTATGTTGATTATGTATTTGTTCTTTTACCTTTGGGCTGGGCATGTATGTAAATTTGGATTAGAAAAACTTGATTTAAACACCAAAAATTACAAGCCAGAGTAAAAAAAATCAAAAGAGAATGAACACTGAACCAGGGATAAAATTACCATATTCATATCACACTGATATCTGAAACATTTTGGTATTGTTTCATTATTTGAATGCTAGGCCTAGTGGTCAGTGTGCTGAACTCTGAACCTGGGGGTTTATGGTTCTAATCCTGTTGCAGCAAAAATGCCCTTCAACCTTGGGATTATGTGAATGTTGTAAAAGTGATTGTCAAATCCTGTTATTTGATTAGAGTAACCAAAGAATTGGCAATAGGTGCCATTTCATAGTCTTATCAGTTTAAAGTTAGGGATGGCTATTGTAGATGTTCTTTCTGAAACAACTGACTAACTGTTAATCTTTTCTAGATTTATAGAAGAAGAGCCACCTTCCTTACTGAATTGGGAAAGTTTTACTTGTTTCTAATTTTGGCAATTCCAAATAAACATAGGTTATTTTGTATGTTTTGTTCATCATTTTGAATAACAAAATTTAACCAGAATCTGACTGCAAAAGTTCTTATCCATATTTATTTTAGTGCCAGATAAATACTGTTACACTCATACAAAGTTTATCAGAATAATTTATAGATCTTGAAAAAACATATGCATTTTATTGGTGAATAAATCCAAATTATGCACACTTTTCAAAACAGAACTTATTTATTTAAAAAATTAATTTATGCCACATTATGCATGTTATCTAAATTTTTAAATAACTTTTCTGTTTTTACAGAATGTAATAAAATGACATTAGAAAGTAATTATGTATAAGTATATTGAACATCACTAACAGCACACTTTATCACTTTACCAGTCTTAGTTTTATTATTGATCAAGTCTGAGTGTTTTGTTAAATAAATTAGTGGATCAGTGTGAAACACAGTAAAGTATATTTAGTTGTAATACCATATAGTCTTGTGATCACCATAGTGAAAACTGTTCACTTTGCCAACATATATATGCAGAAATACATGAAACATTGTATAGTATTTATATAAATATAGTTATGATAATTTTAAGGTTAGATGATTATTTGTAACTTTTAATTTGGTATTATGTATTTGATTTAATGACAGTTCATGATGAAGAACAGTAAATATCATATACAGTGTACAGGGATACTGAAAAGGAAAACTTGTAAATATACATTTTAGAGGCTCTAAAAGCAATGCAAGCACAATATGCAAACAGTGCCATGGATATAGTATTTTTAGTCTTTACATAAACATTAACATGTTAATATGTAACTCGGATTGTCATCCTCAATTTTATCATCCTTTCTTGATTTGAAATACTTTTCCAGTGTATTTGATATTTAGCATACAACAGACTAGTACATTCTACTAACAACTTGCAACATCTTGTGTAGATATGCATAATAAATTCAGAAATATAGTGAACATTCCATGTGTAATATGGCATTTGTCCAATAAACCGACCCCATGCATTTTATGTTAAGGATATATGTGTGTTTTAACATAATATTTTATAAACTTGTGTATGAAGGCTACTAATAAAATAAATTTTAAAATATGGAATTCCATTTTGAAATAAAAATATGAGATAAAATCATGTTACAATAAATAATAAAACATCTCTTGTTAATGTGGCCAGTTTTTGTAGAGATATTACATAAATTGGCTTCAGTACTGCATGTTATATATTTTAAAATTGTCAAAGATTACTAAAAATGTGTATAAAAACTACCATAAAAAGATATTTCCACTGTAAAACTAGAATGTAAAGCTCTTTTTTTGTTACAGTATGGAATGAAGTCAATCATTTTGATTTAAAGATTAACTTGTGTTTCCTAATGATTTGGCTTGAGAAGTAGTTAGTGTTTGCTAATTTCATAATGACTAGTGTATCTAGACCACAAGTGTCTTGATCAACAGTCATTGGTATCTTACTTCTGACAACAACAACAACAAAATGGTGGAGGCTAAGATAAGGCTTAACATTTATATAGATCATGGACAAATTAAGAAGAAAATGGAAAATTTGTCTTCAATTCCTATGATTTGTATTTAATTATGACTTCCTCTCCCTCAATACAAAAATATTTGACCATAGTATTTCTAATTGTGCAAAACTACATTGCAGAAATATCTTTGCTCCATGTGACAGCAGCAGAGTAACCTAAAAGCTGGACCTGAGCCAGACGTAGAATGATATTTATAATTATGGAAAATAATGAATTTTGTAAATATGAAATAATTCACTTTCAGACAGAAAGATATTTATACTCTAAAGATTTGATTTGAAGAATAGAACTTAATGTTTCACCTAAGAGCTCTAAAAACCTCTGACATGATGGATGTTAAATGACTAGTTTAATAGTATTATCAATTGGTTGTCATTAGTGTTAAGGTAGTTTATCAAACATGTTTTATTTATGTCAACCTTTTTCTGTATGTTAATATTCTTTTTGTAAAATAGTAAATACTGTTCTGAAATATTGTATATAGAAATACATTGCACTCAAAGTGATTATGAAAATAGTTTGAAGATGTACATGTTGAAGTTTGTCATCAGTTTTTTACATTTTTTAAAGGAAGGTGAGTAATTTGTGTTAAAATATGAAATGAAAAAAAGAAACAAAATAAATGGTAGACAGCTGATAATACATAGTTATAAAAACTAATCTTTCAAGTTGTTTTGTAGACTAACTTATAAATGGTACTAAAAGACAGCTGATAATACATAGTTATAAAAACTAATCTTTCAAGTTGTTTTGTAGACTAACTTATAAATGGTACTAAAAGACAGCTGATAATGCATAGTTATAAAACTAATCTTTCAAGTTGTTTTGTAGACTAACTTATAAATGGTACTAAAGACAGCTGATAATACATAGTTATAAAACTAATCTTTCAAGTTGTTTTGTAGACTAACTTATAAATGGTACTAAAGACAGCTGATAATACATAGTTATAAAACAAATCTTTCAAGTTGTTTTGTAGACTAACTTATAAATGGTACTAAAAGACAGCTGATAATACATAGTTATAAAAACTAATCTTTCAAGTTGTTTTGTAGACTAACTTATAAATGGTACTAAAAGACAGCTGATAATACATAGTTATAAAAACTAATCTTTCAAGTTGTTTTGTAGACTAACTTATAAATGGTACTAAAAGACAGCTGATAATACATAGTTATAAAACTAATCTTTCAAGTTGTTTTGTAGACTAACTTATAAATGGTACTAAAGACAGCTGATAATACATAGTTATAAAAACTAATCTTTCAAGTTGTTTTGTAGACTAACTTATAAATGGTACTAAAAGACAGCTGATAATACATAGTTATAAAAACTAATCTTTCAAGTTGTTTTGTAGACTAACTTATAAATGGTACTAAAAGACAGCTGATAATGCATAGTTATAAAAACTAATCTTTCAAGTTGTTTTGTAGACTAACTTATAAATGGTACTAAAAGACAGCTGATAATACATAGTTATAAAAACTAATCTTTCAAGTTGTTTTGTAGACTAACTTATAAATGGTACTAAAAGACAGCTGATAATACATAGTTATAAAAACAAATCTTTCAAGTTGTTTTGTAGACTAACTTATAAATGGTACTAAAAGACAGCTGATAATACATAGTTATAAAAACTAATCTTTCAAGTTGTTTTGTAGACTAACTTATAAATGGTACTAAAGACAGCTGATAATACATAGTTATAAAAACTAATCTTTCAAGTTGTTTTGTAGACTAACTTATAAATGGTACTAAAAGACAGCTGATAATACATAGTTATAAAAACTAATCTTTCAAGTTGTTTTGTAGACTAACTTATAAATGGTACTAAAAGACAGCTGATAATACATAGTTATAAAACTAATCTTTCAAGTTGTTTTGTAGACTAACTAATAAATGGTACTAAAAGACAGCTGATAATACATAGTTATAAAACTAATCTTTCAAGTTGTTTTGTAGACTAACTTATAAATGGTACTAAAAGACAGCTGATAATACATAGTTATAAAACTAATCTTTCAAGTTGTTTTGTAGACTAACTAATAAATGGTACTAAAAGACAGCTGATAATACATAGTTATAAAAACTAATCTTTCAAGTTGTTTTGTAGACTAACTTATAAATGGTACTAAAAGACAGCTGATAATACATAGTTATAAAAACAAATCTTTCAAGTTGTTTTGTAGACTAACTTATAAATGGTACTAAAAGACAGCTGATAATACATAGTTATAAAAACAAATCTTTCAAGTTGTTTTGTAGACTAACTTATAAATGGTACTAAAAGACAGCTGATAATACATAGTTATAAAACTAATCTTTCAAGTTGTTTTGTAGACTAACTTATAAATGGTACTAAAAGACAGCTGATAATACATAGTTATAAAACAAATCTTTCAAGTTGTTTTGTAGACTAACTTATAAATGGTACTAAAAGACAGCTGATAATACATAGTTATAAAACTAATCTTTCAAGTTGTTTTGTAGACTAACTTATAAATGGTACTAAAAGACAGCTGATAATACATAGTTATAAAACTAATCTTTCAAGTTGTTTTGTAGACTAACTTATAAATGGTACTAAAAGACAGCTGATAATACATAGTTATAAAACTAATCTTTCAAGTTGTTTTGTAGACTAACTTATAAATGGTACTAAAAGACAGCTGATAATACATAGTTATAAAAACTAATCTTTCAAGTTGTTTTGTAGACTAACTTATAAATGGTACTAAAAGACAGCTGATAATACATAGTTATAAAAACTAATCTTTCAAGTTGTTTTGTAGACTAACTTATAAATGGTACTAAAGACAGCTGATAATACATAGTTATAAAACTAATCTTTCAAGTTGTTTTGTAGACTAACTTATAAATGGTACTAAAGACAGCTGATAATACATAGTTATAAAACTAATCTTTCAAGTTGTTTTGTAGACTAACTTATAAATGGTACTAAAGACAGCTGATAATACATAGTTATAAAACTAATCTTTCAAGTTGTTTTGTAGACTAACTTATAAATGGTACTAAAAGACAGCTGATAATACATAGTTATAAAACTAATCTTTCAAGTTGTTTTGTAGACTAACTTATAAATGGTACTAAAGACAGCTGATAATACATAGTTATAAAACTAATCTTTCAAGTTGTTTTGTAGACTAACTTATAAATGGTACTAAAAGACAGCTGATAATACATAGTTATAAAACTAATCTTTCAAGTTGTTTTGTAGACTAACTTATAAATGGTACTAAAAGACAGCTGATAATACATAGTTATAAAACTAATCTTTCAAGTTGTTTTGTAGACTAACTTATAAATGGTACTAAAAGACAGCTGATAATACATAGTTATAAAACTAATCTTTCAAGTTGTTTTGTAGACTAACTTATAAATGGTACTAAAAGACAGCTGATAATACATAGTTATAAAACTAATCTTTCAAGTTGTTTTGTAGACTAACTTATAAATGGTACTAAAAGACAGCTGATAATACATAGTTATAAAACTAATCTTTCAAGTTGTTTTGTAGACTAACTTATAAATGGTACTAAAAGACAGCTGATAATACATAGTTATAAAACTAATCTTTCAAGTTGTTTTGTAGACTAACTTATAAATGGTACTAAAAGACAGCTGATAATACATAGTTATAAAACTAATCTTTCAAGTTGTTTTGTAGACTAACTTATAAATGGTACTAAAAGACAGCTGATAATACATAGTTATAAAACTAATCTTTCAAGTTGTTTTGTAGACTAACTTATAAATGGTACTAAAGACAGCTGATAATACATAGTTATAAAACTAATCTTTCAAGTTGTTTTGTAGACTAACTTATAAATGGTACTAAAAGACAGCTGATAATACATAGTTATAAAACTAATCTTTCAAGTTGTTTTGTAGACTAACTTATAAATGGTACTAAAAGACAGCTGATAATACATAGTTATAAAACTAATCTTTCAAGTTGTTTTGTAGACTAACTTATAAATGGTACTAAAAGACAGCTGATAATACATAGTTATAAAACTAATCTTTCAAGTTGTTTTGTAGACTAACTTATAAATGGTACTAAAAGACAGCTGATAATACATAGTTATAAAAACTAATCTTTCAAGTTGTTTTGTAGACTAACTTATAAATGGTACTAAAAGACAGCTGATAATACATAGTTATAAAAACTAATCTTTCAAGTTGTTTTGTAGACTAACTTATAAATGGTACTAAAAGACAGCTGATAATACATAGTTATAAAAACTAATCTTTCAAGTTGTTTTGTAGACTAACTTATAAATGGTACTAAAAGACAGCTGATAATACATAGTTATAAAAACTAATCTTTCAAGTTGTTTTGTAGACTAACTTATTACTGTTCATAGAAGTGTTTAAAAATCACATGTAACGTGATTTTTGAAACATTTTAATATCTGTATGTGTAGGTTGAAGTAGATTAAGTTGTTGAAGCAATGTGCTAAACTGTTGTATTTACCTTTATGTGTTCATTTGTTTCTACTTTTGTTGGTTTTTAGTTTTTAATACAAAGATATTATTACAATTCATATGTAAGAAAAATGTCTTAAACAATAAAAAAAACTTGTAACACCATAAAAAAGGGTATTCCCTTTCAAATTCAGATTATAGGTAACTAATCAAATATTGAAGCACATTATTTTTTGTTCATTTATAAATAACTTAGCATTATGAGGGCTCTTTATTTATAAATATTGCAGATAAAATTAATGTTTTAGCTGAATAATATAATTTATTGATGTACAAGTCTAAATATAACAAACTAAAATGTTTTTTCCATTGATTGTGTTTACAGTGAATTAAATGGTCATGGAAATTTTAATAATAACTTATTGAAATGACATAGAATTCTTTATTTTTTTAAAATGTCCTAAACTTATACTTCTTACCCCAATGACACAGCAGTATGTCTGCAAACTTACATTGGTAGAAACTAGGTTTTGATACTGGTGGTGGGCAGAGTACAGATAACCCATTGTGTAGCTTTGTGCATAATTACCCACAAACTTCTGATTTTACCTTTGAGATTTTAGGAGACTTAAAAATGAAAAAGGACAATCAAGAAAGTGTTAATAGTTCATCAATACAGATTTGACTCTTTTAGATTTTATTTTTATCTTTATGTTACATGTGAAGAAAGTTGTTTATGTTAAAATTTATCTTTTGATGCAACAGGTTTGTTGAGTATCCAGGACATTACAATTCATTGTTTGGATATCGACAAGAGGAAGTATGTATAACATTGTCAGTTTTTTTTGTTATATAAAAGTTCAGCTGTTAAACTATTATTTAAATATTTTTTTTTGTACACAGTTTATTCATAGTACTGTATAATAATTCCAAAACATACTTAATATCTGTTGACACTGTAGCTATTTCTCAATATCCAGTGTCATTAGCTGCTCGGTTCAGTGGTTCTTTGGTCCATTGTGCCGGCTGGTATGTGGAATACTTCTATTACTCTCCTATCTTGTTGCTTACATGATCTGGCCGATTCCTCTTCTGATGGTTTTCTGCTACTTCCTGTATATTTTTTTACCACATCTGCTAGGCCTTTACCAGAAATGAGTATTTTCCTCAGTCATACACTCTTTTATTTTCAGGGTCCCTTTATTTTTCATGGTATCCCATTCTGGGGTGAGTGCTTCTGAAGCAGGTATGCTTTCTCTTTTCAACTTCATACCAGCAACTACTTTTACTATAATTACTACCACCAGTATGCAACAGGTTCTGTCAAAATGAGGTGCCCTGTAAGATCATTTAGGCACCTACCAGATGATATTATCTTATTATGGATTGCCACTCATGGACATTCATGAATACAGCTAAAGAGGATCTTGCTAATCTTCATGTTGAATAAATTGTGATTGGTTTGCTTTGAAACAAATGTAAGGAACTTGATTCACCTATTGGACAGTTTCTAGAGCTCTGTTTTTCAGGACTCCCCAGTGCATTTTAGCACACCAGGATGTATTAGTGGAGCTTGAAAATCTGTAGCAGACAAGAGGCTTTTCCACCAAAGTTTTTGAGTGTGTTCAACCACTCTTGGAAAAGAGGGCAAAGTCAGGGGTCCTCCTTCTTGGGTTTCTAGATGTTTTTTTTCATATTTCAGAAAGAGTAGCTCCAGCCTTCCTAGGAACCTACTCATAAATTTGGTTCATATTTTGCATACAGTTATCTAGTTGGGGAGTGCAAAACCCTTCTCTTTGATCAGTGCCAGTTTTGGTTATCATTCATGGAAGTTGGTTCACTATATCATAATTTTGAAACCAAAGCAATTCCATTGTAAGTCCTTGGTTGAGTGCAGGTTCAACATAATTCCAGGGTTAAGAATAATACACCTTACCCACTTGGTTAAGGACTGAGAACGAATGTTCATAATTCCATACCAGATGAGTTCTGTTCCTTTGTTGAGTATGGCATACGGGATCCCATCATTCCTAGCCTTGGGTATTACTTTTTGTACTCGTTAAGTGTTGCTTACTTTCTTGTCGTTATTGTGATGGTGCCAAATGCAACATTCTGTGGTTACAGGTTGGTATCTAAAGTATATATACATATAACATTGTGGTCTGATAACCATAGCCAGCAACATGGGATATAGGTACTACAACCTCTTAATTTCAACCCTGAGTCATAGAATCTTGGCTGTCTGGTCAGGGGTGGCCTACCTGCTGATTACTCGTATTCTGTTCTGCCTTTGATATAGGAACTAAGCTCCAAGTGAAGAGCATATCTGTTATAGAGGTAGGGTGTAAATTCCACACTCTTGTACCATTTTTTCTCTTGGTACATTCCTGTTCTATACAAATGCTTTGTGTGTGGATGATGCCTGCACTGCCCCCTACACTTTTATCAATATGAGATTCTAGCTATAGTGTTGGTGGATGGTAAGTATTATTGGAAACAATTTTCAGTTTAAGTAAAATGTTAACTTTTATTTTTAGATAACTTTAGAAAATAAGCTTCTAGAGGCTTTTAATTTCCCAGTAATCTTTAAGTCATAATAAATAACATGTTGTTGTTTTCTTTGTTTGCAGTTTATTATTTATAAAATCCTACCTTTTTATTTACTTTTTCACCACCAAAATAATTAAGACAACTTGCCATTTTCAGACTTTCATTTATATCTCCTGGTAATATCGAAACATGAATGTTGTAAAGTGTCTTTAAAGTTGATATAGTCATGTGAAGATTGTATGCAAAAATGGTGGTCAATCGGCTAAAATGGTTATTAACTTAATTAACTTCTAAATACGTAAGGATATTATAATTTAAGAATTTAAATAATAAGTTAAAAAGTAACTGAAACGTTGAAAGGAATATTTTACTAATAATTGTGTTGTTTGTTCTTAGTTTAAGTTGAAATTTGCAAATAGGATTTGATTCTATACTGTATCTATAAAACTAAATATGTTCTATAATTAAGGCTTTAATGATTTTCTTTTCCAATGTTCTTTTTTTAAGTTGTCTCTTAGACATATTCAAAAGAAATTATAAGTATCCAGCATTGTCACTATGTTGTAGAAATGACACTAAACATAAAGCATTGTAAAACTATTTCCAATTTGCATATCTCATTCAGTGTTGCTAAGACCTGTGTTTAGGTCTGAGTATCATAAGGACACCTGCATTGTTTTATTGCTACTAACAGTAGTATAGATCTAGGCTTAGATAACATCCAAGGTCAGTAATAATTATTTATTTATACACAGACAAATGTAATTTGGATTAGAAAGTAACCTACCTAAATAACTTCTTACTTGTTCTAACAAGCTACATTTGAATGGCATTTTAATATATGTACATAAGCTCCCACATGACCTTACTAACCAGCACTGTTTGAGGTAATCTACTTAATGCAGACAACATTGATCTATAACCTACTTTATCAATCTGTATATGCTCAATCTGAAACCTGGTTAGACAATGTTTTGCTCAATAACATAATGGGAATCAACCAAATAACTATAAGAAGTCCTGTATTTGCACTGGTATTTGGGACCTGAAGTTATAAATTCATGGTAAAAAAACATGAAATCTTGATTTTTATTCAAAGTACACTTCCTGTTGGCTGGGAAAAAATAGTATTATTAACCCTTTCTCCGTAGACATCGTTTCCTGTGCATGCCTCAAGGTTTTAGTGAGTTACATACAAAAGTTGATTAAACTATTTTCTTTTTATAATATACTAATAAATAAACCCTGAAAACATAGCTCGTAATCCATATTTTAATAGTATACAAGTTTAAAGATTTTACTTTCAGAAGGCAATATTTAAAATAGAAAAACTAGAATTTTCTAGTGTAAGAATTGTAACATTTTCTCTCTAGGCCTTTTCTTCTCTAATTTATTTACCACCCCTCCAAGAAGTATAAAATGAAATTTAATGTAAATCACTTATTATGATATAATTTCACTTAGGCATACTATAATTTTTATAGCCTTTGATATTACTTGGTTCCAGAGACATGAAATCAAATCCATCTTGCCACACCCACCTGTGACGTCCTGTTTATTAGAAATTATCAATAAGTGTTTGAGCCACTCAGTACGGTGTTACTTAAAAACCAATAGAAAGCCATGGTTTTCATCTGTCAAGTGATTTATCATATTGCAGTGTTTCCTGTAAATATAATTCCATATTTTGCTTTCAATTTAACCTTGATTGCCATGGGAAATGCATTGTTTAAAAATAGGAGTCTCTTTAGATCAGTTAGGTTAGATTAAGTAAGATAAGTACTACTGTTACTGCTTATAATAATAGGCCTGGCATGGCCAGGTGGTTAAGGCACTCAACTCGTAAATTGAGGGTGGCAAGTTTAAATCCCCGTCACACCAAACATGCTTGCCTTTTCAGCCGTGGGGTCATTATAATGGTACATTCAATCCCACTATTTGTTGTTGAAAAAGTAGACCAAGAGTTGGCAGTGGATGGTGATGACTAGCTGCCTTCCCCCTAGTCTTGCACTGCTAAATTAGGGACAGCTAGTGCAGATAGCCCTTGTGTAGCTTTGCACAAAATTAAAAAAACACACCAAAAAACACACAAACAAAAAACTACTACTAATAATAATATTTTAAAAAATGTTCATGAGTAGCTCATGCATGATGGAATTCAAAAACATAACAAGAGCTGCATGTTTGTTGCATGATTTACAACTTATTAAGGCATGAATAGTAATTAGTCAGGGGTTATAAAGGCAATAAAACAATAAAATGTAACAATGTATGTACATGCACACACTATTATGAGCATAAAACTATTTAGTATAAACATAAGTAGTTTAATATCACAATTTGAAGTCATTCCAGACAGTCATTCTTTACTGCTTCAGTGGTTACACCAGTAACAAGGCTTCAGGTTTAGATATTACACAAAAACGTTTGAAATTTTTGAGACTAAGAAAAGTATTTTTAATCTAAACATGGAAATCAACACTCAGACTAGAATACAGAAATTCTCTGTTTATATATCTATACATATGTAAGTATTCACAGATACATTTTTAGTAAAAATACTCCATTAAAAAATATAATCTTTGGTGTGCAAAAAACTTTTCATGTTTACTTAAAGTCTGCCAAATGATGTGAATACATTGTAATACTATAACAAGCATAGAATAATTGTTAGGTCAGTTCCTGGAATTGAGCCTGTCGTGAGAAACGTAAACTATGAAGAATCAATTTCTGCAAAGTTTTTCATGTTAGTCGCACACATTCTTTAAATTTTTGGGTTTGAAACATTTATTAGTTCTCTCGCTCACTAACTTATAACTTATTGTACTTTTCAGTCTTGTGTCCTTTCTGAAATATTTTTTAAAGTGGTATTGCCACAGTAATTTTGAAACTGTTTTTCTACATTTCTTTCTAGTGTGGAACAGGAGGGTGTTTGTTTGAACTCTCTTTGCAGTTAGCTATAATTGTGGTAGGGAAGCAGTTCATTAACACTGTGGTGGAAATGGGTGTTCCATGAGTTTTTTAGTTAAAATAGATATTTATTGTAATAATTTCATGTAAGAACATTTTCTATGACAGTTGGCTCATTTTGAGACATAAGAACTGTGTTGTAGTTTTTTTTCAAAAAGTGATTTTGATATGTTCAAGATTCGTAGTTTATTAATGTTCAGTCAAACATGTAGTAAGTCAGATTGTATGTAAAATTAAACTATATATACATTCATTTCAACAACAAAAACTATTTTTATTTTAAAACTAGGTAAAAATATTTTTGTATTTTTCTAGATGGCTGTTACGGGTTTACAAGAAGTGGTCAGTGCATAAAAAGGGTGAGTGTGTTCATGAAAACCATGCACCCACTCAGTGGGAGAGTGACTACAACTTGATAAACCAAGAAGAATTGGGTCTTTTTAGTGAATATCTTGAAATGGGTAAGGCTTAAGTTTAAAATAATGATGTGAAAATAATTACATTAATAGATACATATGTTCTACATAAAAACTTGAACAGGTTAAAATGCTACTTTTTCCATGTCTGTGAAAAATGTTAAATCTTTAACAATGACCTCATAGTTTGTACATCATTCAAGAGCCTTAAAATCAAGTTATTCTAATTCTAGTTAACTGAGTAACTGACTACTATGGAAATGAATGATATATTATTTTAAGTTCCTCCAATGCAGTTTAAAATGCTTTTAGATATATAATGTATAATTAACAGTAAAGATTAAATGTGTGATATGATGATAATGTATGTGAAAAAAGTAGTTGGAGCAGAATTTAGAATGTTTTTGATTATGTCGAAATGGATATGAATTGTGTTTATTGCTCAGCCTGAAGGGTTATAATGCTAAGATTAAACATTTGATTCCTGCTGTGGTTATGGGTCAAATTTCATATTGTACAACTTTGCATTTAACAACAAATAAGAAATTTTTTTTTAGTTTTATGGATTTCAGCTTTTTTTCAGAACAGTATGATGTATAGAGGAAACATTTATTAAATACCTGTAAAACAGCTACACCACCTCAATGATTAGTATTTTTTTGGAACAGCAATTTTAAAGGTCCTTGTCTGTGTTTTAGTTAGTTTGTTTTTTAAACGAAACATTATTAATATGCTACTTGATTTTGATGTTAACGTTTCTGTCTTGACTTTTATGTCAAACTAGAAATTAAATCTCTTATTCAACCACCTCTAGACCTGAATCAACTCCATAAGGTTAGATTTTCTCTGTAATAAAGTTTGATACTTCCAAGGAGTCACCACATGTATTATAGTTATTGTAGTCCATTAATTACAGTAACTTTACACTATATTTAACTGTCTAAATCATAAAAACTTCCTCAAACATTAAATGTACAGTTTAATTAATAAACGTTTCTGTAATTTGTTCTCCTTCTCCAGTGTTGCAGTTTGGATTTGTCACAATTTTGTGGTTGTATTTCCTCTGGCACCATTATTTGCTTTACTGAACAACATCACAGAAATCAGGCTCGACACTAGGAAGTTTCTTACTTTCTTGCAACTACCTGTTGCAGAAAGAGTTAAGAACATTGGTGAGTGCACAGTGTGATGAATACAGTAAGCTGTTTAGTTTTAGTCTGTTAAGAAGAAATTAAATTGACAATGTTACATATTTACATATTTTTATTTCAGACAAGTCTCTGATTTATTATGTTACATACATTATGTATTATTGCTCTCAATAATCAGTAATTTGAATTTAGTTGTTATTTAAATGTTAGTATGTATTAAAATATGATATTTGCCAACAAGATTGACATGTACTATTCTCTATTATGATACAAATATATTAAAATATACAAAAAAGAAAAATGACACAAATTACAATTACAGTTATTACAAATTAGGGTTTAGGTACAAGAGTTTTAGAAACAACACTGAGTTTTATATATGGTCTAGAACTCGATATTTTATCGACAGTCCAGGCCCATGATAAGCAAATTCAATCCAAGTTGAGACTGTCACACATCACTTTAGCTGGCTATCTTGGATGGCTTGCACTGGTTACAAGCTGACTTTTTCCAAGGATGCTATTTAATGTCCTTGTAGAAAAAATAATATCCCAAATTAATGTGCTGAGATTGAATGATTTGTAATGTTCAAAATCTGCTGTGCACCTGGTCTCCACTTTTGTAGTTTTATGATTAATTGGTGTTAATCACAGTTATAGCTTCTGAGGCCTATATCACACTGACTTTAACTGACTAATAATATTCTTCCTGCTCTTTGCATTTTGGTTTATATAGTTTATTGTGAGTTTCTAGAATATTTACCAAAGTTGGAAGATGCTAGTGTTTTCGTAACATAAATAAATATTAAATCTTACTCTTGAGAATTTTCTACAAATTTCAAGAACAGGTGGGACTTGTGCAATACATGGCCAACAGTATACATCACATGTAAAAAAGAAAACTATATTGAAACAAGTGTAGGTGCTAAAAAGGAATGTATAATGGTAAATCTGAATATACCCAATTTATTGAAATTTTCTTTATTTTCTTGGGTGTCATAAAACATTATTTCTTTAAGTAGCTTTAAAACTATGAGAAATAGATTTGTGGATATTTACTGTTTGTGAAAGATAATATAAAATACTTTTAGATTTATATTTGTGAAAAAGGTGGAAATTAAACAAATTGAGAATAGCTTATCCATGTTGAGATTGTAATGCATGAATATGTTATATAATAAAGTATGATCAGAAAAACTATACCTTACACCAGAAAGGCATTGTTCTTTGTGCAAAAAGGTAGCTGACTAGTTAGTTAAAAAGTTTATTAAGACCGATGAATGTTTTCCACATACCTATAAGTAATTTTAATATTTCATATTAATCCTCTTTGCACAGATACATCATGAGGTTTTTAGTGACATTAAAAATTTGGTTTGGTTTATTTGAATTTTGCACAAAACTACACGAGGGCTATATGCACTAGTCGATTAATTTAGCAGTGTAAGACTAGAGGGAAGCCAGCTAGTCATCACCAGCCACCACCAACTTTTGGGCTACTCTTTTACCAATGAATAGTGCGATTGACCATCACATTATAACTCCCCCATGGCTGAAAGAGTGAGCATGTTTGATGCGATGGGGATTCGAATCCATGATCCTCAGATTACAAGTTGAGTGCCTTAACCACCTGGCCATGCTGTTGCCTCATTCAAAATTTAAACTTTTTTTCTGTCTGTGTTGTACCAGTTAGAATGACATGAAAGTATAGCTAGTAATTTATACGTTAATAGTATATAAGTTTTAAGTTCTTAATTTTATAAGACAATATTTTAAAACATCTTAAATTTCGCCTAATGCGAGAAGTGTGACATTTTTTCACTTTTTCTCTAGGCAAACCATCTCTAATTTATTTACTATTCTTCTAATAAGTATGAAATTTAATGTGAATTACTCACTATAATACAATCATTGCTCATAAAATCATAATTTTTATAGTTTTCAATCTTGTGTTGAAATTGCATTCCACTTGCCACATCCTCTCTTTCAAGATTTGTAATATTATTTATAACCAATAGAAGTCATGGCTTTCATCTTTTAAATGATGTATTATATTAAGTTATTTTCTTTACAGAGAATTGTCAATTTTTCTTTTAACACAAACTTTGTTTCCAAGGCAAACATAACTTTCTTGGATGAATTTGTAATTGTTTTTGTTGCCTAGTTAGAAAGCAAGAAAAATTGTCTGCTTTTTGCAAATTTCTATTCTATGTCCTCTGGTGCATTGTTTTATTAAATAAAAATTATTTAGTGCCCTACTACCATAAGTATATAAAAAAGTAGGGTTAAGAGTCATTGATAGTTGACAGGAAAACAACAACAGCGAATTACTTTATTTATTGTTTTTCATGTTTATTCTTTATTTATCATTTTAAAAGTAACTAAATTGTAAAAATAGGAATCTCTTTATGTTAGTTAAGGTTATATTAGGTAAAATAAATTACAATAATATAAATCTTTTGTGAGTCATTCATGTGAGCAACTTAGGGTAGCTTTTGGGTAATGTAACTCAACAGCATGACATGAGCTGCATGTTAACAGCTTATGATGGCTTGGATAGTAGTTAGACACATTTCAGAGGACAATAAAATTTAAGTATAAATAGATGTATACTGTTACAAGTTTAAAGCTACTAAGAATAAACAAATGTGATTTCATGTTACAACCTGGAGTCATTTTAGAAAGGAAAAAAAAGGTAATTTAGATTTATTTTGATTTATTTGTTGTGATTATGAGGTTGGTAAAATTGACCTACCTTGTACAGAGTTATGGTATAGAAAGTAACAGAAAAATATAGTTTTACCGAGAAGTTACTTTAATTTAGGAGGTTTTTGACATTATGCAAATAAAATATGTGTTTTTAAACTTAATATTAAAATCATTTTACATTTCTTTTAGGCAAAAAAAGAATTTATATTCACTGATAAATCTTTATTTAAAATTCTTCACTGATAAATCTGATTTTTTTTTGTATGTGAAAGACTTGTAATGTTCACTAAATGTCTGCTAAATTTTGTTAAGATTCACGTACTTTATTAAAACTTAAGATTTTAAAGGAGTACATAGTAGTTGTGTGGTTGATCAATTCATCTGAGCTTGTGTAGAGAAAGTTAAAGTGGTTTGACTCACTGGTCTTGTTTCTGTTTATGAAGTCAAGGCCACACTGATTATATAATTAATATAACATACAGTTACTATGACTTTCTCCAATTTAAATGCCCCATTCAGCATCCTTTTCTGGAGAGAGAAACTTTCCCATACATATTCAGTTCATAATACTTGCAATCATGTGGATTGGTTAAGTACAATCCCTTACATATCATGAAGGTTGTCAGATTTTCTTGTTTTCAGATAACTATCAAATCTGCTGACATAGCTGTCATTTGCTTCTCAGTGTTGGTGGTAAACAAAACAGATTCATTCTTTGATTATGTATTTCCTAGATAATAATACGCTAGTGAGAAGTTCAACTGTTTTAATATCTGTCACTCGGATAACAACATCATACATAATTTAATCATTAATCACCTTGTCTAAGGTAGGCACGTCTCCTTCAGAAATTGTTATAACTTGCAGACAAATGTTTTTTAACTGAAATTTGTAAGAAAAAGCACAATGAGGTTCAAGTGTATTTCTGGTACTACTAAAAGCATCAAAAAAATGATTCCCAATTTGCCCCTAATAAAGAAAGGTCTACCTTTTAAAACTACTTGAATTATGGGGTTTTGTATTTTTGTCTTAAATTTTTATATTGAACTCATGCATTTTCCTACGTCATGAATCAATCTGTTTTGATATCTCTGTACTAAGTCTGTTTTGGTGTACATGTTCAACTTTATTGAAAAGCTTCAAGGTATAAGTGAAATAGTGCTATGCTATTTCTCTCAAAGTAAATGCTAGACATTGGTTATATCATATTCATTCATAGCTTTAGATATTTTGTTATCCATTGCATGTGTTTGCTGTAGAAGTAGTACTAGTGCATTAGTTATAAAATTCATAACTGACCCATTTCATAGATTACTTCAATCATCACCTTGATGATCCAGCATGTCTGCTTCTGCCATTGTAATTAACTCCTTAATCCTGTGCTCAGTACAGTTTATGAGGTGAAACGTTATAGAGTTAGGTACTTATGCACTAAAATATAACTAATCACTATGCACTTTAGGTATATTAAGTTAGATTTTGATGCTCACTTAGAAATTCTGAGACAGTGTATGACCCTGACAAACTAGTAACATGTCAATATCTTCCTTGTATGTGGGATAAACAGAAGTAATCATTTTTTTTTTTTTTTGCTAACACACTAGAACAAATGGGTCTACTTGAAGATTTTCATTATTAAAATACAGTTTTTAACTTTATGAGGGTATTTTATGCAATTGATCATGAGGAATAACCAACATTCCAGCATTGAAAATTGGCACTTTCCTGCAATGCGTACAACTGAAATTATCATATTTTTCATCTAGTTTCTTCACTGTTAGGAAATAATACTAGTTTTACTGTCATCCATTTATACTGAATAATTTATGTTTCTTATTCAATTGAGTAACTGAATCACACAAACTGCAGTACTGACTTGCATCTTTTACATTTATTAACCCAACTGCACAAAGATTTTTGAAAACAGCAAGATCATTTGTGTAAGACTAGCTCTGATCATATAAGTGAGGTAGAGTACTTTGTCACCTATACTTAACAGACTGAATTACAATGTCTTCTACTGGGTACATTAAAAACTGTTTTCAAAAATATTTCAGTTTACTTTTAAAAAGGAAAAACATAATGATACATGTGGGTACAACCTGTGATATTAGCAGTTTACAAGACTATTCATGACTAATAAATTTATTACTATCAGTTAAGTGATTTGTGATTTTCGTATTTAGTGTAATTTATGATGACTGGTTCTGTTTGTAAGAAATGCAGTTTTTTGCTGTGTTCTGATTGTTGGAGAAGTGTCTATTGAGTGTCACTAATAAAGTCCTTCTGACTTGTAGGTATTGACTGGTGTGTATGTTGCTATACAAGACATGTTACAGAGTTACATGGAGATAACATGTTTGACAAGGGATTGATCAGTTTATCTGGTTTAGGTATGTATTGTTTAATATCTAATTAACATACGTATTGTTTAACAAAATCAGAGAGCCAGTTGTGAAGGCTCTAGATAGCTGTCTAGTTTTGCTCTTTAGGAGTATGAAATAATGTGTCAATAAAAATGACTAAAAATGTTTACCTAAGGAAATGAAAAACTACATATCTTTTGTACTTACACTAGCAGTTCTTTAAAGAGTAAATAATTTGAGAAGTTATCTATTTGTAAGAGATGATCTCAGTACAGAAAGCTAAGCTTACACCAACAGGTTTTTATTTTATCAGTTCACCAGTGGTGAAAAAGCAATGAGTGTCTTGAAACAAGTGGTTTGTGCTCTGGCAGTTGCAGAAGAAGCTCTTCAGTATGAACATCGAGATCTTCACTGGGGTAATATTTTGGTTGCACGAAGCAAGAAAGAAAACTTTGAATTTACCTTCAAAGGAAAGAATCTTACTTTCCCAGCTTGTGGAGTGTTTGTGTCTATTATCAACTTCACACTTTCTAGGTTCACTAAAGGTAATCTGTCTTAAGAGGAAATGTAAATTACATCTTTGTGTTTAAAGAATATGCAATGATATAGATAGATGATCATAAAAGGTTTAATAATTTTCTAACTGGCATATTTTTTAATTCAGTTCCTAAAGACTATCAGAATTTTAAGAGAGTTATAATTGTCAAAAATTTTATCTTACAAAATAAATTGATATTATTCTAATATTTTATGTTTGTATTTAAATTTAGGTTACTTTCAGGATATCCAGAATTCAAATTCTGTTACTTTAACTAACTATGCATTTTCCAACATGAGCTATGGCTATTTGATTATTTTTTACTATAAAAATAAAAATGTTGAAGTTACACATTGAGATAAATTGTTATTAATATTAATAAAATATTATATCTGAATGTGGTATTTCAGCCTGTACAATTGTTTTTAACATTAATACTTACCTGTTTAAATGACTTTAAAACAAATTTCCTTGGTTAGTTATAGAGCATTTTAAAACTTTGTAGTTTATAGATATAACACTTAAGACTCCTAACATAGATAGTTCATAATGTATCTTTGTCTTTAACAATGAACAAACAAAGGCATAAGACTCCAACATCATCATTACTGTAGAAAACGGTCACCTGCTGTTAAAATGATTTTTATCAATAATTGTAGGTTTACTGGAGTAACACATCTGGAAGAGTGTACAGAGTAATTTTGCAAGCTGATAAGAGAATAAATTTATCATTGTTACTAAATGTTCAACAGTTCACAAGAATTATGAAGAACAATTGTTCGAAATGTGGCCAGATAAAATATTTCTGTTTTGGTGTTGTGTTTTTATAACAATTTTATTTTATGAGATTTGGAGGTATTGAGTATCTTTGCACCTGCTTGGTTTTCAGGTGTTAGACAATAGTTGGTGATGCATTATTTTAAAAAATCTACATTTTCAAATATAACTTCTATTTTTTCATGTATTGATTAAAATAGCTATTTTCTCATATTACTGTTTAAGTGATGAAATTCAACATGAACAAAGTAAAAGGACTGTGTATAAAAATACCTGCAGTTTTATGGTTTTTATCACAATTTTTAGACCTATTTGTTCCTAATGTTTGTGTATCATAGCATAACCTTAGTTTTTTGTCCTGGAAATTATGTGTGTAGTTATGAAAAGAACTTGAAACTCTTTATTTCACTTTAAGAAATAGCATACAAAACCTAAGTCTAAAAATGCTTTATATAAGTTAAATATTGTGATATGGTAAGACATGTTTATTTAAATGGAAGTGAGAGATTGTTTAATAATTTCTGAAAAGAAAAATTCTAATCAATGTTTGAGCTTTGTTGCTATAATGTATTACCTACCATGATATTTTCATTTTCCTTTATTACATTCCTTATGTAAAATATAAAAACTAATAAAGCACAACAAGAACATAATAAATCTGTAATGCATATTTCTCTTGCTTAAACAAGTTTTAAAAGGGGTTGTCTTAAGGCTGTAGTACACAAAGCACACCTCTCCTCCTTGTATTGTTTCCATAATCCATCTAAAGTATGAAGATGATGGTTACCAGTGGCTATTTTAACACTGCAGTTTCACAGAAATTTAGTAAATGTGTTAACTTTTCCTTTATAACTTGTATTGAACCTTATGAATGTGCATTTCACTTTTCAGCAACTGTTTGAGGTATATGATGATTGAATGGGAGGTATGAATGGAAACCTTATATTTGTCACCTCTACCACCAAAGGTTATGTTTACACCCCTATGTGTGTGTGTGTTTGTGTGCAAGATTTCTCATAAACAACTGAATTGATTTGGATGACAGTTGGTATACATTTGGACTATGACCAAACATAAAAGTTGTTAGTTTTTGGAAGGTCACAGAAATTCAAAACATCAATATTGGGAATCAATATTTCACATTATTTTTGTTCTGTAACTCAACTATAAAAAGATTGGATTTTGATGAAACTTTGTGTGTAATATTATTTCAAATTGTTCTGCCATAAATGGACCATGCCCATTAATAATGATGAACATAAGACAGGTTTTCTTATTTTTTGAAGTCTGATTGTAATCAATGCTACTTGGCAGAGGTATGCACTGTACTGAGTGCCCCTCTAGTTGTTATTGTTTTCAGGTAGAGATCCTTCATTAGGTTACAAACTATTACCTGGGTCCACATGGAAGGGTTGTGACATTGACCTATTTATTTGTGGATTTTCACCTGTAAAAAGATTCCATACTACTTACTATGGCTGCGGCATAACCTGTAGTCTCTTTCACGGTGGTTATTGTTGCCCTAGTTTAATCATTTTTCATTGTTTTTTTCAATATCATTAAGCACAAGGAATATCTCTATTGTATAAATTCAAGACACTTGATGTGAGCACATATTTATGATCTGATTGTATTAATATCTTATATCAGGAAAGGTTGCTTTGTACTCTTCCCAAAGTTGTCAGTTTTTGGTGGCATCAAGATACTTTTTAAATGGCAAACAGTAGAAAATTTAATTCTGGAAAATGCCATTATACTGTGACTTTATATTGATTGTGGTCATTATGTGAATTTCTGATTTATATTCAAGGTTATTTTAATGCAATGTGCTCAACTATATATGTAGGTTAACCCCGTATCTTGACTAGACAAATCCAAATGTGTTAAATTCTAAGTTTTTTAATATAGGCTAATCTTTACAATTATCTAATAAATTAATTTAATTAGTTTAAGTAGAATGTCTTGGTGATTAAAAAGATGAGTGGAGTGTTAAGACCTTTGTTAAGTAATATATGGGCAATCTTTAAGTTAGAAGAGGTGAGTGTAGAATGTGTTTGTAAAGAAAATTTTGATTATTAAACTTCTTTATCTGAATAACTTATACCACATATTTAGAACCATTTGTTATAGGAACAATGCTCTAGATTGGTTTTATACATAAGGAGTATTAATTCTAGAAATAAACATACATAATGAAAACTTGAATATTTTTTGGTTTTAGTGTTTTTGTCATTTAGCACCTGGCATTTTGGCACTATTATATTGTGTTTACTACACACCTTTTCTTGTTATTTCTGTATGAATATTCAATAAAAACCATGAGAGATAATTGCAACATAAATTCAATAGAGTAAGCACTTTGTTGTTGCTGATTGATAAAAATGAGACTAGTATAATTTTCAGTTTAGCAGTAACCCCTAGTTAGAGATAATTAACGTATAACTCAGTTATCAGTTTACAGTGAAAACAGTCTCTGTGTTTTGTATTTGTTTTGTTACATGTTTTTTTTATTTCAAATTGCCAAATATGTACATATATGTGAATGATATATGTAAGTATCTGGTATATACGGTTTATTTCTAATGCCTTTTTATATAAACAAAATTCATATTTGCACATCCTATCTTAGGATTTTGATATCTTTTTTCTCCATTACACCTTTAAATATTTATCACTTCATAAACATTGTTCATATATCCTAATAAAAGTGTGCATTTTTCAAATAATCTCAAATATTTTATATAAGTTAGAACACAAATTAAAATTTAAGAAACCCAGGAATACATTGAAAGTCGTATAATGCATTGTCAGATTTTTTTGTTTGCATGCTTCATTGTTTTATTTAGACTTTAAAGAGTACATAAAGGTGTTAGTAGTTTTGTGATTTAGTTAAATACTGGAGGTAGAAAACTTTTCTAAATGTTACAATACAATATTTAAAATAAAGTGTCACACAAATAGCTTAAAAACAGTAAAATATTTCCTAAACATCTTTTATATTTGGTTCAGGATTTTTCAGGTAGGAAATTATTTTAATTTAGTTATATTGAGAATAATCTCCATGTTTTGTTACAATACAGGATTTTTTCTGTTTCAGGCTGCCAAATATGTACATGTATGTAGGGTATCTGGTATATACAGTTTATTTCTAATGCTTTTTATGGCTCAGCACTGCCAGGTGGATTAAGGCGTTCAACTAGAAATCTGAGGGTTGTGGGTTAGAATCCCAGTCACACCAAACATACCTTTTCAGCCGTGGAGGCATTACAATGTGATGGTCAATCCCACTATTTGTTGGTGAAAGAGTAGACCAAGAGTTGGTGGTGAGTGGCGATGACTAGCTGCCTTCCTTCTAGTCTTGCATTGCTAAATTATGGACGGCTAGTGCAGATAGCCCTTGAGTAGCTTTGCTTGAAATTTAAAAAAAAAAAAAACTAATGCATTTTTTATATAAACAAAATTCATATTTCCACATTCTATCTTAGGACTTTGATATTTTTTCTCCATAACACCTTTAAATATTTATCACTTTGTAAACATTGTTCATATATTTTAATAAAAGTATACCTTTTTTTAGTAAATCCTAAATGGCAAGTTTTCTAAGTCACATATGTTTTATGTAGCTTAGAAAATGTGCCACTCATAAATTTAAAATATATATTCTGTGTAATGGAGACACATAGTTAAGCAACGATATGTTAATTTTGGTAATTTTGTAGGTTGCTTATAAAATAAAAATAAATGAGCAATGTTTCATGTTATTTCTCTGTTTGATTTGAATTATTTTCCTAATTGCATAACTGTTTTCCATGAGCTTGAAATTATGTTCTTTGCTTTCCAGATGGTTGCACAGCCTTTACTGATCTAACCAATGATCAAACTCAATTTATGGGAGAAGGAGATTACCAGTTTGATATTTACAGGCTTATGAAAAAAACATAATAAGTAAGCTGGTATTTTATATGTCTTTTGAAAGAAAGAAATGTTAGGCACTTGTTTCATTGCCCTTTAAGAATTGATTTCTTTCCTTCTGGACAGTTTTTTTTTTTTTTTCTAAAATGGCATAATTTTGCATATATGTATACACACACATAATTAATAATATTCTGAATATTGTATATTGTCATTTTAAGATGTAGACATGAGGCATGTTGATAAGAATGAAAGAGTAATCAATCTGGAATTTGTAATGCACTGGTGATGTATTGTGATTATATGATATATTTTTGAAGACAGAAGTCTGTTTAAACCTTCACATTTGCAAGGCTTATATTTAATTAATGTATTTATGTGTGTTTTACTAAAGATAAATTATTAATTTCAAAACAGTTTTTTAATGCTTCAACATTGATAAAAAAAATACCTTCAAGCATGTATAACCACTGTTAATTACATTATGTAGTTAATTGATCTGTTATCACATGTTAGTTTATAATTTTCTGAAGTGTAGAGAGTGCAGTAGTGTACTTGGAACGTGGGGTTGTTTTATTTCTTCGAAATGGTGAGTTGTTGGTGAACAAAAGTATGAACGAAAGTTTGGGTGTTGGTAATTAAAGTAATGCCATAAACAAAACATAGTGGATCCATAATATCATACATGTTGGAGCCTTTACTCTTATCTCTTGAAATTATGGAAATCTGAGCATTAAGTGCTGTGATGAAATGAACAACTCATTGTTTTTAAACTGTATAATTATTTTACAAATGAATGAGTAGGAATCACAAAGTTTGTGACTGTGTCTCTACACATGTACTTAATGGTTCATATCTTTTTTATTTTGTAGAATATGTATTTTATAAGAGTTGCAATATCCTATCTTTTAGAAAACAGGTTCAATTTTTTGTTAATGGTTTACTGAATTTCTGCTTGAAGCAACAAAAGAATCTTGCCTCATTCTTTCTCTCTTTACCAGTATTGTGCATCACTCCTCACAGGCCATTTGGCATTACTCATCATTGCAATGCAGGTATTTTCAATTTAAATGGATGCAATTACATAACCTTCACTATGGAAATTTGTAAAGCACTGTGAATCAGTTGACTTAGCACTACAGCCAATCACCACTTGTGTACACCATTTCTTTTAAAATTAGCACTATTACTATTTATGACTGTAAAAGGAATCTGATTAAAAAAAACAACAACTGGTAAAACACATCAAATCCAAGGAAAAAATATATTCATTGACAGGAGAAATAAAACAAGAACCACAACTTCTAGAAAGTTATATCTCTTTACATAATACTATGGATTCAGTTTGGTAGTTTCTATACTTTGAGTTATTTCAGTGTACTTAGTGAATAAGAACAATATTTAAAAACTGTTTTGTTCTGAATAGTGAACATCAATTAAAAATCATTAAATAACTGACTGAGGTAGTTGGCTTCAGTATTTGAAAACTTACCACTTTTCATCTTTAAACATAATTTTGAGGTGAATAATGTGGTGAGAAATACTCCCAGTCTAAATTTGTGGTAAAGTATACTCTTGATGTTGACTTCACAGATTATCAAGTGATATGTAATTCAATATGATGTAGTCATCCTCATTCTTTGTATTCTAATGCATTAAAAACTCAAAGTAGGATTTTATCCAAACTGCTGATGAGGAAAGCACAAATACTCAAGCTTTAGTCTTTAATAATTGTATTTGTTTATAACCTATAAATAGTGATTATTCAACTCTCCTACCTACATTATACCAAAATACACTGCAGCCAAATGACTGATAAGGAATGATTGTGAGAACCTAACTAATTAAATATTAATTTTTTAATAATAAATTTTGTTCATGCAATCTATGGGGAAAAATTTTTAATATACTTTAACAAAGCTGTTTGTCATTGTTACTTAAGTATGAAGTGTAAAAAATGCATCTCTATCTCATATCTTAATATTTAGCAACACACCACCTGTTACACTTTAAAACATGCAGCAGATGTTGTGTAGTAGTTATGTCAATCTGTGAGTCTGTACATCGGCTGTTCTTATACCTTCTTACCTTTTGTTAAAATCAAATGCCAATGAAAACACAGTTTGGTTGTATGTCAAGTGCAGTTAACAAATAGTCTATTCATTTAACAGGCATAAGGACTTGAGTAACTCTTATTGAAGTGGTTTTGGTAATTTTTGTACTCAGATAGTTCAGTTGTTACTGTTTACACCATTGTTGTTGACATTCTGGGTACATGAAGCATATAAATAGATATTTTTAGAGGCATAATCTTGAATGATCTTAGTGATATTGTCACAAAGTAGGCCCACAATGCCTTATCCAATATAATTAACAGTTATCCTACTATACCTCTTACATTATGAACAGTTTACCTATTTATGGGCTTCTATACATCTGTATATGTATGTATGGTACTTTAATATTGTAACAAATGCATATGAATATTCTTCCATTCATGAAATTTTAATTTCTAATCAGACTGTCTAAAGTAATAGTAAAGAGATTTTATTATAAGAGACTTATAACTGAAAATACACATTTTCAGTTTTATAATTCTTTTTTTATTTTTTTTTATTTTCTTAATTATGACAACACTTCCATTATGTATCATATTATTTTTGCAATAACGATTGCAATCAAAAGTCTAGAAATTTATTAAATAATTTTACTTAAAGTGAAATCATCATTGCTAATCTCAGTTTACATTTTCTACCAAAAACAATCTGTGTTTGCCTACAAATGATAAATGTATGCATTTTATTGACCTTAATAACTGTAGGATTGAATGATAACATTTGCATACAATGAGATATTCATATATTTATTGCTCAGTACTAAGCAACTTTAAAACAAAAAGGAGCAAACAACAACAGATTACACTTGCATTACTTGGAACATTTTTTTTTATTTCCTTTTTTCATTATGTACTATATCCTGTTGTGTCAGTTAACAATGTGACATCATTATTTATTTTTTAAGATCCTTGATTTCAACAACTAGTAGTAAATAAATTATTGGTTCTTTTGCAATTTATTAGTAGGAAATCTCCACTACTGAGTATTATTAAAAACAAAAATGTCATAGATTTTGTAGAAACTTTTAATGTAAACTGTATCCTTTATTTTCATCAGTGATTGCTGTTACCTGTATGTTTGCATATTTCACTTTAGCACATGAGTGTCAATGTTATTAGCACTCACTTCCTCACATCTTAAAGTTAAAACATATCTAGCAGGACTTGCATCCATGAAGTTATCATATTTTCAAGATTATGCATTGCTAATATTGGTTGTTGGGTCCAGTATCAGTTTCAAACAAGAATATAGTCTAGTGATACTTAAAGCTTAGTTGCTGGAATGTAATTATTAATTTTTAAAACCTTTTTAGTGAAGGACTCTTGTTGACTACTATAACAATTTTTAATCGTAAGTAATTTCATCAAGATCCTTCTGTTGGTATTTTAAGAACTTTTAAAAAGTCCTTCAATTTCTTGTCTTATGCTGGTGTATAAACCCTGATTCCAACAAATATATTGATTTTAATTGCTCTGAAATTAATTTATTTCCTAGGAATGAGAAATCTGTAATGGTTACTAACTAGAGTACTAGCTAACTGAAAAATAATTTGTATTGCACACAAACTGATCATGTTTACGAGGAATGCACATCTTTTTTGATTAGTTTTATTTATTATTTAATTTACTTTTAACTATATAAACAGTATTTTTTGTTTACACAAAATATTTAATAGTTTTGAAAATTGGTTTGAAATATGAAGAAAGTTAAAATGTATATGTAAAAATGGCTCATTTGGGTTGACAAAATATTTTACGTAGAGGAGCAAACAACGTTTTGACCTTCAGTCATTGTCAGGTTCAAAAAAAAAGAAAGGGGTTGTGCAACTGAGTGTTGGAATGTAGAGGGTGGTGTTAGATATTTGAATATATAATTTTATATTATTTTTAATATAGGTATAAAGGTGTTCCTTTGTATTGGTTTATTTTGGGTTTAAGTTGTTGTATAAGTAAGGCTTCTTTAATTTTGCATTTGTTTATGTTTGTTTCTTTATTTAGTATTTGAGTGTTTTCTATGGTTATGTTGTGTTTATTTGATTTGGAGTGTTCGAAAACGTGTGAAGGTGACTTTTTATGTTTTTTGAATTTGTATTCCATTTTTCTATTTGTTTCTCCAATATAGAAGTCATGGCAGTTATCACATTGTATTTTATAAATAATATTGGTGTGGTGTTTGTCAGTGTAGTTTTTACATAGTATAGACCTCAGTTTTGTGCCTGGTTTTTGAATAAATTTGGTATTAACTGGAATGTCATATTTTGTTACTAGTTTTTGCCAAATGTTGGTTATTTTTCTGCTGATGTCAGGAATATATGGTATGCAGCAGTATATGGTTTCACGATTTTTTGATGTGTGAGATATATTTACTTTTGTTGGTTGATTTTGCTTTCTGTCTAGGTATGTGCGTATAATGTTTTCTACGGTTTGTGGAGGAAACTCATTGATGTTGATGAAGTATTGTTTTATATTGCGTGTAATTCATTGTTAATTTTATCTGTTGAACATAGTTTTATGGCTTTGTTTATTTGGTTTCTTGGAATGTTGAGTTTTTTGCTTTGTTTCATGTGCTGAGTCCCAAGGAATGTATAGTTCAGTATGGGTAATTTTTCAGTGGATTTCTGTTTTAAATTGTGTGTCGGTTCTTGTAATTTTGAGGTTAAGAAATGATATTTGATTGCTTTCTTCCTGTTCACATGTGAAGTTAATGTTGGGATATATAGAGTTAATGTGATTGAAAAAATTAAGTGTGTGTTCTGTAGATCTGAATCCTGCAACCATGTCATCTACATATCTGTACCAGTATAGTGGTGGATGTAATGCTGTGTTAATTGCTTGTGTTTCAACTTGTGTCATAAAAATATTGGCTAGAACTGGTGATACTGGGTTGCCCATGCTTAGGCCATTTGTTTGAATATAGTTTTGGTTGTTGAACATGAAGTTTGTCTTCATCCTGGTGAATTCTATGAGGGTTGCTAATTGGTTGCTGGAAATGTCTATAGATGGGTTAGGGTCTCGGATATAGAGTTCTAAGGCTATCTTGCAGGCTTCAGTGGTTGGAACTTCTGTAGAGCTGGATATAACATTGAAACTAGCCATTAAGGCTTTATGATTAAGTTGATTTAGATTAGACTTGAATTTAAAAGAGTCTTTGACAAATGAGCTGGCTGATGTTACATATTTGGAGAATGCCCATGCTATGTATTTACCAAGATTGTAATTAAATCATTCATTTGTGGACATTATTGGTTGAAATGGAGAATCTGGTTTATGAGGTTTGGGGATGCCATATATTTGTGGTGTGTGTGAGTCAGTTTTACATGGGTAGGAATAAAGTGTTTGTGCAATTGTGTTTGACTTTTTTCATTTTTAGTAGTATTTTGTTTAGTTGCATTTCATGTGTCTTTGTTAGATTTGTATTGGTTTAAATGTGTTCATGTCTGATAGGATGTTCTTCATTTTTTGGATGTATTCGTGTTCATTATGACTATAGCGTTACCTTTATCTGCTTTTAGAATTTTTGTTTTTTACTTGTTTTAGGTTTTTAATGGAATTAATGTCTCTTTTTGTAAGATTGTTTTTTAGTTTTCTGTTTTGTGAAATTATGTTGATGGTTTTGTGAAAAAATTCTTTGAAAAAATCGTTTTAGATGTTGTTTTTAGGTGTTTCTGGAAAATATAAATTTTTAATTTTTCCTGGGAAGTTTGGCTGTTGGATGTCAATAAAGTTGTGTAAGTTGTCTTCTTTCTGTTGGTTGTTTTTTTGTTTTTGTTTTCTGTAGAAAGTATCACAAGTCTCCTGGTTAGATCTTCTAAACATGTTTTGACTTCTAAGGTTGGAATGTACCTAGTTGCTATTGCAAAGTTGACTCCTTTGTTAAGTAGATGTATTTCGTCTATGTTTAATTGTCGGTCGGATCTGTTAATTATGAGGTTAATCAACGGTTTGTCGTGTTAATGTCTTTTCTGTTGTTTGCATCTTAGTTTTTCTAGTTTTTTGTTCTAGCAGATCTTTTTATCTCTGTCATTTTTAGTGTTGATTTGGTTTATGTTTCGTTGTATAAGTCCGTAAATATCTGGTTTAATGCAGCATGCCAGTTGATGGTCTAGGTTCATTTTATGTTTCTGTAAGTCATGTAGTTTTTGTGTTTTGTGTTCAACATGGCTTTAAGTAGTTTTTTCTGTAAATTTTGGATAATGTTTGTATATTTATAAAAAATTTTTGATAGTTTTACCTTTACAAAGTTAGGGGTTAGTTGTCCCTTTCTACATTGTTGAATGAAATAGATGTCATTTCTTCTATTGATAATTCTTTGGTTTAAATTTCTTAGTTTCGTAATGATCATAAGTTGTAAGTGTTCAATGTCTTTATGCAAATACAGCCTGAGAAACACACATTCTTTAAACTCACAAGTGTTCTACAGTCTTGAATCATACAAAATTTGAAATATCTTCTGTCTTAGAGCTTGAGGAACTACTAGTTATATCATATATTGCTACCATGTTTAATTATGGCAGTACAACATGTTATAATGTACTCCTATTTGTCCATAAATTTGCCAGTTTGTGATATTTGTGCTTCATTTTGCTGTATTTTGAGTAAAGTGTAAATTATGTCTGAGTCTTTAGTTGATATGTCTAAATTTTCAAACTGTTCATTTGTGGTGCCTTTGGAAGAGTAGGATTGTTTTGCATGTGTGGTTCAATATGATTGCTCTTGTAATACTTTCTAGTAGTGCACAGCAGCCAGGATCTGAACAGTTAACAGATGGAACGTGGTTTTACATTTCTGCCCAGGTAATCCATTGTCATTTTCATGCTGTTGGCCTGATTGATAGTGTACAACAAAAGTTGTACTCTTGTAGTATTTTTATCAAATTTACAATCATACTTTAAAGGTTTTGAAATGCCACATGGTACACTTGAATTGTGGACTCTCTTCTTTACAGTAATAGCAACAATGCTTGACAGATGTCACAATTGCAAGTCTTTTTTTGTTAACATACAGTACTGGCATTCTGAACAGTTACTGTTTGACATACTTGCAGTTTGACACTCCAAACTATGTTGTGCCTGTGAAAATTGTGTACAATTCCCTGTCACTGGTGCCTGTGTGCACAATTTATGAAAACCCTAATGATAATGAGCCAGAACCAATACTTTGATTAAAGCATACTTCAAGAAGTGAAATGTGTGTTCAGATTCCTGCATTAACACACATGATTTACATGTTGATGAGTCAGATTTGAAATATTGACACTTTTGCAGCATGATCCTACTTTTGTATATACAATAAATGAGCAAGTTAACCTAGAATCTGTTACTGTTCACAAACAAAATCAAATCTTTACAGGTATGTTTATGTTTTTTACCTTTATCTTTCTAATAAACGTAAAAAACAAGACTAGAGCTGCCCTCTGATATGATTATTTGTTGTAAAAATTCTTTGCCCTCAGAAAAGTAAGGAAATTGTATTTGTGCACATTGTATAAATTTGTACTCCATAATGAACATAAAAGTGCAATTTGTATACAAAGTACAGTGTAGTGGTAAGTTTTAATTAAATATTATATTGCTATAGTTTGATATAAGTGTTACATCAATATAGTAATATTTGCACAGAAAGCTCTGAGTATTTTAGAAATCATCTACAAAATCCTTGGTAACACTGATGCTATTTAAAAAGTCAGAATTTATAAGAGTGAGATGATGTCCAGCTTAATCCTTTGTTGTGACATTTACAGAATGCAAAAGACTCTGAGTGGAGGTTCAATACACAAAAAATGTATTGATGGTTTTGTTATGTCACCTTTTCCAACTGAGGCAAGTAGAGACCCTGTAAATGTCAATAATTATCCAAAGCGTTTCATAACTGCCACACAACTTTAATATTCTGTTTAAAGAAGGGCTGTTTCTGAGTGCCTCAGGTTGTTCCTTAAGTCCTTTTGGGGCTTGTATGAAGCCTAAAATGCTGCCAAATCTGCTCCATCTCAAACATAACCCTTCATTCTGCTTAAGAAGAATAGTGAACTATTCAAAAGTGTTCAAGTTCTGGGTCTTGTCTGAAAACATTTATAACCCATAACACTAGTGTTACTGTTAGGCCTATTACTATTGGTACTAGTTATACTATTACCACTGATTTGACAGTAACAGGTAAGGTATGGTTTAAGTTTAAAAAAGAAATTGTATTAACTTTCAAATTTAAAAAGCAGCATTATTATAGGAATTGGCTTAGTCTGAAACATGTAACTTGTAAATAAAATGACATCATTTAAAAAGAGATTTAGAGAGAAGGATTAAAATGAAGGATTTCCTTTCAACAAGAATTTCGTATTGGAGGTAAGTCAGCTAAAGCATTTTGTTAAAGGGTGACATACAAAGCTCTTGTAGTTATTATTACCATAGCCACCTGAGACGATTCTGTGCCAATCATATTTTGATGAGGATTTATAAATAAAAAATATTTAGATGTTGCCAAGTTTTAAATTTTACTTTTGTAACAATGCATACTGCAAAAATATTTGCAAAAGCAGTTCTGTGTTATGTCCTGACATTGCTGGCTTTGTTTCTGTTGAAGATAAATGACTGATACTTGCCAAGCTGGTTGCATGACTTATCTTGGTGTTCAAAGGATGAGGTAGCAGCACCAATAATATATGTAGCAGAGTAACATGAGTAGCAGCAACGAAAGAGGCACTTAGCACTAGGTCAATATTACTGTCATGACATATGAAGATAAACAGCCTTGTCTGTTAATGTAATTTTGCTTTATACCAATCATTTTAACATCGAAATGTTTGTATTACTTTACAATTATATGGTCAGTATTGATTTGATTAATCCAAAATAGTATATTATTATAGAGGAAAATTTGATCACTGTGGTACAGAGCTACCTTTTAAAAATGGTTACACATATCATACCATCGCTGTAGAAATAAAACAGTACAGCTTTAAGAAGTTAAATAGATTTGTTAATAAGTATATATGTGTGTAATAAAGTAGTTTAATGACATTTTGAATATAACTCTACAAAAAAAAGTCGTGGCATACGTACTTCATCATACTTGTAATGCAAGGATTAAAGTTTAATGACCAAAGTATCTTTGATTCGTAAAACAGTCGTTTTTTTCGGTTTAAGTTATCTTAAATTATTGTTACCAGAGTAATATTACAATCTAACACGTTTAAAATGTTTAATTCTTCCACATATCTTGCATTTCCTGTCTTTAAACACAAAATATTTTTTCTTCTGATGAGATATTTTACTTGTGGATAAACTAAGTTGCACAGTAAAGTGTTCGTAAAAAAGTAAATCATTATCAGGAAATAGTGAATATGTTAGTATATATCTAATAAATTACACTTCAAGTAGCGTAGAAAAGTATTATATCACAGGTTAAGATTTGCTCTTACCACTCAAAAATGATCGAATTGGAAATGAACCAAAGGATCTGAAGTATTAGGTAAATAAAGCATCGCCACAAATTAACTTTGATAATACATGCATACTCATATCTACAGGGTGGCCAGTAAGTCCCTATCCATCCATATGTTATATTCAATCACGCATGTATTATAAATTTCTTTTTTTTTCAGAGAAATATGGCCGATATAAGCCCATTTACACTTGAAGAGCGTATTGTGACATAATCGTCGCTTAATATTATGCAGGGAGCAAGAATGAGGGACAGCACACAGATACACTGGATACATAAGATATATGGATGGGTAGGGACTTACGGGCCGCCCTGTAGTGTTAGTTTGAATGTTTTACATATGTATACTTTTAACCCTAAACCATAGAATATTAGCTTGTTGGAAAGAAGGGTATTAAGGAAGTTAAGTAAGCATAAATATATTGTAATCACTAAGCCTGATAAAGGTAATGAAACTGTAATTTTAAATAAAAAGGAATTGACAGTAAGGTTCTTGAAAGTATTAAAGATATGTTGCATTCTTGAAAAAAGATCTAAATAAATATAGTGTCTTGTAGCTAAGTAGATGTTTATTGAAGTTATGAAATATATACTATTATAAATAAGCAATTATACAAAGAAATAAGACCAGCTGTTCACGTGCTGGATATTCTTTACGAATTACTAAAAACACACAAACTAAATTGTCGAATTGGATCTATACTATCGAATATTGTAGGTTATACCTGTAAACTTACCAACTTTTTGAGCAATGTTGTAACTCTTAAACAGCAGGAATGTTGTAGGTAGCTTCATCTATTGATGATGGTTCCCGTTTAAGGGTTAAAGGAATTTGTATGTAATAAGTATATCTTGAAATACAGTTTTGATTTTAATATTAACATTTTATTATTCTTATTATCAAAGACTTAACTTGCGATCATCTGTAGTAGTTACCAGTTTTGATGTACAATGGCTGTTTAGTACTGTATCATTGAATGAGACATTGTATTATGTGTAAACTTGGCTCATAATAACGAAGGTAATTTTAACGCAGACAGGTATTTGTGTAAAATAGCAAGAAATGAACTACATTTTTATTTAATGGAAGCTAATGAGAACAAACAGATAGAGTTAATGTGGTTTCCTGTTAGCCCAATGTATGTTATCATGAAAAGATTTGGTTAGAAGAATGTCCTAGAGAATTCGACCATTGTATGAAAATATGTGTTTGATACATTTTCTATCTTTGAGAATGAAAACCATATTTCTTTATTATTTAAACAAAATACTAATATTAAATTTACTATAGAAAAATGAAAAATTGTTATTAATCTTTTTGATCACCCTAATTATCACAAAAGGTGGGAAGTTTGGAACTGGAATCTACAATGAACTTTTTTTCGGGTTTATATTTCAAGAGTAAAAGTTTTATGCCAAATAAATTTAAAGACAACAGTATTAAAATCTTTGTACACAGAGTCGTAGACAGTAATATAGAACTAGTTTGGAGGTAAACAACATCATACGCTATTTAAACAAGAATGATTTTCTAAGAAAAGTGATAACCAAGATAAAAATGTATCTCAGAACATTTGATATGGGTATTAACACTTATTGATATAGAGAGGTAACTTGAAGATGACCTATGAAGGTCAAACTGTTTGTTTTCAAAGATAGAATAGGTCAGTCAAACTGCTCAAACATTATTTACCTGTAGACATTTTTTGGGAGTTCTAGAATACATATGTATATATATATATATATATAATTAACTACAAGAAGACTAGAGGATCGAATTAAGGAACACACATTTCATGAATGTATGTAGAAGTGTAGAAAGTTATTACTCATCTAAAAAAATGTATTCACACTCTAGTAACAGTCGAGCTACTTAAATAGAACCGCTGTCATTCATCATGTTTTATGAATCAAAGAGACTTTTGACACGGAACTGGACAGATTTAATACTACTGACCTTCTGTTGAAAGTCTGATGAGATTAATAAAACATGTCACAACTATTAATTATTATTTTAATTATTTGTTTACGGAGTGAAAAAGGTTTTTATTCAAACTATCTTCGAAGCCTGAAAAACCAATTCACGAACTTTATATTTTTCGTACCAACAGTAACGATAAAATCCAACAAGCCAGTATTGAGACTGAAACAGCAACTGGACACGCTAAATGTTATAAACTTTTCTGATGGATCCAAGACATTGGACAGTTACCTGAACTTTAAATATATCTTGCATTGCAGATGAAAGACTATTCCGAAACAGTGGCGTAGCGGTGAAATGTTCTATGTTGAAGCTTCAACTTAATCCTAATAAATTACCAATATTCGAATTGCTTATAGACACATGTTCTGCATTTTGGAAATTTAAATTTGTTTAAACTTTTCACCTAGCATATGAGTTGTAAAAAGTGGTATTGGTATATTATCTAAATTCTGTATATCTTTCCACATGATAAAATATCTCCACATTTTTCAACTCCAGAAAACTACAGAAGTGCTGCGGTGGTCCCCCGTAGTTCTATAATTCCACTACTTCCAAGACGAAAGCTCTTTAGAGCTGATTGTTTATTTGTTTTTGGATTTTGCGAAAAGCTACAAGAGGGTTATCTCTGCTAGCTATCCCTAATTTAGTGGTATTAGACTAGAGGGAAGGCAGATAGTCATCACCACCCACCGTCAACTCTTAGGCTACTGTTTTACCAACGATTAGTTGGATTGACTGGCACATTATAATGCCCCCACAGTTGAAAGGGCAAATATCTTTGTTGTGATGGTGATTCGAACCCGTGACTTTCAGATTATGAGTTGAGCGCTTTAATCACCTGGCTGTGCTATTTAATGAAGTTAAATAAGTAAAATCGTGAGGAAGGACTGCATTAAAAACAGCAAATCCAAACTTCTGACTAATTATATAATTTGTTGTTTTAACTCAAAAACCAGCCAGAACAAAATCAAATTAAAAAAAAAAAAGCTGTATCAACTGAAAAGATCCCAGGGTACAAGGATTCTACTGATTTTTCACAGTTTCTTCTACCCTCTTATTGCTAGATATTTAAAATGCCGACAAAACTTAATCAAGTTATTTATTTTTGAAGTTAAGCACAACACTACACAATTGTTTAACTCTGATTTGCCCACCACGCATATCGAAACCAGATATTTAGCATTGTAAATACGCAGACATACTGCTGTGTCATTATGATTCAAAAAAATTTAACATGAGATTCTGTCAAAATGTTGTTAAATTTAGTCCAAAAGTTATAAATGTCTGGTGTTGGTGTTAAGAGTTAAGGAGAAACTGAAAACAGTTCATGATGACGAGAAACCCACTTGAAATAAAAATGTATCCCAGGACGGCTGGTATTAGTATTAACACTTTCACTTTGGTCATCATCAGGTTAACAAAACCTAAGAAGGTCGAAACGTTGTTCTCTGCTTTATCAGTAAAAGTGTTAATACCCATATCACCCATTCTGAGACAGATTTTTGTAAGCAATTCAAAGAATCCTCAGATATTTTAATTCTAGTGGCCTGGAATACACCAGAAAGTCACGAAAGTTTGTGTTAGAAACAGAATTCAGGAAACTGAATGTTGTGTCTTAGTCGCCACACATTTAAAGACACACATCTAAACAGAAACGTAGTAAGAAATCAGGAAAAGTTACTGATTCAAAATAAATCAAGTACATTTATGTGTAAACGTTCAAAATTCTTATACATTTGAACACATCATTCATATATGATTCAAATTTCATTAAAAATGAGCAATCAGTTAGTAAAACCTTTACCCCGTCCGATTTTTAGCAAGTACATTGTATTATTGAAATATTATTTTTTTTATTTTACAGTTCAAGAATTGGAAATAAATGACTGTAGATGCATTATCGCCCAGGGATTTATTATTAACCAAATACTTCACAGGACCATGGGTTGGTGGAGTATGTGTGGTAAGTGAATTTATTGACTTATTATCTATCAAAGAGTTTACATAAAAAGAAGAGAATGTAAGGCATTCAACACACAAATATACCACCACAATAATCTTTTCCCTCCCCTAATCCTTAGTTTTGTGTCTACGCAGCTAGATGAGTAGTCTAAGAGATTTACAAGCTACAAAAACCAGAAGCATAACACGTAATGTTATTTGTTAAACAATCTCTATCTCTGAAAAGCGAGTGAAGTGTAATTTTTTCTGACCCCACCTACAAGATATTTGAATAAACATTTTAGAATTATAATGTATATGTATCGTTATTATTAGAGATATCATTGGATTCCAACTCCTGATGTGTATCACTGTAAGTATTGGGTACCTTTCCATTGTCACATATGTTTGGAGCACTCTAGCATACACAGGTTTGTGTGCATCTGGTTTCTTTCTTAAGATATTTACACTGTATGGGTGTACACCCTGAGGACAAGTGGCTTTGTGGAGAACGTTGTGTACCTTTATTTTCAATTGATGCTCAGAAAGGCCAAATAGCAAGCCAGAATCACCTTAACATTCCCAATTCTAACCAATTGACCAACCACTCAGCAGCACTCACTACTATGAGAAACTTTACCCAATTCTTAGAACTGAATAATGGGGCTGGCTGTTACTCCTATAACGCGGGCAAAACAGAAATTACTTTCTCTCTTTAGCTGTATTGTGGGATAGTATGTGTTATTTCTTAATTGCTTATGTTGTAAAAGTACAAAAATGGCATTATTCCCTTCAAACTTGCTTTTGTGACCTAGATAATGAAATTTAGTAATTAACTTATTTTCTATGTAAAAACAAGCAAATTTGTACATTTTCATTTACATAAGGCCTGAATCAAGATTTACATGTATTTATACTCAAGTTATACAAAAATGCACAAAAATATTTAGAAGTGAGTAGTTTTTGGAGATTTGTAACTATAATGTAAATCACTTTCACGTATCAGCCTCCAAATATAGTCTCCCATCATGTTCTTGTTTTACACTCCCAGGTCACAAAAGCAAAGTATGAAGAGAAAAATGAGTCTTTTCCATTTACTTTAAACATAAGCAATTGGGAAATAACACATTCTGCCCAGGAACAAGAAAAAGTTTTGTTACATAGTATCATGCAATTGAAAATAAGTCATCTGTAGCACATTATACAATTAACTGTCAATCATTTTTATATACATTATACAAGTGTAACTAAATGATTGGCAGTAAATTTTAAAGCCCACCCTAAATCATTGGCAGTAAATTGTAAAATTGGTACTTCAAACAACTGACACTTAGCCATTTATGGGCACATTATACAACTTACTCTAAATCATTTACAGTACATTTTACAACTGACACTAAATAATTCATAATTGTATTATATAACTGATTCTAAATCATTTATAGTGCATCTTACAAATGACTATATCATTTATATATACATTATATAACTGCTTCTAAATAATTTATCGTACATCATATAAACAACACTATATCAATCGTTCATATATGCATTATACAACTATCACCAAATGATTTGCAGTGCATTGTATAGACACACTAAATCCTTTACAGTACATTATAGAACTAACACTAAATCTCATGGTACATTATGCAACTTACACTAAATCATTTATAGATATATTATACATCTGACAACAAATCATTCACAGTACATTATTCAACTCATGCAAATGATTCATATTTACATTATAAAGCTGATTCAAAATCTTTTGTAGTACTTTATAGAACTAACTTTATGTCATTTATACATACATTATACAACTGACATTAAATAATTAATAATAACATTATAAAGCTGATTCTAAATCTTTCAACGTACATTATGCAACTGATAAAAATCATTCATAGGTGTATAAGTAACACTAATTTGCATAATACATTATACAACTGAAAACGAGTCATTTTTGCACATTATACAACTGACACTAAATCATTTATAGATACACTACGCAACTGAGAATAAATCAATTATGGTACATTACACAAATGACACTAAATGATTGGCAGTATGTTTCAAAACCCACACTAAATCATTGTAAATAAATTGTAAAACTGGCACTAAATCATTAATTGGTACATTAAACAACTGGCACTTACTCATTTATGGGTACATTATACAACTGACACTAATTCATTTATGCGTACATTATACAGCTGACAATAAATCATTTATAGGTATATTATACAACTAATTCTAAATGATTAATGGTACATTATACAACTGATTCTAAATCATTTATAATACATTATACAACTAATACTAAATCAGTAATAATTACATTATATAACTGATTTTAAATCACTTATCTTACATTATATAACTAACACTAAATCATTCATAATTGCTTTATATAACTGATTCAAATAATATCTAGTACATTTTACAAATGATGCTATATCATTCAAATATGTATTAAACAACTAACACTAAATCATTTGTTGTACACTGTATAAACGACACTAAATCAATTGTAGGTGCATTATAAAGCTAACTAAATCATTCATTGTACATTATGCAACTTACACAAAATTATTTATAGATACATTATACATCTGACAATTAATCATTTATAATACATTATTGAACTGATACAAGCCATTTATAGTTACATTATAAAACTGATTCAAAATAAGTTACTGTATATTATACTAATAACTCTATATCATTTATATATACATTAAAACAATGTCACTGAATCATCGGCAGTAAATTGTAAAACTGACACTAAAACACTAGCATATTTACAACTGGCACTCAATCATTTATATACACAAGCAAGTGACACTAAATGATTGGCAGTAAATTGTAAAACTGACACTAAATCAGTAATTGGTTCATTAAACAACTGACACTTAGTCATTCATGGGCACATTATACAACTGACACTAATTCATTCATGCATACATTATACAGCTGACAGTAAATCATTTAAAGGTGTATTATACAACTGACACTGAATCATTCATGGTACTTTATGCAACTGATGCTAAATCATTCATAATTGCATTATATAACTGATTGTAAATCATTTACAGTATGTTATAGAAACAACACTATCATTTATATATGCATTATACAACTAACACTAAATCATTTATATATGCATTATACAATTAACACTAAATCATTTATAGGTACATTATACAAATGATACTAAATCATTTATAGGTACATTATACAAATGATACTAAATCATTTATAGATATTTTATGTTACTGACATTAAATCATTTATATTACATAATGCAAGTGATACAAATCATTCATAGGTGACACTAAGTCTGACACTAAATTATTATTTGGTAAAATAAACCACTGACAATAAATCATTTATAGCACCTTGCCCAACTGGCATTAAATCATTAATAGATACAGTATACAACTGACAATAAATCATTAATAGATACAGTATACAACTGACATTAAGTCATTAATAGATAAATTATAAACAAAAACTAAATCATTTATCGGTACATTATACTAAATCTTTCATAATTACTTTATTACTTGCTGTAAGTCATTTATAGTACATTTTACAACTGAGACTAAATCATTAATTGTTTTATTAAACTGACAAAAATCATTTATAGTACATTATACAATTGTCAATAAATAATTTGCAGTACATTGTACAGACGACATTAATTTATTTGTAAATATATTACACAGATAACAATAAATCGTTTATAAGTACAATATACAACTGACACTAAATCACTTGCAGTACATTGTACATACGACACTAAGTCATTTCTATGTATTAGGTTGAGGAATAATTCGTGAACGTTTTTAAATAATTTCATTCAAGCATTACATGCAAGACTATACAATACTTCAATGCATGAACACATTACACCCAAAACATTTATTATGATACTTTATTTCATGTAATACCTAGGTATATAGTATGCATTGTTTTAAACGAAATTGCAAGAAATTAAATGCGAAAGCAGATGGTGTGTAAATGCTCGATTTTGTCCACTTGACAGTCCATTTAATGAGCTGAAAATGAAAGCAAAAATTAAAGACATATGAAAATCAAACACACCATCTATTAGAGCAAAAAATTATCTACCAAATGACATGAAATATTTTGCGAAAGCGGTTCATTTATGAATATATTTGTTTAACTTGAAAAAAATCTCACGAATTATTCCTCAACCCAATACATTATAAAACTGAAAATAAATCATTTATGACACATTATACAACTCACGCTAAATCATTCATCAGTACATTAAACAACTGACACTTAGACATTTGTAGGTACATTATAAACATCACACAAATTTGTTTATAGATAGATACACTATACAAATGAGAACAAATCATTTATAGCACAATATACAACTCACACTAAATCCTTTATACATAATATTATACAACTTAGAGTAAATCATTTATATCAAATGATACAATTGGTATAATATGTTTATACATGTATTATAGAGCTAACAATAAATCATTTATAGGTTTATTGTACAGCTGTCACTAAATCATTCATGGTACATTGTACCATTGACACTAAATCATTCATAATGACATTATCTAAATGGTTCTAAATCATTTATAGATAAATTATACAATTGAAAACAAATAATTTATAGGACATTATACAACTGATACTAAATTGTTTATACATTCATTATAAACAGACACTAAATCATTCATTGGTACATTGTACCACTGACACTAAATCATTCATAGTTACTTTTTACATCTTACTATGAGTCATTTATAGCACCTTACACAACTGACCCCAAATTATACACCTGACACTAAATCCTTTTTAGATCCATTATAAACTTACATTAAATCATTCATCAGTGCATTATACCACTGACACTAAATCATTCAGTTACTTCATACATCTTATTCAAAATCATTTATAGCACATTATACAACTCACACTAAATCATTTAAAGAAGATTATACAAATGACACTAAATCATATGTAGATATATTATGTATTTAACACTTAATCATTTACATATACATTATACAAATGACACTAATTCATTTATACATGCATTATACAACTGTCAATAAATCATTTATTTGTATATTATACAACTGAAACTATTTCATATATAGATAAAATGTATGACTGAAATTAAATTATTTATAGGTCATTATACAAGAGATACTTAGGTACATCATACAACTGACACTAATTCATTTGTAGATATTTTTTGCAAGTAACACTTAATCATTTATAGATACATTATACAACTGACACTAAAGTATTCATAGGTGCATAATATAACTGGCACTTTATCATTCATAGTAACAATTTACACCTAAGTTAAATCATTTATAGTATATTATACAACTGACACTTAGTCATTTTATAGGACATTATACTACTGACAGTGATTGCGATATAGATACAATCTACAACTGATACTAAATCATTATTGAACATTATACAATTGACACCAAGTCATCTACAGTACATTATACCTTATATTTAAGTATGAAGTTATTTCAAAGTCATACATATATAGAATGAATTAGTAATTATCGTATGAAAATCGAATGTGGCTACAACCTATAGTCACAGTAAAATTATAATGTATTATTTATAACCACAATTTTAAAACATAGACCTGTGAGATTGATATTTGAAATTATTCTTAAACACCTAGTGTTACTCGACATTTTTGTACTTAATTTAATAAAGATAGTATGTTAATGTACACTTTATAACAATAGAATTAAAAATAAAATAGAATGAAGAGATATGTAACACTAAGAACACCGACACAGAGTTCGTCTTCTACAAGATAACTGTGCAAGTAGTTCACTATGTTTGGATGTTTCATTTCACGCAGTACTAGAAATTCAGTGATAAACTCTTCTGTATTAGGTTGCTGCGTCAGATAAATCTGCTTAACAGCAACTTTCAACACAGTCCAGGTTTCTGTGGCTTTATTTCCAGCTGCTGAATCACTGAAACATTAAAAGAAATATCATTAAAATCTGTAATATATTGGCACATAAAGACATTACCAGATTCTGGTGATAAAAGAATTGTACTTTAAAAAACAAATGAACAATGAAATATCACCTATTTAAAGTATTTGTAAGGTGATAAAACTGTATGCTTATCTTATTATACAGGAAATGCAACATCATACATTATTAAATATCTCATTATATGAAGACTACTATAAAGTATCAATAAAAAATAAACAGCAGGTTATATTGACACATGTAAGCACTGCTTTTTAAAATAACATCAGTAACTTTTTGAAAGAGCTTTCAGCTGTTACAACTGAAAAGTACTAGTAATGTGATGAGTTAAGAATCTTTTCAGCTAAGCATTCATGAGTGAAATAATCCATTGGGGTAAATGTATGCTTTTAAGCACAATAATATAAATGTCACTATTGATTATTCTGTTCTATAAATCTTGTAAATTTGTGTGTGATCAAATGTACTTTAAAATTTCATAACACAATGATGTCTTTCTACACTGCTATTTTATTCTTCGTAATTTGCCAAATACTATCTTTTAATCAAACTGTGCAATTATTCAGTTTTAAAATTTTAACTTTCTGAACTATGCAACTATTTTTGCTGGGACTAAAATAGTTATTTTTTAACACAAACTGTTGTTGATGTAAAATGAAGTAGCTATATTTGTGTGAGATGGATCAAACTGCCACTTGAAACTCTATTTTCTTTATTCCTTGGTAGGTCAGAAATTGGGAAGATGTTGCTAATATTGAACATTTATATAATTCTTGATTTAGGTCACATTATCAATACATGAAGAATATCATTCTACAGACTGGTTAACCAGCACATACATTTTTTCTCTACATTACACATAGTGTAATAATGTTATGAAAGTTATAATTTTCTGCACACAAAATGTATTTCCATACCATACTTACCTCCTTCCATATAAATAGCTATTGTTATTCATTGTTGCCCTTTATTTGCAAAACATTTTTTCATGCATAACAAAAGTTTTCTGCCTCCCTTCCAATAGAAATGACTCTGGTGGTTAGGGATCCGACTTGTAATCTGAGGTTTGCAGGTTCAAATCCCAATCACACCGAAGATGCTCTCCCTTTCAATCATGGGGGCATTATTATATGATGGTCAATCCCACTATTCGTTGGTAAAAGAGTAGCCAAAGAGTTAGCAGTGAGTGGTGATAATTAGCTGCCTCCCCTCTGGTATCACACTGTTAAATTAGGGATGGCTAGCTTTGTGCATAACTAAAAAAAAAACATTCCAGTGTGTGTTCTTGAAAATTATCAAGAGGCAACCCTCAACAGTGAGAGTGCCACATATTCTGGTTACACATTCGATTTTCTCTATTCAATTCAACCAGACTATCACTTGGAATTTTGCCTGAAATTGGAAACATCGGTTTTCAATGAGAAGGAAATGTGGAATGTGTAGGTGTATATCAGAAATTGATATTTAGTATATGAAAATTATACCTGCATTCACATAAATGGCTATGATCCCACATTCAAGAGGTGAAGGGACTGGTGCAAGGAAGTAATAGAAGCATTCTTTGAAAGTATGAAAAGGACACACCTGGACACAAGAGAATAAGGTTCAAAGAACAGATGTGAGAGACCACACCACATCTCAACAAGTTATAGTCTTCGTCCATCCCAGAAAGGTATGGTACACATGGATGAAAAACAGAGGGGCACTCCCAAGTGGTGTGTGAGAAAAATATAGATCTGCTCCCAAGAGTAAAGTGGTTAGGGCACGACAGGCCACACTCAGCAAGGCAACTACATCTAAAACCATGATATTGGGAACTGAAATCCATGCAGGTATAGGATGAGGAGCATACTGTCTTCATCTCAAACCCAGAAAGTGAAATAACATTAAGAGGGAGAAGAAAAGATGGAATTATAACAATCACAAGTGCCTTCACTGTAATCCATGACACAGATGGAATATAATTGAATGAGGAATACAGACATCCATAATACATGTGTGAGGACTGATGTTGATTGATTATACTCCAAATCCAATACCTGGCCACTGGCAACTGACATATACGTGGAAGTAAGGTGAGAGATTCCAATCTAAGGTGTAAACTACACTTTTATGTCTAATCCTTTTGTTTCTGTCTACTTTAATGTAGAGAAGATCACGTCATCTACACCAGTAGAACACTAAAACCCTACTCTGCACTGAATGGTATTTTCCTGTGGATTTCTTATGTCATTAAACTATTAAAGACGATGCCTCTATGGCCTACCACCACAGTAGCTTGGAAGTGGAAAGAGATAAGGGCTCTTAAACTCCACTAGAAGAAAACCAATAGGGTAAAACATGGAGGAGAGACTGGAGTAACGACAACATCTAAAACAATACAATGGGTGACTCCAACACCCTATGTTTAGAAGCAGACCAAATTGACTTGTTTAGTACAAGGTATGATAAGGATGGACAACCATTTCTTCTTTTCTTATGTAGTACATGGCTGATATGGTCCAGGACAAGAATATTTATGAAAAATTCCATTGTGAAGAAAACTTTCAACATCCCTTCCCTAAATGTAGCTATGAAATATAATAAGCAAGTCAACATGACTGAGCGGTGTGGGTTTTAATTAGGCACAATTTCCAACCAAGCGGTATACAAACAATGAGTAATTACCATCAAAATGGAAATAAGACCCCCTAAAAGATTAAAAAATGATAAAAGTAACCTAAATTCTCAATGTTATATGGAAATTTGCAAAAAAGCTAATGATGGAAGACAATAGCCCAAAGAGGATAAAACGAGGATACAATGAAATAATGAAAAACGAATATATTAGTAGTAGTCCACATGCCCAATTGAAGAACTTCCTCCAGAGGATGACAAAGATGAAATACCAAAGAAAAGATAAGATGTCAAATTGTATGAAAATACATTTGGAACAAAGTGTGGGTGGACAACAAAAGAGTGGAATAAACCAATTGAATTAAAAGCTCAAACTCAACTGGTGAAGGTGGAAGGAGAAATATCACAAACAGAGGATGGTTCCCAAGGGACAAAGAGAGAGGGGAGCGAGGACCACAGATGGAAGTTGTGTGGACAATAAAACATTGAAGAACACATACAGGAAATAGAACTATTTCTACATAAGACGTTGATAAAGATGAGAAATGGAAGGATGGTCAGTTAGTGTGTTATTCCTCTCCACCAAGCCACTGTGTATTGTGGAAGGAAATAATGATTCTTTTGAAGGAGAAGCTAGATGATAAAGAGTACATCAAACAGTGCTGACAAATAAATTAGGCCGACAAAGTCTACAGGTTAAGAGGAGAAGGAAATAAATATTAAGGGAAAGAAATGTAAAACAAGGAACAGGTGGAAACCGGTTTGAATGGAGACAGAGAGAGGCAATGGAGGACCACATTAGCATCTCAGTCCAGTGGAGCAGCCTGCAACAGAGGACAATGAATCTGGAAGGAACATATCAATATGAATATATTGGGAAAAAAGAGAAAGTGTGGGGCAAAGCCACCTGATAATTGAAAACCAAAGAGACAGAAGATCCTTGATCAAAAAGCCAAGCAAGAAACTCAACAACATGAGGAACAGCAGACCAATCAGGTGGAACATCTGGTCCAGAGACCAATGAACAAAAACATTCCATTTACGTTGATAAACTTTAATGGATGAAAGGCAAGAGGAACATTCCAGATATGAAACTATAAAGGATAATTAAAAGAAATCACAGATGAGCCAGCCACTAAGGATCAATCAGAAGGACTTGATATGGAGTGGTATGGATAAATGAAATCATTCGATGAAGAAGTTGGATGGGATTATTAACATATAGATATCTGTTGACCCAATCCTGACTGAAAGCATTAATAGCCAGGGCAAAAGAATGAGGAACCAGAGACCAAAAACGATATAGCTTATGGTAGAATGATATGGTAAAGGTATCGATGTAAGGAGTACCCCACTGAAGTCAAAGCCACTGAAAGACAAGAGGATTGATACATTTTGTCTGGATGGGAAAGATAATCTATTACAATATTGAAACACCCAGAACATGATACACAATGATATGAATATCGTGCATGTGGATGCAGAAAATGAGTTACAAAACATAAAAGCATAGGGATTAGCAATGGGTGCCACGTTGGTGACTTACTAATGTAACCACTGTGGAGTTGCTGGAATGAATCATGACCAGACAATGTCTGGCCAGATGGAGAAAATGATCTGAAGTGTGACATACAGCTTGAAGCTGCAGAGTGTTGATACAATAAGTATCTTCAGCTGCAAAACAACACTTTAAAGCCTCCTGCCGATGTGTTGATCCTGGACAACCACCAAAGTAGTTCTTTGACTACAGTAGGAGGAAGGGTAGTAAGATCCTGCATAGGATCCCATGCACAAGTCTACTAATTATGAAAAGCTCACATATGAGCCTGACTAAATGGGACCATGGTAGCCAAGGAAGACCACATCCCCAAAAGCAAAGCACATCGGAAGCTAAATTTCATTAACCAGTCCACTCGAGCTGTCGTCTTCTGGAGCAACTGAAGTTTATGATGGGTAGACTCCTGTTCAGAATGAGTTAATAGTAGCCGGTTATCCATATAATAATGAAAATGCATCCCAAGAGCATGGCGATGATGAGAAAAAGATCAAAATATTTAACAGAAATATACAGGGTCAAACAAAGCCTGAAAGGGAGCTTGTAAGATTGATAACTCATCCCTTGATGGGCAAACGAAAGATATGGTCATGACTGCAAAGCTACTGGAATAAGTAAGAAAGTATTCGCGACCTCCGTCTTGTTCATTCATATATCTGGAGTAGAAACCGACTTGAGAGTAAGAAACAATTTCATGATAAAACGAGGGAGACTGAGAAGTTGATTTAGGTGAAACAAATCTATGACAGGCCACCAGCCTTTATTTTTGTTGGAGAAAACAAACAGCGTGGAATAAGCCTGAGATAAGTCATAGGTTCAATGGCCTGTAGGTGATAGGGTCCTGAGGCTGAAAGAGGGAAATAGGTACCTTTGACAGAGGAAGTGGGGAAAGAGATTGTAGTAAAGATCCATCTGATAGAATCCAAAAATCTCACTCATCTGTGACAAAAGATCATCACAGGGGAACAAATTCTCACAATCAAACCACATTTCAGTGATTAGTCACCAATACTCTTAACGTTGTGCCAATCTACATGAAATAAAATGATGAAATACAGAACCTCTGGAAGAAAGAACAGATAAGCATTGATGAGGACTAAACCGGGAAATGGGAACAGGGGCTTGTCATGGTTTTACTACAACAAACAATTTACAAAGGTATAAATGGTAAATAATTTCTCACGTGATTTCAAAGTGTCAGGAACATGGTTGATACATACCACTAAAGAGAGGGGCAAGATGTAATTCTCCGGGATAAATTGGTGGCAAACTTCCCTGGGATAAGGCCACACTGAAACCCAGAAGATCCCAACAACAGAGAAACCACGTTTGTAAGTCAAGGATGACAGATGAGGCCGTCACTTAATGAACCCTCAAGATTTTGGTGCATACATAGCCTGGGAAAGATGATGTATTGTAGATAAATACAGTCAGAATGTAGTAAAGTTAAGACGAGTGTGTGAAAACCTGCTGTGATGTAAACACTGCAGAAAATCATGGAGTGCCCCAAATTGAGAAAAGCAATGTGATTGGTAACCCATGAAAGGAAAGACATGCTGGCACTCTCAACCAATTGGGAAGTAAAATGCTCTACTAAAAATATCATATATCCAGAGAAGATAGGAAGAGTAAATAATAATGATAAGGATAACAGGGATAATAAGAAATCGAGTAAGCATATTAAAACCACAAACCTGAGAAATCATGTCTTAATATGTCATTAAGGGCTAGCTGATTCCATAGATGGGGCATAAGAATGTACGGCAAAATTGAGCGTTAGAAAAATGCAATCAAAATCTTCGTTAAACCAAATAGGTTTTGGGGAAGCGAGGTATAGTTCAGGAGAAGGTGGAGGTAGTTGGCCCATACAGTACCCATCTCTTAGCAAATAATCGTAGATAAATCCAACGACGGGTGACACCACCTGTTACGAATGAAAATGTGTTTTGTAAGAGGTGTATTACTCAAATTGGTAACATTGGCGTTCGATTCGTAATCCGAAGGTTGCGGGATCGAATCCCGGTCGCACCAAACGTGCTCACCCTTTCAGTCGTGGGGGCATTATAAGTGATGGTCAATCACACTATTCGTTGGTAAAAGAGTAGCCCAAGAGTTGGTAGTGGGTGGTGATGACTAGCTGCCTTCCCTCTAGTCTTACACTGCAAAATTAGGGACGGCTAGTGCAGATAGCCCTCGAGTAGCTTTGCGCGAAGTTCAAAAATAAACAAATGCTATTTAAGTGAAAGGAGGTAATATACGGAAAAAATTCATTGCAATGAATAAAATACGTATACATTTGCAATATGTACTAATGATGCATCATACTAATAAAATAAATAAACTGGTAGTTTTCAGTTTGAGCTAGTAAATTTCTCATTTCTACTAACATGTTTACAACTCTGCTATTTTTTTCTTCTACCCAAGGAGGAAGTGAAATGCTCTCAAAGTTGGAATTATTATGCAGAAAGTGTAAAGACATCTTTCTCCACACTTCAGTAGCCAGTGTATGAGAGTCACTTAACCCTTGTTTGAAAATACAGCAGGTTAATAATCCAGAACTTTGGTTTCCTCTGTATGAAATTATTTGAAAGCGAAGGAAAGAAATTGGGATGTAAAATTGATCAGTTTAATGTCATATACTTACTTAGTATATCATTCAAAGTGATCAGTTTAATGTCATATACTTACTTAGTATATCATTCAAAGTGATCAGTTTAATGTCATATACTTACTTAGTTGAAAAGTTTTTAAAAACTAATGAACGTAAAACAAAAAATAAACAAAATATCAGCATACAAAAAACAGTTAACTGATTATTGAAGTAATATACTTAAAGTAATACCTGCTTATTAATTAGTGTTTTGTTCCAGAAATGATCTTTTTATCTCTAATATTTTACTACTTAGTACAAATTTATATTTAAATCACTATATCATTCTTTTGCAACTTTTCACAAAATGTTAAGTGCTTATTCTTTGGTTTCAGTCTTCTGAATAACTCGCATGCAGAATCTCAAACCAAAGAGTGTCTACCATATAGAATTTAACACACTTTTCTTTAAGTTTTAAATGTAGAAAAAGCTCCTGGTGTACATATTACATTTAAACTTACCCTTGGCCAATCTGTTTTATCATAGTATATTTTTATAGGAATCGCCCATTGAAACAATACTTTTTAACTTTTTCATGATTTTTTCATCTGCTATTTACTTTTTCTTCGACAAAATGTCATAATATAACAGCATGCCATTCAAATATGCGTTTGTCAACAAATATTACTTGTAATGATTGCTGTAAAAAACATTCGACATTGTACTATTAAATTTATGACCAAAGTTGAATCTACTTAAACAAAAGATCAATGTTATGTTTCACAGGCAAAAAGATTCATTATGAAAAACGCTCTTTAATCAAGACCGTATACACATTTACAATTATTTAACATATTTTATCGTGTTTTACAAGTATAAGAATTTGTTGTAATTTTCTACCATTTATTACATGTTGTATAAGTAATTATTACTTAGCATTTTCAATCTCTTATGTAACTTTTCGCAGCAGACTTTTAGTAAAATTAGGTATGTTTTCTATATAAATTGTCATAAATAAATACTTTTTGTCGTTTTAACAGGAGACAAGAGAAGTTGCCACGACTTACTATGGATATAACTTACATTACTGAACGTAACATAGATGAGATGATACTGTCAACAAGTTTAATGTCCGAAATTTTCAACTTTGTTATAACTGCTGTATATATTTTAAATTATTGCTGAGATTTTGAATTAGTTGGTTTTAGAGTTATTTTGTTCCAATTCTTCCTCATTACTACAAGTCATCCTCTACCTCAGTCTACGATAATGTGCTAAATGTTGGTCAAGTGCCATCTTTACTACGATTATTTTAAAATTATGTTTATGTTTAACTAACAGATGTTTGTATAATAACTAGCAGGTGCTCATTGAAACAATTCAACTGTTGCGCAGTTGGCAAAAATGTTTTGGTTTTCAAGCAATGGGTGCATGCAGCACAGTATAGAGCGCCCAAATTCGCTAAGTAGTTGTGTAGATTTTCCAGCTGGATTCCACTGTGTCTTGTCATTTTACTGAGGGCAAGAAGAGACCTCTACCGAGGTGAGCGTTTTTTGACAGTTGTCGTTTCTATACGAAGTTTCAAAGGGATTTTATTCAATGCAATTTATTCGGCATGATACAATAAAATAATGCATGAATAGAATACCAACATGAAAAAATAACATCTTTAAACTGTTACTTTCATTTGGTCGACAAAATAAGTCCTCTTTTTCTATTGTTATTTCTTTCTTTCTTTCATAAAATTTTCTCATAAAACGAAACATTTTTAATAAGATATATTTTTCTCGGATTGACTGCCTCCCAGTGAAACAGGATAAGTCTTCATATTGATAATGCTAAAATCAGTGGACATAGCAGATAGCGTGATGTGGGTATGCTATAAGGTCTTTGATTGCTAAGATTTGTTTTGCGTTTGAAACTGGTTCTGTGGCAGATCGTAAACGCGGTAGGAGAATTCTGTTACAAAATAAGTTTTTTCATCAAGTACGTAGTTCTTTCATAATCTGAAATATTTAAAACATTTAATTATAAAAGGCCGCGCAACCATAACAACGCAACATGGGCCAAAGATTGATTGATTTCAACGGTGCACATGTCAAACAGCTCTAGCGGCACGAGTTAACAAAGATAACCCACTTGTTACTTTGCGCGAATTTCACAACAAACCAAACAGTTTTACATTTCAGTTTTAATAATATTATGTTTTTCCATTTTCAGTAAAAATCTTCTGTGTAGCAGTTCTACACTACAATTCCAACATTATTATCCCTTTACGGCCACAGTAGCAATATTTTCTCTCAGTTCTATATCACAGTTCTAGCAATATTATATTTTTTCCAGCCTCGGTAGGAATTTTATTTTTGAGTTTTACATCAAAACCAATTTACAGAACAAACATTATCATATTCTTCCAATATTAATATCCCCCAATGGCTCAGGGTATGTCTGCAGACTTACAACGCTAAAAACCGGGTTTCGATACCAGTGGTGTAGCTTTGTGCTTAATTCAAAACAGCAACAACAAACAACAACCAGTCTAAATATACTATTACTAAGTTTTCAATTTATAAACATATTCCTAGCCTGTAACTTGGATTCGTAGAGAAAGCGGACTGAATAACTATTTGATTGATGGTTAATCGTGGATTTAGACCTTTGATAGGATAGAGTTCTTTGATCCAATGCTAACTTAGTGTGTTTGTTGCCATAAAATATCTAAAATCAGCATCAAAGGGCCATCATTACAAGTGGTGTTCGAATCATTTTGTCCCCCCCCCTCTGCCCCAGTGGCTCAACAAGAAGTTAGCAGACTAACAATGCAAAAAATCGAATTTCAATATCGATTGTGCAGTTGCATGCTAAACAACCGACTGATCAGCCAATTGAATCATTTTGTAAATACGAAGTTGCCGTTGTGACTTCTTTTCTGTCATTCTGTAACGAGGTTGTCATGTGTTCTTTGCTGCATTTTTACAATTCGATTCCGAACAAACAGTAGGCCAGTGTAAGCCCCATATCGAAAAGAATTTTGCATTTTTACATAACATATAGGATTTTCTAATATACACAAAGTTAAAATGAAGTTAGTTAGCCATTCTTTGTAAATTTGAAGAAAGACTACTGGAAAGTAAACATTCCATATTATAATGAACAATACTGGTATATGACGGAGGCTAAGAGTAAATACGTAAAGCGCCATATAGTTTAGTAGTGGTTAAATGCATAATAGCTTACGCATGCGTACTAATAATGGTTTACTCATGCTAAAATTACCAGCCTTAAATAATTACTTTTAAAGTAGTTAAATGAACTCAAATGTTACACAGGTAAATTGATAGCGATATAAAATTATATAATCAGGACTCTATTTTACATATGGTTTGATAATTTTACGAAGTTTTAATGAATAGCCGTGTTTTTCAATGGTTTTCTAAATGTCATTGTGTTTGAATGTTTTTCAGGAGGTGTTTGATCAGTCTTAAGGTGCTTACTCACCAACCTCTTCACTTCGTTGTCCAAACTTTTTAATTTGACTTGTAAGTGGGGTAGCGAAAACGGCGTCAACTCTTTTGGATTTTCACATAGTTTTCGATGACTAAGGTACACCTTTCAACCCTAGTAGCCAACAGCAGTCGATTTAGCGGATTTTCGTATTTTAAAAGCGTCATAGCTCTTGAATTTTGCCGGTTACAAGTGCGACATCTATAGAGAGATTAGGAAAGATGTTTTGCCAAATTGATCAAATTCGACCCTCATAAAATAAGAAAATATCTTTGTATGTCCGTGCTTATCAACAGACTCAAACCAGTGTGGCAAAACAATGAGGAATAATATTCTACATATGTCCTTCATGTTTCATCAGAATTCGATCACCTTGGACTGAGTTATAAAGCAAAAATAGTATAAAAAATCTGTCCCCATGTTAACGGATATGGTTGTAACCTTGACCCAAAGTATATCAAATTTCGTCCATATCCATTCAGCTGTTTATGATAAATCGTGCTGAGAAACACACACAGAAATAAACACACTGGGATGAAAACATAACCTTCATCATCTTCAATGGCAGATACAATGATTGGTTTAAACCCTAGGAAGTTACTTTCTATTTTTGGAGCAAATGGAATTTTGTAACGTTTTTTGTGTGCAGGAAAACATTTTGTTCACTGCCTTGACTGAGATTTAAATGAACTGTCAGTACAGGATAAATGTCAGCTCTGTCCACAGATTTAGCTGCTGTTTCATCAGTCTTTTTTCATAGAAACAGTTATGGATATACCCAACACATAATACCCAGATATTTTCAGTTACCTAATTTTCAGTGTTTACTTTTGAAAGCACACAAAGTTTAGATGCCTTGTAACAGGCTGGGTGCACGTAGTCAGACGCATTAGTTTTCATAATCGAAGTTAAAGATCTGGTACAAAAACTGTTAAACTGGACACACATGAGTTCTATATAACCACCTTTACTTGGTTAGAAATATTTAATGTGGGTAGATATTGTTATATACTTAAAGAGAAACTAGTTATTTGTTAAATTGTTTAGTAACGTTTACCAGATATATTAGTGTTATTGTTTGTTTGGGGAAATTTCGTCCAAAGCTACATGAGAGCTATCCACACTAGCCGTCTCTAATTTAATTGTTTAAGACTAGAGAGAAGACAGCTGGGTTTCACCACCCATCACCAACTCTTGGGTTAATCTTTACTAAAGAATATTGGGATTAATCGTCACATTATAACGCCACCACGGCTGAAAGGACGAACATGTTTGATGTGACGGGGATTCGAATCCATTCCCCTCATATTACGAATTGAACGCTCTAACTATCATGTTATGTCGGGTCATTAGGCCTAGAATCTATATCTAATTGTTTACCGGGGCAACGCTTGAATTGTAACCTTACGATATATTTACATTTATATTTTATAGATCATATACCAGTAAATATATTTTAATGCATGATTCTGTCCAAATAATCACATTTTTCATGAAACAGGCACCACCTACAGGCTGCTATATATACTTACAGTTTCGGAAATATAATGTGTTGATGATAAATATGTAATTAATGTGTTAAAATGAGGCAACACTCATAGTTTACAACAAAAGTTTATTTTCATATCAGTTAACTACTGATCTTGATTTACAGTAAAATGGTAAAACATAAGGACAAACACGGTTATTAAATTTCAAGTTGTTCACAAATTAACAAAAGTTTATATATTAATGCTATATTTCAGTACTAGCCTAAATATATATAATAATAACTGTGGGCTATTGTTTTAGGCAGGATTATTTGATCTGTATCAAAAATTATTCCTGTTATCGAATCTCTTGTGGTTCTAGTATTAATATTAATGATGTCCTCCGATGACATAGCAGTATATCTTTAGGTTTAAATTTCTAAAATAAGGGGATAAATTCCCCTCAGTAGAGACAGTAGATAATCAAATATTCATGACAATTTCATTCTCCGAAAGAAAATACTTGTATTACATTCGTGTATGTTTGTAACTACGTCAGTCACAATGACTGTCCGACAGCCCTTTGTATGGGTTTTCGGTCAACTAGAAGGCCAGGACTTGACTGCACATTGCACGTATGTACACCCTTGTGCAAATTAATTGAAATAAGACGGAAAATTACGATTTTTTCAATTTTTTGCGTTTTATTTCTGAGAATCCAAAAATTACTCACAATTTAATACATGATATGACCGCCTTTATTTTTCAGAAGATCATTAATCCGCTTTGGTATCGAGTCCACGAGTTGACTACAATCTTTACTAATTTTTGGACCGCGGCACCACACCTCAATTATGGCCTCAATTAACTTATCTTGCGTATTAGTCTTTTGCCCGAAGTCTTTCTTTACAAATCGCTCAAAGATTTTCAATAGGAATTAAGTCCAGAGAGTTTTCAGGCCAGTCCAGCACCTTTATTCGCGTTGTAGTCATAAAATTCTTCACAAGTTTCGATGTGTGGTACGGAGCCAGATCTTGCTGAAAAATGCCAGATCCATCTGGAAATCTCTTTTTCAATTCTGGAACGACTATTTTCTGCAAAACTTCGATGTACTGTGGTCCTCGCATTATACCTTCTACGATATGTAAGGCTCCGACGCCATAGTAGCTGAAAAAGCCCCAAAACTACTACTTCAAAGGATGTTTTACGAACTGACTGATGCGAGATTCTCGAAGTTTCTCACCTGTAGATCTGCGAACATGCAGATTTCTTTGACCCTGTACGAAGAAATGAGTCTCGTCACTGAATAACACTTTCCTCCGCTGTTCTTGCGTCCAGTTCTTGTATTTCAGACCCCATTGATACCGTTGTTTCGTCATTGAGTTGATAAGAAGTTGTTTTTTGACTGGTGTCCTTGCCCTTCGACCGACATCAAGAAGCCTACGACGAACCGTTGAAAAGTTGACTTTTATTCCTTTGACCTCCAAATCTCTTTTTATGGCGTCACTTCTTTTCTGTGGATCTTTCACACACTCCCTAACCACGTACGCGTCGTCTCTTGGCTAGGGCTGCGACGATTACGGACTTTTGTAACCGGTTAATCGTCACAGCCCTAGGAATTTGCGCGTGACGGCCGCACCGAACGTTAACAAAAACTAAAGGCTTTCAACAACAACAACAACGAAAATTCAACCAAACAAAAAGGCAAGCAGTTCGTAAAATCGCGATAGACCTACATACCAATGTCAAGGTCAAATAATGGAATATTTACGCGCAAATGTCGATAATCGTATTGTTTTCCCTCGTTTACTTTTCTCGGAAAAAATATTAGATTAACCGGTTAGGAAATCTGTAACCGGTTAAGAGCAGTAACCGGTTAATCGTGTAATCGTCACAGCTCTACTCTTGGCGTTGTTTTCCTTTTTCAGCCACATCTTTATGTTTCAGACTGATAGATCCGGTACTCACCTTGGCCTTGATCACACGGCTGACGGTCTAACACCAACAACGTCCGCGATTTCCCTGTAAGTCATTCCGGTGTGCTCGTGCAGTGTCACAATCTTTGTACTCTTTCTTGGAGTCACGTCCATTGTGTATGACGGTTGAAAGACGACTGATTAGCAGTAAAACAAATAGCCTCATTTTTGAGGAAAGTCTAACGCAATTTCGAATGGCGTAATATTCCTAAAAATTTCGTCATATATCCCAAAAATAGATCGACCGTACTGCAAAACACAGCTAATTACGCCGTCTGTGTGAAAAAATGACTATTAAAGGAAATCAGCGGGTTCAACGAGCCTACACCGGCCACCATGCTGAAAATATTGTAAAATGACCATTTGTTTCAATTAATTTGCACAAGGGTGTAACAGGAATATGATTGTGTTACGTGCAGTAGCCACGTTATTCTAAAAGGTCATTCTTGTACCTTGTTCAACCAAGTGCAACAAAACCAGTTGGCATTATTACATGATTCAGTTCTAAGCATTTACTACTTTTAGAACCTCACGTGAGAGACTGGTTTCCACCAGACCAGATAATTACTCACTTCATCACCGAGTATGAGCAATTTAAACCTTTAACTAAGTGTCATTAATGTGTTGCTATTGGTGCAAATAATACAAAGACCTTTACTAGCAAAAATAAATATTTCTTTTTTATGTGTTTTTATAACTAGTATAAAATATTCACTCTCGCCGTGGAACTTTAAGATCCTGTCATGATTCACAAAGGCCTTAACGTGTCTCCTTTATCTTAATTACTTCTATAGCTACCTTGCTACGTCAATGCGCCGATTCCTTAATTGATTTGACTGTTGCGAGTTCCCAAACTTAATACAGTTTAACTCGTTTAATTAATGTAACGAATGGTGCAAGGAATCAACTGTCTGATTTTAAAAGAACTGTAGTTCTATTGTATCATCAACATTGAAACTATGGTAATTATATACATTTAGCATCGAAAAGTAATCATATACTTTAAACATCAACAAAAATGGGGAAAAATGATTAATAGTTTCACTGTTTGCATCTAAAAAAAGTTACTTGTTTTTCGACACACATTCCCTAGCAGCACAGTGGTATGTCTGCAGAATTTACAACGCTATAAAGCAGGTTTCGATACATGTAATGGTCAGAGCGCGTTGTGTAGTTTTGTGCTTAACAACAAAATTTCTCTACAATAGTCAATTACTAACTCAAAGTATTTATGAATAAAAATATATTTAATGTATCATTATTTTATGCCAATTACAACTACGACGTTCATTTAAGTTTTATTTGACTTTGTTTCGTTTGACTGTTGAAACCTGGATTCCATCGTTTTAATTCCACAGACATAACACTGGGTCACTAGGGGATTTGACTTTGTCCACTTAAATTATTGTTGTAATGCATTGTTCTATTATTAGAAATAGGTTTGAAGATAGCGTTATGGTTTTGTTTACCTTTAATCTTTCTGTCGTTTGGTTCTCATTTTCTAGGTATAAAACGTTATTGTTAATTGAAACAACGGAAAGGGTTGGAAGGGTCAAGTGATGTTTTTGTAAGTATATACAACAGTGAGTGGTTAGAATGGTCAAGTTATGTTGTACAAGTAAAGAATGGTCCAACAATTGACTTTACTACATTGTTAACAATTCTGTTAAAAGCTTCAATTTCCATTATAAATTAATTAATTGAACAATTGTGTTATTCTTTCATAGTATCGGAAGAAAGAAATTTTAATTCCAAAAGCATAAAAGATATATTAAGTTTCGGTATTTATAATAATTATATGTTTTTCAATAACCAGGAATTCAAACAAGTAATAGGAGTTTCATTGGACGCTAACTATTCTACTTGTATTGCAAACTTATATAGTTATTTTTATGAGAAAATGTTTATTGAACATTACCTAAATCCAGGCATTTTCGTTTAACTTACAGATATGATTTAATTAGTGCAAAAAATCCTGAGATAAATGATGTTATTAACACTATTTGTACAGTAGAATTAGAAATTGAAAATACGTCAGTATCTTACGAGGCACATTATTTAGATTTAGAAATCAAAATAATTGATAATTATATCAATCTAAAATATTTTAAGGAAAAATATTTTGCTTTTGAAATATATGGTTTACCCTTTTCAATAGTCGTGTACCCTATTCTTCTGTTATAAGCATTTTAACTTCACAATTAGAATGATTTTATAAAAATTCCATTTTATTATTAATGTTGAATTATTGATGCAAAAATTAATATTTAATGAATTAAATAAAGAAACTCTAAATAAAATTATTAAAAATATTATTTGATGAATATAAGAATGTGTTATATAAATATAAAGAAGTAAAGTTCAAGGAAATTTTACTGAAACTTTCTCATAAGTATTTTTCCGTCGCGCCAAACATGCTCGCCCTTTCAGCCGTGGAGGCGTTATAATGCGACGGTCAATTCCACTATTCGTTGGTAAAAGAGTAGCCCAATAGTTGGCTGTGGGTGGTGATGACTAGCTGCCTTCCCTCTAGTCTTACACTGCTAAATCAGGGACGGCTAGCACAGATAGCCCTCGAGTAGCTTTGTGCGAAATTCAAAACAAACAAACAATACAGTGGATGGTGGTTTAGAGTTATATTAGTTATTTTGAATAACTGGTTGGGTACCTTCACTCTAATATTACTTGTCTGCTAGGCTACTAATTAGTTCCTTACTTTCATAGTTGGGGCTGGAATGCCAATTTCAGGAGGTAAGTTTATCTTACTTACCCCCAAGTTGTGATATATTATTATTTTGATTTCTTCTTCTTTACTTTGGAGAGCAGTCACTTTCCCACAATTGTTTGCTCGTAGTAAAGGGTGATATAGATGTGGGACGTTATGGGCTTTAACACCCACATCTCGCTCTCCTAATTTCAATTGATTTTGATTATTTTATTGCTTTTGAATTTCTTCATGTGAGACTGGCGAGTGGAGGTTAAAACTGACAGTCAATGTTTCCAACCACAATGTGGTTTCTACGTCATCAGTCAGTGTTTTCAACCACAATGTGGGTTCTACGTCATCAGTTACCTTCAAAATTTAGAGTACAGTTTCTATATTACATTATAGCATGTATCCTAATTCAGTTAAACACTAGTCAAAATCTTCTTGTGGATCTAAATATGTTTCAAGAGCTTACTTTTCTCAATTTTTCTATGTACTCTAGTCCTCGGAACACTCTGATTCTGATGATTTCATTTCGTGAAACAAATCCTGCAGTTCTTTGAAGTAAGGTGGTCTCATCGATTTATATTTCTTAAATTTGTTGCAACGCCTATAATGTGAAGGTACCTTCTTCTTTTCAATTAATAGAGTTTCTGACACATATGGGTTAATTAGTTGATATTTGTGAGGCTGTGTTGGTATAAAATATTTTGTATGTGATCCTTCAAGACTCGTATACATGTTTGTTATTTTATTTGAGGCATTACTATTTTGGATGTCATTCTTATTGGTAAAAACATTCGCCTTTGTTTCTTTCTAAAAATGACAAGAATCAAGACAGGTTGATGTTAGTTATCATTATATAGAAATTACCTCTTGGAAAGTTATACAATGAAACTACCGATAACTGGGCTATATCAATTTAGTGGATATCAATTCAAATACGTTTTCGAACAAGACTTTTATTGAAATATCTAAATTTTGAGTAAACTAATTGACTCTATAAATTGATTTTTAATAAGCAAAAAGGGAAGGGAATGTTTATCTTATGCATATCGCAATATTTACAACTTTACTTCGGGGAAAAACTCTGTAGAAAGTATCATATTTCTCTAGTACTAAACAAAACAAAATGCAAATTAATACTAACAAGCGTTATTAGAAATTTGAGAATTTCAAAAATAATCAAACTAAAAAATAAATTGAAATAAAAAAATTATACTTTTGAGAATGATAAGTTGCGTGATATATATTTTAATTTAGTTGCTGCAATTATCGAGAATTTCACTCTACGTTGTTTTTGTTGTTGTTTTTTTTTATCAGAAAACTTCAAAACGGACTATCTGTGTCTACTCACCAAGAGCATTAATACAGACTTTTAGAGTTATAAGTATTCGGTCTTATTACTGGGCTCCACCAGATGTCCTTTATCTATGGGTGTCTTTGTATTTAAAATTCGAATATTTTAATATTTGTTTGGAAGCAGTTTAACATCGAGATGGCGCTGCGAAATTCATCATTATCGATTTGAACAAAAGCGCAAGAAGAATACAAACACGATAATAATGATGCTTCATAAAAAGTAAAATAAAATACATTTTTAACTCTATGTGGTGCGTAAATGAGTCCAGTGTTTTTAATTAGAAAGTTTCTAGCTAGCATGAATGTAAACTTGTTAGATAATTTCTGCTGTTTAAAGTTTTGGCATGACGAAAGGGGTGTTTGAACATCAGATAAGATACATCAAAGTTCTACAGTTATCCAAGCAAAGAAAATTTGGCTAATGCCGGTTTGTTAAACAGCAAAAGAAAATAAGCAAATATAAATGTCCCGGCATGGCCAGGTGGTTAAGGCGCTCGGCTCGTAATCCGAAGGTCGTGGGTTCGAATCCCCGTCACACCGAAAATGCTCGCCCTTTCAGCCATGGGAACATTATAATGTTCTTGTCAATCCCACTATTCGTTGGCAAAAGAATAATCCAAGAGTTGGCGAGGGGTGGTGATGACTAGCAGCCTTCCCTCTAGTCTTACACTACTAAATTAGGGACGGCTAGCACAGAAAGCCCTCGAGTAGCTTTGTGCGAAATTCAAAAAACAAACAAAACAATACTAAATTATCAAGTATAGTATATGAAGGATGGAAGTCCTCATATTATACATCATACGTATATATGTCTCTCTACTACTAAATGAAATTAGTACGACTCAACTTTACGAGGTAATGACTCATAAACAGAGTCATGCAGTACAAATCTATAGAACAAACATTTATTAAAGGTTTGGAGACGGCTTGAATGGTAATGAAGAAAATATTATTATATACTAGCGCAAGTATATTCCTGGACGGAATTTACGTAAATTCATAATTAATGAAAAGTTATCTAACGACATGAAGAATTGTCTCCCTTATATGTGACTAGATCAATGAAAACCATGAGATAAAATACTGATAAAACGCCTTCCTTTCCCCGTAGCGGGCTTAGAACCATAATTTGAAACAGCTTCTATCCAAGTGGAACCGTTTTAAAATGGCCATATTAGAAGCATCTTTCATATATCTTCCCCAATGTTAATACAGTAGAAAATATGTAATTTTTACAATTTTGTTGTTGTTCATACATTTCACTTTATACTTTCAGTACATAGATTAACAGCAATATCAGGTTATATTGTTGTTGCTAAGCGGCATGGCATAAAGTTGTTGTTGTATACCTATACCAAGTTAAGATTCATCCGTAACTGTGTCAATAGCGCAATAACTGTGAAAACACATGACTCATAAACAGAGTCAATAGAGTACAATAATTTCGAAAATGTTTTGAGATGGCTGCAATGATAAAGAAGAAACCTGTATTATATGTATATATCTACACACAACGTCTCGAGAAGCTAGTTATCAAGTATCCATTTAAACCGACTACAATTTCCTTCTAAAAATCGATACCGCACCATTAAATTGAAACGTTCTTATAAGGTGGAAGATTAGAGTGTAAAGTTTATAGCCTTAATACATTATATTTATAACGGTGTCTAAACTTCATGCAGAACACCAGCAAAAAATGTACAGAAAGTAAGTAAACATATGTGACTGAAGGTATATTACATTCTTGTTATGTTCGTCTATTTGTGCTCTACCCACCACGGCTATCGATAGCCGGTTTCTAGCATTGTAAGTCCCAGACACTCGGTATGAAATGTGATGACATTTCCCGTTATCACAATACTTACTTCAGGAAGATGAAAATTCCAAACTTTTTTTGCCCTCTTCTCTTTTACACTTTTACATTTTCTTCTCTCGTTTCTATTAATAGACTGATCTTCATATTTTTGTGCTATAAGTGAATATTTAATTTTTTTCTGCCATCTTTATTTGCATGGTCTTCTGTGTTCACTGATTTTACTGTTTTACATCCACAACAATTGCATTTCCAAATAATGACACTACAAAAGAAAAGCGCTAATAAATAACATAGATGATTTAATTTGACTCTTATTTGTACATCAGTGTTATGTTAATTAAAAATGGAATGTAATTATAATCTAGAAATAATAATATTTAACAACGACAGCCACAGGGACGTTCTCTCCCAGTGGAACGTCAGTAAGTATATGAGCATATAACAATAAAATAGGTGGTTTCAGAATAAAATGTTATAGCTTAAGAGGGATAATTTAATAATTATTATGCTCGCTAATAAATTTCAATTTTAAGATCATATTGAAATAAACTGGAAATCATTAATTAGTTAAAGAACTTTTTTGAATGAAAATGCCTTTTATATTTATCTCAAGTGTTTTCCAAGTACTCGAATTGTAATAGTTTAGGTTACCCATATTTTACACGTTTCAATTTCAAGTATTTCTACTGACACACACAGTACCTTATGGTATTTACATATAAAAAACAGGTTGAACAATAACATACTTACAAGGAATGTTTTTCATCAGAACAACTTGTAGTATTGTAAAAAGTGATCCACAATTTAAGCTTTAAGTGAATCTTCACACTTAAAATACACTTTATTGTAAACTAATGATGCTAATTTCCCTTATATATTTCTTATTAATGCAAGCGTTTGTAACCTTTTGATTATTTATCATTCTAGTTAAAAGAAAGTAACTAATATTTCTCAGCCCCTTTAAATTCATTATTAAGTATATACACACATGGTTCAACTATTAATAACATAGAAATTATATTAAGATCTATTCAACAAAACATAAAAAAATACTGTTTTGTTCTTGCCTTAAAGAAATTAACAAAAGTGGTATTCCTACTGCAGCAGTTATCAATGGAATCGGATGTTCTAACATGGATGGTGCTGAAATGGAAAAAACAAGTTAAGAAAGTTAGTTAAGTGCAATTTGTTTTTGTTATATGATAATATTGGAGGAGGCTACGTTTCATTTGGTATACTTACAGTGAAAATAACAAGATAACCACAGCGTTCTGAGTTACTGGAATCGAAGAAGTTCCTCTCTTTATTCAAACACGTATAAGTTTAATGCACATGGATAAAACAGTACGGGTAAAGAAGTGTAAAGTATCACTTCAGATTTACTTTCTTCCTTGATAATCCAAGTAAAGATATTTACTTATCATATCTTATGACAACCAAATACACTTACTGTGTTTTCATATCAAATCAGGATGATCATTTGATCCGTCACGTGACTGACCACCATTACATCATATATATATATATATTCCTAACAAGACAAAAGGCAAAAGTAACGAGTTATCAGACTTCCAAGGACGTATGATTGTCGACACTGACTTACTAGCAATTTGTAAACTGAATACTGTTTATATGTTTCACTATTCAAAGCAATCTGTAATTAGTGTCTGAATGAACTACAAATGAAAGAGAATATATTGGAAAACTCGGTAACAATTCAAAGGTAAAGTGTATGGACGGTCATTTTGTTGTAAACAAATCTAAAACTCTGCTCTAGTCAACCAGTTTTTCTAAAATAGTCAAGGTTTGAATAATACAACAATACTAGGAGGAAGAAAATACTTATGGCATACAATCACTGGTCCAGAAACTTACTTCAGACAACAGAAGAGCTCAAACTGTGAACAGTGAATTACTGGGAATGGCATACGTGGTTTGGTGAATCATGTTTTACCTAAGTTGCTATGAGTGGTGAAATGGTAAGAGATTTATTATTTAGAATAGAAAATAATGTCCACAATGTACTGGAATATTACAAGAAATCGGGTCTTCACACATTACTACATTTCTTACCTTCATTTATAAGGAATTGAAGAAATTTAATGGGAAGAAAGAACAGCACGTGTCAACACAAACATCGTCACAGTAATATTTTTCCATCACGACATTTTGTCACCAACCTTTCCACACATATTGTCTCACATTAAAGGTACGTTTTACGTAATCTTATATGTAGCATAACTTACTTTTCCTTGAAGAAGGAACGTATGTTTCTTCCTCCGTTCCTGGTTAACTTGGATCTAAGAAAAAAGCTTGAAATGTAAACAATGTTAACTTTGGCAATTAAAAATAAAATAATGGATGAAGTATATAATAACTAATTTACTGCTTAGTTTGTTCAAAACAGTTTTTCCTTTTTCGATTTATTTAAAAATTAAAATTCACAAATACTGATCACACATATAAACGCTTTAAAGGAAAGCACAACTTACAACACAGGCTATGTCTCAGTGTGAGTCCTTCAGGACATTGGTAGTTTTCACTAGGTTGTACGCATGCTAAAATAAAGTATAAGATGGTTCGTAGTTCAAGTATTGTTGACATAAGAAATAATATTTTGCACTGTTTGTTTGGAATTTAGCATAAAACTACATCATGGGCTATCTATGCTCTGCCCATCACGGATATCGAAATCCGGTTTCTAGCATTGGAAGCACGCAGACATGTTGCTGGGCCACTAGGGGAATTTTTGACCTGATATGACACTTCAGGCTCATAACAAATTATTAACTACTTTTCTTCGTGAAAGCTCATAAATTGGAAATCCTGTAAGGTGTAAACAATATCTGAAAAATATAGTTGATGGCTTATCTTGCTCTTTATCTATTGTATCGTAAGTCACAGGAGGTTTCAACTCAATGTATTTTCATAATTAATGATAAATAAGGATTTACAATGCTAAAGTTAATGGTTCGATTTCCCCTCAGTAGGTACAGTGGATATCCCTTTGTAGCTTTGCTATATGAAAAACGCAAATTTTGGTAATTAAAGACCCGGCATAGCCAGGTGTGTTAAGACATTCGACTCGTAATCTGAGGGTCGCAGGTTCGAATCCCCATCACACCAAACATGCTCGCCCTTTCAGCCGTGGGGGTGTTATGACGTGACGGTCAATCCCACTATTCGTTGATAAAAGAGTAGCCCAAGAGTCAGCTGTGGGTGGTGATGACTAGCTGCCTTCCCTCTAGTCTTACACTGCTAAATTAGGGATGGCTAGCGCAGATAGCCCTCGTGTAGTTTTGCGCGGAATTCAAAAACACTTTATAATGTTATAAATGTTACGGTAAATCCCACTATTCGTTGGTAAAAGAGTAGCCCAAGAGTTGGCGGTGGGTGGTGATAACTAGCTGCCTTCCCTCTAGTCTTACACTGCTAAATTAGGGACGGCTAGCACAGATAGCCCTCGAGTAGCTATGTGCGAAATTCAAAAACAAACAAACAAAAGTAAACCTTTTGTGTGTGTTCAATGGGTTATCTGCGCTTTAACCACCACAACTATTATACTAACTTTATTGTTCAAGCTTTCCTTTTTTCTTCAGCTGAATGGTTAAAACTAATAAAGGGAAATTTGAAAACGCTAAGAAAACACGTCATTGTTTCAAAACATTTAAAATATCTATAATTTAAAAAGCGAACTATTTGATAAACAAATGTAATAAACAAACAACTCCGGTAACACTCATGAGTTCATCTCGAAGGTTAAAGTTTAATTAATATTATATTTTAATTTCACCAAAATAATCCCAGTTCTGAACTTTATTAACATGTTATATCTTTAGTTGCCTTTTTTATTACCTGTTGATATTATGTCATGTTCGGTTTATTTACGGATGAAAAAATTAAGTTATTTCTGCCTTCGTCTACTACAGATTTGGTAATATTGAAATTTAGTTTAACATTTACTGTCCTTAAATTTTGAAAGTTAAGAAGTAGGTACAAACCTCCTGTATCCAACTTTTATGTAATGCTCAAATATATGTATATATAAACATAGACTGATATGAAATTTTATAAAGTACCTTTTCTTTTTATCCTTTAATACCATTCTGCCTGACGTCTATACCAAGTCAAATATATCCTTGTTTATTAGGTAAAGAAGTAAAACCACTTTTCTCAAACCATCTACGTCGTTAATTTGTCGAAACTGTTAATGCGTTCATGTGGCCTAATACATCAGGGAGTCTAGGAGGTCACGTGTGTCATGGTTTCACAAACTGTTACCAGACGGCAATATCAGTAGGAGTAATTCGTGATGACGAGTAACCCACTTGAAGTAAAAATGTATCTCAGGACGGCTGGTGTGAGAATTAATACTTTTACTAATAAAACAGAGAACAACGTTTCGACCTTCTTAGGTCATCTTTAGATTAACAAAGATACAATATCAGTTGGAGTTGTTTTACTAGGAGCGTTTTTATAGGGGGCGTGTCAGTGACAAGCGTCTCAAAGACCCAAATCACACTTTTCTCTTACAATTCACAGGTGATGTTGCAGTCTGGAAGAGTGCCGAAAAACCAATAACAGCAACAAATAGCCACTACTAAACAATATAGAATTTTAACTGCAGTAAGTGAAGAATTAAAATAAATGCGCACAAAATACAAGTCATATTATTTACAAAATCGTACAAAAAGAAAACAAATTAATATTACAGTTATATCGAGATGTGACTCTCTTACAGGTAAAAATATCAGAAAAATTCATCGGGGTTACTTTGATTCAAAATTAAACTGGATACCACACATTAATAACATAAAAACCAGAATTTGGCGAGTTACCTTCGGAATTTGGATGATAAAAAGAAGATTCAATAGTAAACATATTAAAACTTTACAGAACATACATAACACCAGTCATAGAATATGTTTGTGTAGCATGGATAAATGTATCAAAAACACACATCAACAAACTACAGCAAATACAACATTGTATTTTAACGAAAGCATATACAGTCCCACGATCATCAAACTTGGTGTTTCTACACAACTATTCAAACATGCCAATTCTTTTAAACAGATTCCCGGATAACTCGCTTCAATATTATAAGACAAATATTAATTAATACAAATGAACTGGTGAGCATGCTGGAGTTACTTAATACGTGATGGACCTAGCCCTGAGTACCTCTCCCCTCCGAACGCCATAAATAAAAAAGTTAAAAGTCGAAACAGTGCTAGACTAACTGAGTCATAGATACAAACGTAGCTCTATTTTAAAAGTTTTGCATGTAAAATTAGGATTATGCATTTGTGTGTATAAGACTGCTTAGTGGAACTGTATTGTGAACACAGACTAATAGTGCTAAGTATAGTGTTTTGTTCAGTTGGAAAGATGCTGCAGTGGAAAGAGAAACATTTTCTTCAACAAACGTGGAGAAATATCACTAACAGTGTCAAGATAAATTTGGTGAAAAGAAACGAGTCTGGAGACAAGTAACTACCTTCTCTGGTAAGTTATCTATTTTGTCCAATAGTAACAAGTATCGAAACAGATCATTACATGTAATAAACAGTAAACTAATTTGTTCTGAATGAAGTATTCTAACAAATCACTACCTTCAATGGTAAGCCAACTGGACAGGGGTCAGTATTTAAAGCAGTAACTTAAATATTTGTTTCAGTATGAATGAGAATGAAAACGATTACTGCTTGCTGTGGTATATGAAATATTTTGTTCATACAAGAAGAATCTCGAGACAGATCATTATTTTCAGTTGTAAGTCAACTATTTTGTTCAGTAGCAAAACTGGAGAGAAATCACTTCCTGCCATGGTAAGTCAACTGTTTTGTTATGTTGGAACAATATTGAAGACAGATCATTATTTGCACTGGTAAGTAAAATATTTTTTTTCAGTGGGAAGAAAACCAGAGAAAGATCAATACTTGCAATGGTAAGTAAAATATTTTCTTCGAGATAAAGTTCAATAATTCTGTGCAGAAGAAATGAGTCTTGAGACACATCATTAGCTTCATTGATAAATTAACTATTTTGTTCAGTGGGAACGACAGTGGAGATAGATTACTACCTGCAGCAGTAAGTCAGCTATTTTATTCAAAAGGAACACATCTGGAGTCAATTCACTATCTGCAGAGGTAAATCAACAATGTTGTTCAGAAGTAACAAGTCTGTTGAAAGATCACTATTTCCAGTAGTAAATCTTCTGTTTTGTTCAGTAGGAAAAAACCTAGAGACAGATCACAACTTGCAGTGGTAAGTAAACTTTGTCATTCATTGCCAAAGATACTGCAGATAGATCACTTATTTAATGGGAAGTGAAATATTCTCTTCTTTAGGAAGGAATGCAGAGAGAGATCACTACCTGTTGTGATAAGTTAACAATTTTGTTCACTAGGAATGAACCTAGATACTGATCATTACTTTAAGTGGCAAGTCAATTATTTTGTTCAGTAGCAACGAGTCACATTAATTTCAGTTGAAAGTCAGTCATTTTGTGCATTACCAAGAATGCTGGAAATAGATTATTACTTACAGTAGAGTGTCAATAGTTTTGTTGAGAAGAAACGAGCCTAGAGACAGATGTCTATCTAGAGTGGTAAGTAAACTATTTGTGAAGAAGCAACGAGATTGGAGATAGATCATTACTTGAAGTGGAAATTCAACTACTTTGTTCAAAAGTAACAGTGGTGGAGATAGATAACTTCCTGCAGCAATAGGTCAGTTATTTTGGTTTAGAAGTAACGAGTCTAAAGAAAAATCATTACCTGCAGTGTTAAGTCAACTAGTTTATTTTTTTTCAGAAGGAACAAACCTGGAGATAAATCCCTACCTGCAGTACTAAGTCAACTAGTTTTTCAGAAGTAATGGAACTGTAAAAAAATAAATAACAAGTCTGGAGGTAGATCATCACTTCAAGTGGAAATACAACTATTATGTTTAGAAAGAATAGTTTTGAGAATGATCGGTAGTTCCAATGGAAAATAAACTATTTTGTTCAGAAGAAATTTTGTTTGTTTGTTTTGGAATTTCGCACAAAGCTACTCGAGGGCTATCTGTGCTAGCCGTCCCTAATTTAGCAGTGTAAGACTAGAGGGAAGGCAGCTAGTCATCACCACCCACCACCAACTCTTGGGCTACTCTTTTACCAACGAATAGTGGGATTGACCGTCACATTATAACGCCCCCACGGCTGGGAGGGCGAGCATGTTTTGGCAAGATCTGGGGTGCGAACCCGTGACCCTCAGATTACGAAGCGCACGCCTTAACGTGCTAGGCCATGCCAGGCCACAGAAGAAATAAGTCTGGAGAGAAATCACCACCTCCTACAGTAAATCAACTGATTTGCTAAGATAGAATAATTTTAAAGACAGGTTACTATTTTCAATGGCAAATACATAATTTCTTCAGCAGAAACAAATCCAAAGAAAGCTCAGTACTGGAAATGGTAAGCCAACTATTTATATCATTGAAACAAGACTGGAGACAGATCACTACCTTCAGTGGAAAATCAAGTATATGGTTGAGTGTGTGTGTTTGTATTTTTCGTACAGCAAAGCTATCTGCTGAGCCCACCGAGGGGAATCGAACTGCTGATTTTAGTGTTGTAAATCCGTAGACTTATCACTGTACTCGCGGGATGAGCATGTGGTTGAGAACGAGAAGTCTTGAATCACTACCTGCAGTGTTAAATGAACAATTTTCTAGAGACAAATCACTACTTGCTTTAGTAAGTGAACTATTTTGTTGTGTAAAAAAAGTCATTAGACTGTTTGCTACAAGAAGTGGTAGGTGAAAGTTTTTGTTCTCTATGAATCTTAGAGTGAAAAAGATAATGACCTGTTGTGGTATATGAAACATTTTGTTCAGAATGGAAGAGTCCAGGGAGAAATCACTATTTTCAGAGGTAAATCAACTATTTTGTTTAGTAGCAACAACTCTGGAGAGATCACTTCCTGCTAAAGTAAGTCAGCTGTTTTGCTTAGTTGGAATAATTCTAGGGACTGATTGCTATTTCCCGTGGTATATGAAATGTTTTATTCAGTGTAATGAATCTAAAGAAAGCTCAGTACTTGCAGTAGTAAGATAAATAGATTGTTTACCAGCTACATATGTGAGATATTTCACTACCTACAGTTGTAAATCAACTGTTCTGTTCAAAAGTAATGAAACTGGAGAAGAATAAATAACTAGTCTGGATATAGATCACCATTTTGAGTGGAAATTTAACTATTTTATTCAGAAGGGAGGAATCTTGAGAAAGATCATTAGTTACAATGGTTAATCAACTATTTTGTTCAGTATCATCTTCAGTGGGTATAATCATAACCTGCAGCAATAAGTCAACTACTTTGTTCAAAAGGAACACATAATTTTATGTTTTTTGAAATTCCCCAAAAAATATTTTTTCAGGTTCTTCGTTTTCTTTGTACTTGTATTTTATAGCTTTCATAATTTAAAGAACTTAACATAAGCATGAAAATTCATGACCAAATAGAACACATTTTCACTCTTTCTTACACGTTATTATTACCATCGCTAGATGACGTGAGTTTTGGATTTTTGTGCAAAGCTAAATGAGTGCTATCCGTGCTAGCCGTCCCTAATTTAGCAGTGTCAGACTAGAGAGAAGGCAGCTATCCATCTCCACCCACTGCCAACTCTTGGGCTACTCTTTTACCAACGAATAGTGGGATTGTCTGTCACTGTATAACTCCCCCCACTGCTGTAAGGGTGAATATGTTTGGTAGGACCCTCAGATTACAACTCGAGTGTCTTAATTACCTGGCTGTGCTGGACCTAGATGGCATGTAATTAATATAAAGAAAGTTTTTCTTGTCAGAATTTACTTTGCACACTATAAATATATAGGTTTAGCACCACAGAATTTTCCTATTACAAGTATGTGTGTCTTGAAAAGATATAAGTTACCTCAGTATTATTTTAGAAAAAAGGTATAAAAAGAAATACAGTTCTTCTATAATTAAACTGAAGACCGTTGACAAAACAAAACACAAATATTTTGTTTAGAAAGCTTAATAAATAACTTCATAACAATTTTTTTTGTACATCTATTATCAAAATTTAAAAGTATAAAAACTCTCAAAAGCTCTCAAGATAGTTAGTTTTCAAGACCAATGATGGCAGTAAATGCTATCGTCCTTTATGTTATTTAAGTAAATAGAAGAAGGTAGTGATTCTCTGATTTCTTAAATAATTTTTCATTTCATAGGTAGAAATAAAATATATATTTTATTTCAACTGTATGGAATCTAAATAACAGGAACTATGCATATTATTTGCAATGATATTTAAATATTATTTAAAATACTTTATAAATAACTTTTTCAGACCTTAATTGAACACTGTTATTTTGTATTTATTTTAAATAGACTTAAATGCTAACTTAATATGCATATGATAGAGTGTAATATTAAGATCTTATAACTCCCTGGTATTATTTGGCGTTTATTTCAAATAGACTTAAGCCGGCATGGTCAGGTGGGTTAAGGTCTTTGACTCATAATGTGAGGGTGAAACCCACTATTCGTTGGTAAGAGTAGAGCAAGAGTTGGCAGTGGGTGGTGATGACTAGCTGCCTTTCTCCTAATCTTATACTGCTAAATTAAAGACAGCTAGTACAGATAACCTTCGAGTAGCTTTGCGCGAAATTCAAAAACAAACAAGCGATCAAACAGACATCTATATTCAATATACTTTTTAAAAATACAACTACTTATCCCTGATCCTGACCTATAAATTTTTCGTTATAATATGTGAACAAAATTATAATTTTTTTGTAATAACCTGTTAATAAAGCAAGTTTCATTCATAATTAGTTTTAAGTTGCAATGTACAGTAATTTAGTTTGCAATGTTATATGTTTGTGAAGAAGTTAAATTTAAAGCTGTATTACATTCCAAGGAATTAGTAAACCAACTAATTATCTGTGAAGATAATTGTCTTGATTTAAAAATTTGTATTTTATTTAGCATGGATTTGTAACTTGTATTAAAAGCTTATACCTTTTGTGAAATTTCATATTCAACAGTTTGTAGCCCAATTTCTAGCATTATGTCTTCATAAGCCATATCTCTCAAACTTTTCAACACTAGCTTTAGAAGTTTGTGCCTTCATATTTTTTACTGAAGTGTAATTAAAAGTTAACAACAGTAACAGAACTGTTTCTGCTTATATTTGGTACAAATGATGTACTTGGTACTTATTTAATGAAAGTAAAGTTAAATAAAAGTTTAATCACAGCTCCATTAGTATACCTAAAAGTAATTGAGTACAAACTTTGAGAACTACTGTAGGTAATAACTGAAATGCATCATTTTGAAATTTACTTGTGCATATATTATTCTCATGACTTCATTATGTAATTATTCTGTTCTTCCTCACTTTTTTCTTGTTCTTTTTAATTTTGGTATGGTGAAATTTATCTATATATTGAATCATCAACAGAAAACTTTCTAGGCACAAAAAAAAACACTTCAAGAAACAAATACAGCAATTCTGTAGACATTTTTTTCAGAGATGCAGTTGGACACCAGTTTTTTTACACAAAACATCTTTTCATTTTTAACACTTTAATTTGTTATCCCATTTTTTCATATCACTATGGCTGATTTTATCTAGAATCAAGTTAAGCTTATGAACAGAGACTGTATGAGCAATATTAAAAGACATTTATGTTTTAAAAAATGATAGCTTTCTAAAGAGTTAGGACAATTGCAATAATTATTTTTATTATTAAGTTCTTTATTATTTGATTTAAACTGTAGTGGCAGATATTTTTATATATATGTTAAACATTTCTTTTTCACCATAAGTGAAATTGAAAGAAAAATTGTTACATGCAGGCCTAATGCATTTTTAATTGGCCATATCCTCTATTATAATGAGCAATTTTGCTAGTTACACAAAATATATATTTTATTGGTTGATTCAAAAGGTTCTTAAAGCCATTGTATACAGTACAGAATTTGCTACCATAAAATCACTAACCTAAATTACAGAGTTCCACCTATAATCACTCGGCTGTGTTGCAGAGGTTCATCTATTACAGGGGTTCTTAACCAGGGGGTGCCCGCACCCCTAGGGGGTGCGAAGATGATTCCCAAGGGGTGCGAGGATGCCCATGAATAATTAAAGCAAATCTATATTTTTACATAAGAGTATGCTTTATATTTCTCCTAAGAAGAAACATTTTTGCTTCAGCAGTGTTCCGAGATAAGGTTAAACCTAAACCTGATTTCCTAATGAAGTGGTAAAGTTGCATCAGATTCCAATACAGGGTAAACAAACGGGTATGTCATTTGGATAGACGAGGAAGGGACGCGTACAGGACACGTGCGCAACACGGAGAGAGAGGGAGGTTATCATCACGTCTCAGTCCACACCACCCATCCGTGCCATCAACACGTGAGTTATGGTCTCCCTGTTTCAATGTTGTTGTTTTTTCTGATGCATAACAGCAGGGTGGAAGATTGGTTATGTATTATTTCAGATTTTGCTTTCTACACATTTATTTAAATGAGCGATGGGTTGTTTACATAACATACATCATCACTGTAGCAGTGTAGCCGTTACAATATTTTCATAGAATGTATTGTCATGCCTACAAATCTACTGATTAAACCAGGTATTTCAGTCTCTCCATCACATATTTTAGAGATAATTCATAAAAAAAAAAGAAAACACCTACACATGAATGTGTTTCTTTTCCAGATTTGTCTGCAGTATGTCGAAGAAACGAAAGTGGAATGACGAATATGTCAAGTTTGGTTTCACCTGTACTACAGAGAAGGATGGGACACAACGTCCACAGTGTATCCTGTGCAGCACACTCTTCTCCAATGCGAACTTGAAGCCATCAAAGCTTGATGAACATTTCATGAACAAACATGGTGGCAGGGATGCAGGAAATGACATTGTGACATTAAGGGTCAAAAGAGCTAGGTTTGATCAGGTTGGAACATTGCCGACTTATGGATTTTCGCCAACAGAGAGACCTTTACTGCGTGCTTCTTATGAAGTTGCATACCAGATTGCTAAATCAAAGAAACCCCATACAATTGGTGAGGAACTGATCAAGCCATGTGCCCTTGAAATGGCAAAGATTGTTCTCGGCAAGGAAGCTGAGAAGAAACTCCAACAAGTGTCTTTGTCAAATGATGTAATCCATAACCGAATCATCGACATGAGTGTTGACATCCTGGAACAAGTTGTAGCTGACATCAAGGCTAGTCCAGTTAAGATTAGCCTACAAGTGGATGAATCAACAGATGTATCCAACTGTTGTCAGCTATTGGCAGTAGTTCGTTACGTGAAGGAGAAAAAAGTGGAAGAAAGTTTCCTTTTCTGTCAGTCCTTAAAAACAACTGCACAAGCTATAGACGTGCTTAATAAAATACAAGAATTTTTCTCAAGAAACGAACTTCACGTTGACAAAATTGGTTCAATATGTACAGATGGTGCACCAGCAATGTTGGGCAATCGTTCTGGGTTTGCTGCATTAATGAGGAAAGAAGTTCCTAATCTGAAAATCACTCACTGCTTTCTTCATCGTCACTCTCTTGCAGCAAAGACATTGCCCCCAGATCTCAAGAAAACTCTGGATATTTGTGTCAAGGTTGTAAACTTTATTCGCAGCCGAGCTTTGAATCATCGATTGTTTCAGTCACTTTGTGAGGAAATGGGTCAGGAACACACTGTTCTTTTGTACCACACTGAAGTGAGGTGGTTGTCACGTGGTCGTGTGCTGTTTCGTGTGTTTGAACTGAGAGGAGAAATTCATCAGTTTCTCCGTGAAAGGGTACAAGAACTGGCTATATATTTCAAAGAACCTAGTTTTGTTCAGATGCTTGCCTATTTGGCTGATGTGTTTTTAGCTCTCAATGAACTCAATCTTTCTCTGCAAGGAAGGGGACTCAACATTGTGACTGCAAGCGCGAAATTGGCTGCATTCAAAGAAAAACTTGTCTTGTGGATAAAGCGTGTGAAGATGGGGAATTTGGCAAATTTCCCTGCCTGGAAGAGACAGTCACAGAAAATTCTACCCTGCATCCAGACTTTGTTGCAAAGTTGTTGAACATATGCAGATGCTGCGTACTTCATTTGAGGGTTACTTCTCGTGTGGAGAGCTGCAAACCTATGACAACTGGATCCTGAATAATTTCATGCAGAATTTGGAAGATGTCAGCGGCATTAAGGAATATCTCATCGACCTTAGACACAATCGTGAAATCCAAATGGAGTTCACCAATAGTCAGCTGGAACACTTCTGGGCTTCTCAGCTGGAAGCATACCCTGCATTAGCGAAGAAAGCTCTTGAAGTGCTGGTACCATTTGCAACTACTTACTTGTGTGAACAAGGATTTTCTTGTCTACTTCACATCCAAACAAAATGCAGAAATCGGCTGAATTCTGAACATGACGTGCGAGTGGCACTCAGTACAAAGACGCCAAGATTTGATGCCATCATAGAGAAAAAACAGCAGCAACGAAGTCATTAAGTTTACTGTGCATTACAGGCTAAATAAAAACATCATTAACAAAATTGAAATTAATTTTTCATTATGTACCCTGAATTTTTGTCTTGAAAAAAGGTATGCTGTATGTATGAAGATTAAAAAAAATTTTTGATTACATCAACTTTGTATTTTTAGCTTTTTTTATATTTAAGTTTCCAAGGGGTGCGAGAAATGATTACTGATTTGAAAGGGGTGCAAACACTGAAAAAGGTTAAGAACCACTGATCTATTATTACAAATTCATTTTTCACGCAATCTCCCATTTAAGTAGAACCGATTGTCATAAGTTTATCATTCAATAATTATTGTGGTTTATCGAAATTTAAAATTTTCCTACATTATCATGATAAATGAAATATCAAATATAACAACTGCAGGAAGCTCATGAAGCTCAGTGAATACGAAAATCTAAATAATAACTGTTATATCTGACTTATTCATTTGTTATTATCCACAAAGCTATTTGTGTTTCCGAACAAAGTTTTAAACTTCATAATACCTCAGACTTTCTGCTGAGCCACCAGGGGCTGATTCACTTCTAAGTATTGAAACAAGTAATGTTCCTAAATGCGTTCTAACAAGTAGTTTATAACATTAAATGAGCGACTAAGACTAAACTATTATCACCACAGATAACCTTAGCGTAACTACAAAAGAGTGACCCCCACATAGAAAGTAATTGGATCCTCTATTTTTATTTTCACATAATTATAGTTATGATTTTGGCTGATTGATATCGCTAACCTAATGAAGCGAACACCCTTTAGTTCAATGAAATTAAATTGTATCTTCGCACTTTCTGGAAAATTCTTAAAAAAAAAACCAGCAAACATTAATTATATATTTTTCTAAGTTCTCCCTATTTTGTTTAACTCTCTATAACAAAAATTAACTTCTATTAAATAGTATGAAAGTAATTAATGAAAAGTCCACATGTTTCAAATTTCACCTTCTCCACAAAATCAATTAAAGCACGGAAAGTGTTTAGTTTAATCAAAACTGAAATTCATAAAGTTTGAACATTCTTAATGGGTGCTGAAAATAATTCAGTTTTCAAAATTCGAAAAATAGTTAACTTTCGAAAATGAAAACATATTATTGGTAATCCATATATGGTAAACAAAATATAAACGTTTATGTTAACACCTTCAGACGAAGTTGTTTTTTGTTTTGTTTTGTTTGTTCTTTTTGCTTTGATATACCATGATTTCACGTACATAATTACATTGTACTGTCCGTTGGTTATTTCTTCAAAATTATGATGTTTGTTTTTTGAATTTCGCACAAAACTACACGGTTATTATTAATAGTAGTTACAAATGATGATTTACATACAAGAGTTTTACAGACTTATAAAGAATACTGAGTTTTATATCTGGTCTAGAACTGAATCATAGAGAACGAATCAACTCTTTGTTGATACACCTGTACACTTCTCTTGACGGCAAGCTGAGCTTGAAACTTGTTGGTTTTGTTTTAATTTTCCACATAGCTACACCAGGGATATCTGCACTAACCGTCCCTAATTTAGCAGTGTAAGACATTAAAGGAAGGCAAATAGTCATCACCACCCATCGTCAACTCTTGGACTACTTTTTCGCCAATAAATAGTGGGACTGAGGGCCACGTCATAACGTCCCCACAGCTGAAAGGGCGAGCATGTTTGATGCGACGGGGATTTGAAGTTTGAAGCACACGTAAGTTTCATCAGTGACAATATTTAACGTTCTTTTAGAAATTCTAACGTGCGAAATTTACTGAAGTTAAACAGTTTCTAAGGTTTGAAATCTGTAAACGTTCCTGGTCAGCTTCTGTAGTTTTCCAGTTAATAAGCGTTAATCACAATTACAGCTTCCGAGGCTTATTGTATACTGACTGTAGCTGACTCATAATAATCTTCTACTATCTCTCGGTTAGCTGCTATTATACGATTAACACGAGATTCTTGAATGTTTCAAAATGAGCTAGTGTTTTCATGAAACAAATATCGTTGATGCTTATTCTAAAGAATATTATAAAAAATTAAAGAATATCCAGGATTTGCGCGATCCACACCCATCAATATACGTCACATGCAAAAAAGAAAACTATACTGAAAAAAGCGTAAGTATTAAATTAAAAATATAAAGTTATATCCATTATAATTTCCTTCCCATTTTGATATCCATGTTGTCATACAAACTTTTAATTATCTCATTCTTCGCCATTACCACCGGTCTCTTCCCTCCATTTTACTTTTTGTACGCCATTCTTGAACAGACATCATTCCTCATCTTCTGTTCCTTGAAGGCTTTTCTTCAACTTGATAGTTTGCTGTTCATTTTCGTTCCACCACCATACATCCCGCTGTTCAGGTCTGTTTGTTTTCAACTCTTTCTGTATATTTCTTCATTACTCCTTCCACACCTTAATATTCTCGACTTCTTCCCTCTTTTCCTAATTTATACTCTTCATTATGTGCATTCGATGTTGGTAGAATACTGGTACTCCTGGTATCAGTTAACATTCAACGTATTTTTCTGTTCTCCATTCGGACTATGATGTAACCAATCTGAGTCTGGTACTGGTACCTTATGTAAGTGATAAGGTATCACTCTCATTCGGAATCCGGTATTTGTCAGGAACACATTTCACTTCCTGTCATTTTTAGTCATATCTCTCCTTACATGTTTTTTATTCCATATATTCTCTTCTCGTGTGTTCCACTTTTTTTTCTTACCCAAATATGCTCCCACCATCAACATTCCACTTTCTGGCATCCCTACAATTATATCCTCTAGTTTTTCTTCAACTTCTCGACGGAGCATTTTATCTGCAGACCATAACCAGACACTAAGTTCTTCAACCCATCCTCGGTTGCCACCTTCACGCACATGAATCGATCCAACGTTTTATCTACTCGACCACTTCCATCTTAAATTATTATCTAATTCAATTCCAACATTGCTCTTACCTTTTGATCATCCCGAGTATAACAGCTCTTAGCTTTCACTTATGTTTTTTTTTGTACTCTGTTCTTTCCACTTCATGTCTTTAATACACGTAATCTTTACCTTTCTTCTTTCTAGTACATCTGTTGGTTCTCTGCTTCTCCCAGTCATTCTGTCGACATTCCATGTTACTATCCTTAGTTTCCAGATCTCTTCTTTAACCACTTTCGGTTCAGAGGTATCCGTTTTTTCTCACACCCGCCTGGGGGCAGCATCGACTAGAGGGGGATATCCTAACTCTCTGACATACCACGTGATTCTTATCCATATTTGTTTTATAATGCTTTTGTGTCCAAGTTGCCAGCCTTGATGACAAACACCATCTTTTCTCAACTGGACTTGGAACCGACTATGGAGAAGTTATAAATAAAATGTATTATTCCTTATTTCGAAAACTAGAGCACCAGAAAAGGAAAGAAATGCCAAAGCAATACAGCACTAGCAGAGACATGTTTCTTCAGAATGTTTAAAATGGTGCTGTTTGGTTGTACCAGAGACTGTTTTTACATCACAAAGATATGTTTTGTACATATATGGATGCAAGACGGTGCGATTTCCCCCTTCACACCTACTCCCATTTTACCAACGTTACGTAGCTCCTTTACTTTTTATTGTAAGCTCATTTGCATTTAAAAGTATCAAAAGTTCAAATACACTGACTAATCTTTCAATCACAAGGAAAAGTTTTATAGAACAATTTGATCCTCTGGAAATTTCAATTGGTTAGTTGAAAACACGTTCCAAGAACAAATAAATACAATAAGGTAAGTACCCCAAACCAGTAAGATTAGCTAATAAATCTGCACTGACATGTTTGTGACTGGAGAAAAGCCAAGACAGTAGTCAACATTAAAACAGGTCCAACAACTAAGCCTGAACTGAGATCGAAAAATGAAACTAGATATTTCGACCCTCCCCCTCTCACGGTAAGATAAAGAACACCAAGTGTTTTTCTTACTGAACCCTCTCTTTACTGAAGTCCAGAGTGATTGGAATAATAAAGGAACAGGTGGTTACTTGTACTAGAACAACAAAGCAACAAGTGACTTTTGACACTTGTTTCCTTACTTTACCACCAAAATTTATGAAGACTAAAAGTACGATAACAACTAATCAATTACTGTGAATTATAACTCTATCTTTTAATATTTTAATTTTTGTCCTTAAAAGGTTGTTTTCTCTTCTTTATATATGAATAGTGATTGGTGAATTCTAGAAATGTCATGAAAGTTTTGGCTACTATAGAATCTGAAAACTTCCTGTATTACGCAAAATCTGCCCAACGATAGAACACATTTCAACTCAATGAATTGTTTTGGAATTTCGCACAAAGCTACTCGAGGGCTATCTGTGCTAGCCGTCCCTAATTTAGCAGTGTAAGACTAGAGGAAAGGCAGTTAGTCATCACCACCAACCGCCAACTTTTAGGCTACTCTTTTAGCAACGAATAGCGGAATTGAAGGATACATTATAACGCCCTCAGAGTTAAAATGGGACAATGTTTGGTGTGACGGGGATTCGAACTCGCGACCCTCAGAATGTGGATCGAGTGCCTTGACCGTCTGGCCCTCATCAAAATGATCTCAAATTTGTTTAAGATAACATTTTTGTTATAGCATCACTTACCCTGAATTATGATTTCGTGTTTATTCCCTATATACCATTCTGTTGATAATTAAAGTGTTAAATTTACGAGTTCTTTATAACCACATTCCCAACTCACTATAATAGACATACTCAGTAATTTATTTTTATTCTAAATATTAATTGGATTGTCTTTAGTTTATTTTCGATGAGATTAAAATCGATATTTTCTTTGGATTTTACAGTATACAGTCACAAATACCTGTTATACAGTGTCATCTATGAACAAACATGTTTAAAATAATTTGTTGCAATTAGAGAGAAGAAACGTTTCACCCTTCTTATGAAAAACTAAATATATTTATCTATTCCGAATACAATCCATATTTTGAAATACGTTATACAGTGTCATCTATGAACAAACACATGAAATAATTATTAGCATCGCTAAGCAAAAGATGAGTTAATGAACTGTTGGCTTATCATAATGCGCGTGTTTCAAGTTTCCATTTCTGATCTGAGAAACTAAACCCGATGACTTATATGAAGACAAATTAAAGTTTATTAACGTTAGACGGCAGTGCACTTGTCTTTGTTACTGTCGTGTCAAGGTATATTTGGCATTTTTGTTTATTTATTTAGTTGTTTCATGTCATCTGGTCTATACAAAGTGAATAATTCTATCTTTTGTGTGCGTGTGTTTTTAAATAAGGGAACATTCTACAAACAAATCTTGTGGTGGGTCAGTGGCAACTTTATAAACTTACAATGCTGGTGATTACCCGGGATCGAGCCTGTATCGTTTATTTTGAAACTGATGTTCTAATGATTCGGTACTTTCAGCGAGATGAGGTTTTACCAGGTTTCTTTGCATTCAGCTTTTTTCTAGATGAAGGTCAGTGTACAATGCATGGTCAGAAGGTTTTTTTTTAACTCAATTCATTATTTTTTTCAATTCAGCCTATCAATGGTTTCATTAAAAGGGGTTACAGCCGTTTTTCTTGACAATATTTAACTCTTCTTGAAAATGCCGAACAGTCAGGTTTGTAGGTAAATACAGTTGCGACAGAAAGTCAGTGATATAGAGAAAACCCACTTGTACAGAAAAATATATATGTAAAAACGGCTCGTTTGGGATGAGAATTTTTTACGTAGAGGAGCGAACAACGTTTTGACTTTCTTCGGTCATCGTTTTGTAAACCTGACAAAGACCGAAGAAGGTCGAAACATTGTTTGCTCCTCTATGTAAAAATTTTCTCAACCCAAACGAGCCGTTTTTACATACATATTTTACTACAGAAAGTGTTAGTACCCCTGCGTCATGAGTAGTTTTTTCCCTCATAATTCAAAAAGTATCACGATTAGGATAATGAAAGTGTATTATATTATAAATATTATACTAACACACATCTACATAAATTTTTATGTAATTTGAACGACAAATAAACTGTTTATAAAAAAATAACCAAACATAGGAGGGGCAGAAAGTGTTCGTGCGTCTACTTTAATGGTCAGTTGTAGCCTTTCAGGTGAATTACTTGGCGCAATCTCTCCTCATAGCCCTCCATGATCGTTTGACAGTACTCGACTGGTATTTTCTTCCATTCTTTACAGAAGGCCTCCAATTGTTTTTTAATTCTGTGAGAATTTTGTGGATAGAAATAAAACATGGCTTCATTTCCCTATTGTAAGTATGATATGGATTTACATTCAAGCATGACTTATTGCAACTTTCGTAAAATACAAATTCATGAAAAAGAAACTTTTCAAAATCTTCATTAATTAATTTACAGGTACATATACGAATCATATTAACAGAATGAACTAGGTTACAAATTTTCATCAGTACAAGTGACCCTTACTGAAAATGTAATTTAATATCATACTATCACCATACATAATTCTATTTCAGAATTTGCACTACAGAAGTTGTTTCACTGGTCTGAATACTTATATGCAATTCCATTAATGTCCAAGAAAAGTCAGTTTTTTCAAACCAATATAAAAAGTAATGATTCTAGAAGCATAACTTATTTGTCGGTTAGTTAATAACCTCTACGATTTAAAGATGTTCAAAATGTTTGTCTGTGTTGGAAACCACTACGGTAATCAAAACAACAGCAAAAAGTTTAATATGAAAAGTAAGAGACATCCTACTTATTATTCTTTGTATGATTGTTATTAACCTACAACTGACAAGAGTTCTTTGTTTTGTGACTGGATTCCCCACCCCACTTTAACAAAATCTAGCTGCAGGTCCCCACTGTACTGGTAACTTAACAAATACCATTAAAGTATACACATTTTGGTTAGTTGTTAATTATGTGATTATTTGAAATATCTGATGGAAGGAATTCGAGCTGTGTTTCCAAATCACCAAACATAATATCTGAATAATGTTAATCACCTCTGTTTGAATGCAAATAAAAAATATATTCCATTTTCTGTGAGTCCGTCAGATGTTTCTAAGTGAAACTTAATACAACCTTGTATCATTTACTTTAACTGAATCACAAATAGAGAAAGAAATGTTACTATTCACACTTAAAATGTAATTTCTTTTACACCTTGTACTGCATATTACTGCATTTTTTGTCATACTACACATGTGGCTTCATCAGTGTAACACACTGTGACATGAACAGAGAAAACGATGTTGTTGTTTTTTAGATTTAAGAGCACTTTGGAATAGTTCTATGTACTTAACTTGCTTTGATCAGAAGTTTGTTATTACTACGGTACTGCATTATTCTTTTCGTAATTGCATTTATGCTGTCTGCGGACTTACAGCGCTAAAAAACCGGGTTTCGATACCCGTGGTGGGCAGAGCACAGATAGCCCTTTGTGTAGCTTTGTGCTTAATTCAAAACAACAACAACAACAAACAACAACAGCATTTATGCACTGTGAAATAAATAATTAAACAGGCGGGTGAAGAAAGTTAACTATAGGTAAATGCATCATTAAGATTAAATCTGTTAAAGAAGACAGAAAACAAATATTCAATGGATCAATATTTGATTGAATTTATTTGAATACAAGAATGTATATGATAATAATAATAAAGTACTATGTACTGGAAAATATAATATACTGAACTTGTATCGACCGGACACTGGAATGTGTATGATACAGATTTCACCTGTTAACTTTGTGAGGTTCATGTGTATCTCTTAATTATCAATCATTTTCACCTACCACATAAGAAATGGCTTGAGAAAATATATAAATAGATTATAACTTACATGAATGAAATAATTATATTATTGTATGCTTAAACAATGTAATATGTAGCGTAGATATTAGTTTACAACAAATTTACAACATTTGCAATAGAAGATATGATCTACATGTATACTACCTTTAATAAACCAATAATAGCAATAATAAAAGTTCTTTGACTAAATCTTCAAGTATAAATTTTAAGAAAAATACATTTCTTCATTACCATACATATTTAACATTTTCTAGGATCGAATGAAAACTAAATCTTAACATCATATGAAAGACATTTCAATTTCATTTAAATTTGTAATCATATCTTAAATTATCTTTATATATATTACCATTTTAAGATATTAGAATGATACTGAATAGGCATCAACCACTGCTTATAAACAGATGTGCAAAAGATATTAGACAACTATTCATACACAACAAGCAATGTTTAAGATGAACACATGTACAGTTACGACAGAAAGTGTTCATACCCCCTGCGTCGTGAGTAGTTTTTTCTTCATAACTTAAAAAGTATCACGATTAGGATAATGAAAGTATGGTATATTATAAATATTATACCAACACACGTCTATATAATTTTATCTTACTGTTTGTTAGTAAGAGTAGCCCAAGAGTTGGCGGTGGATGGTGATTACTAGCTGCCGTCTATCTAGTCTTACACTGATAAATTAGGGACAGCTAGCGCAGATAGCTCTCGTGTAGCTTTGAAACAAAATTCAAAAAACAAAATCAAAACCAATTTTTTTCCAACCTTTCCTCTTCAGTTTCGTTGCCTCAGTGTGGGTGGCAGCTGAATGCCAAAATATGTACTTGTAAGGAAATATATTTAAGATATTAACATATGAAGTGAGAGCTATCTGCATAATTAACTAAACTAAAACATATTAATTATTTGTCTAACGTTTTAAAACATAAACCAGACAGACATCTGCTGGACATTTATTACCGTGAAGTATTAAAACTGTATATACAAACTAATTTTGACAACAGGTTAGTCTGTAAATTAAGGTGAGAATGTGTTAATCTCTTTCTTTTTCCTCCTTTTATTCACTCTGATATATGGGTTTAAAAAAACAATACAGTACTCCAGTTAAATTGGGAAAGGTTAACTCGGAGGTTCAGAGTATATTATATTGTTACAATTCACACTTGTGAATGAACCCTAAATAGAATTACTGTGGACGTCCATTGAAAACAAAGGATATTTAAGCACATTTTACTTTTTTTAAATCTACGCACAGAATCGCATGTGGATCTTTAGCTTTTGAATTTCTTGGTTAATTAATTGCTTATAACATACAGTTGAAACTCCAAGCCCTGAAAAAAAGAGTAAGCCGTGAAACTAAGGACTAATAAACAGTCAGGAAACTAATCACACCATGGGGGCCTAGTCGGTGAGAAGAATGATAGAAATTCTTAATTTATATTTTATTACAAACTTGATATTTTCAATCATTACGTATTTAACTTTTTTTGTCCTCTATTTTAGAACAGGTAATATTGACGATCTTTCTGTTTTCTTTGCAACTAATTTAACGTCATTTGTTTATACTGAGAAGCGATGAAATACGTTTTTAGGGGGACACTATTCAGTGATAACATTTTATCACTACACAAGTGAGTTTTATAACTGTATTGGTTTTGCTAAAACAAGTCCTCTAAGACCTCTTGTTCAAGATTCTGACCGAGTTCGTATGGTAGAGCATTGTTTATTAGATTTACTCGAGGGATATATGAGCTATCTATCCCTAATTTTGGAATTGTAAGCTCTTGTGCTGTCTTTACCATAGCAAAGTGGAACTGACCATTACACTATAATGCCCTCAAGAGCAGAAAGGTGGAGCATTATAGTGGCAGGATTCTAAGTTGCGATTGGAGTGCTCTTACTACCAGGTCATGACATGACTCGTACGTACAGTCCATTAGAGACGGCTAGTGCAAATGACCCTTATGTAACTTTGCGCAAAATTCAAACCAAACCAAACCAAACAGTCCATTAAAGTGTCTTCTGAAAGGCCCGATAAGGTAGACTAAAATCAGTCACAGAGCTATGGTGTAAAAGAAATGTCAGTGGTCAACACTGTGAGACTGGTTGCTGTTGTATGTGTTATGTATCATTCTCAATATGGACTATTATTAAAGCTACTCGAGAGCTATTTACGCTAGCCGTTTCAACTTTAGCAGTGTAAGATTAGAGGGAAGTCTGGAAAACTAGTCATCACCACCCACCACCTGTTCTTGGGCTACTCTTTTACCAACGGATAGTGGGATTGACCGTGACATTATAATGCCCCCCACAGCTGGAAGGGCGAGCATGTTTAGTGCGACGGTGATTCGAACCCGCGACTCTTAGATTACGTGTCGAACGCCGTAACCCACCTTTACAATTAAAAGTAATGCAACGTTAAAATCATTACATGCTGTACTCCTTTTAATAGTAAATAAATGTTTTATATAAACATTAAACAAATCAACTACTTCTCTAACATATTCAAAATATACAGATGTTGTTATTGTGACGTCACAGCTCTGGATAACAAGCTTGTATATGTTTTCCTTACTAGGAAAACAAATGTTTACATGACAAGATAGAGATGTTATTTGCTTCGTGAAAACTTTATTGGCATGTAAAGGATATGGACTTTCAGGGACATCCTGCAGCACATTTTACCAGAGCCTAAACCAGTTCCACCGAATTTTCGGCCTTGTGATTGCCTAAGAAGCCTCAAACCACTGCGACAAAGCTGCCCCAAGCTTGTTTTCCCTTCATACTAAGCTTCTTGGGGGAATTCTGTGCACTGCAGGATCTTCTGTATTTGTGTTCCAACGAAATCTTCAGCTTTGACCTTTGCTTCAGACAGTTTAGGGAAGAAGTCTCGAAGATACTTGAAGGCTGCTGACTCCTTATCAAGAGCTGTGACAAATTGTTTCATAAGCCCCAATTTTATGTGTAATGGTGGGAACAACACCTTCTGGTTGTCTCACACTTGACCTTGTGCCTCCCCACAGAGAATTCTGTCCGTTGTGGCCAGTGCTTTCTGTTGTAGTGAGCTGCGGTGTTCCTGCTGTCCCAAAGGCAAAGATAACATCAGATAAAATGATATAGGTCTGTGTGCGTTCACTTAGGCAGCTAGAAGTAAATTGAAATGGTGAGTGGTGAGCCACTATATGTACATTACTATGGAAAGTTCTAGAAAATTCTTGTAAGTTCTACAACATTCTAGAAAATTCTAGTAAGTTGGAGAAAATTCTCTATCAGCGACTCAGCAGTGAATCTACCTGAAATGTTCTGGAAAATGGGTAAATTTGAAAATTTCATTACCCAGGTCACAACAGCAAAGTTTGAAGAGATAAATATGTCTTTTTCATTTACATTAGGCAAAAGCAATTGGGAAATAACACTTTCTACCCAGGAACAAGAAAAAGTAAAACTTTTGTTTCATAGTGGAATCATTAATCGAAGTTACGAGCGCTAATTTATGAATAATAATTCATATATAGCTTTATTTTAAATATTAACAGTTTTCTCCTTTCTTTTTTCTTCTACATTTTTCATTTGTATATTGATAACAACATCTAAGTAAAATGTAAAACAAATGAAGTTTGGTATGGATAAAACAGATAAAGCAGTGTTTCTAAGCTGAAAATAAAGTTAAAGATAAATTTATGGTAATCTTGTCATTGTATTTTTTATCTAAATAATAAGGGTTAACTTCTTTGATAATTTTATCAGTTTTATTACTTTTTAACAATAAGGAATAACTTCTTTTACATTTTATTTTGATATTCTGTGTTTATTTTCTTGTTTATTTTACTTTTGGACATTTCGTGACCATAAACTCCAGGATAATTCAGATGATCAAACAAAGTTAACAACACAAATTAAGTGGATGATGAATAATAGAGAAGGAGATAATTTTCTGGATTAAACTTAATATTCAGGTGTTAAATTTTATCATTTATAAATATAATATAGTAAATATAACAATTATTTTTTATTATGTTTTAAGAGGTTAATTCTTCATAACTTTACTGTAATATCCTAAATTTCTTACCATAACATTTGGACACAGTATGGCAGCATATTCTACCTAAAATTTAATAACAAATAAAAAAAAGTAATAAATACAAAGTAAATGAAGTTCAAAATGAATACAGTAGGAAAAAAACATTTATCAAAATCATAAAAAAATTAAATTGTCTTATGCTTGTCCAAATTTGTTTCACTTCTTTGCTTTTACACTTTGAATTATAATTAGGATAAGAGAATGGTAGAAAACCTTGGATATCATGTTAAGTTTTTCATTTTATGAATATCTTTTGATAGTTTACTTATTTATTAATTTCAACTACTAAAAAGCACATAGTAAAAGATAGTCAATTGTAATAATAACTTTGTAAATCAAAATATTACTTTTTAAATTCACTTTCATAAAATAAGATTGATATGATTAATTATGAAAGTCACATAAAAACTAATGTTTGATAACTGGCAATGAAAAAACATTTAATGTCATTATTACAGCATTGGTTATGGTCAGAAATAGTGATCTTACTTTGACTCTGCTAAAGAAATTACAACATTTAAACATTAAAGAAATTAAACTATTTTTTAACGTAAATCACAGATTCCAGTCTCAAAGCACCCCGCTAGTACAGCGGTATGTCTCCGGATTTACAACGCTAAAATCAGGGGTTCGATTCCCCTCGGTGGGCTGAGCAGATAGCCCGATGTGGCTTTGCTATAAGAAAAACACACAAAACACTCAAACTCTTCAAAAATGGTAGTCTCTATTATTGTCAATGGCAGCTTATTCCATTAGTTAAATTACCATTAAACATAAATGTTTTATCAGGGCCTAGCCTGTCTTTTCTAAACCTTAAACTTGTGACCTGTTTTAGAATTACGTTTAGAATATATCACAATGGAATTAGAGGGCTTTGATTAATCACCCAGATAATCGTATAAACTTCAATAAAATGGCTTCTTACTCTTCTCACAATAAAATATATTTTAACCTATTTCTATAAAATCATCTGTGTAACCTTTCTCTGGACTGTTTTCAACAGGTCAGTATAATTTTAAATAAGGTCATCAATCTGTACAAAGCATTCCAAGCGTGACTTCAAATCAACACACACACACACACTCTAAATTCGTATAAGCTTTACTATTGGCAACAGAGCACTGCTTCAACAACTTCAGGTACTTATCCATTTATGTAACAAGATCCTTTTGTTCAGTCATAGTTCCATATCAGTACTGTTCACTTAATTTATATGCAAAAACGGCTCGTTTGGGTTGAGAAAATATTTTACGTAGAAGAGCGAACAACGTTTCGACCTTCTTCGATCATCGTCAGGTTCACAAAGAAAGAGGTAACTGACCGGAAGCTGACCACATGTTTGAAAGGGGTTGTGTAACTGAGTGTCGGAATGTAGAGGGCGGTGTTAGATGTTTGAATATATAATTTTATTTATTTTATTATATTAATATAGGTATAAAGGCATTCCTTTATATTGGCTTATTTTGGGTTTAAGTTGTTGTATAAGTAAGGCTTCTTTAATTTTGCGTTTGTTTATGTTTGTTTCTTTATTTAGTATTTGAGTGTTTTCTATGGTTATCTTGTGTTTATTTGACTTGCAGTGTTCGAAAACTTGTGAAGGTGACTTTTTATGTTCTTTGAATCTGGTTTCCATTTTTCTACTTGTTTCTCCAATATAGAAGTCGTGGCAGTTATCACATTGTATTTTGTAAATAATGTTGGTGTAGTATTTGTCAGTGTAGTTTTTACATAGTATAGACCTCAGTTTTGTGCCTGGTTTTTGAATAAATTTGGTATTAACTGGAATGTCATATTTTGTTACTAATTTTTGCCAAATGTTGGTTATTTGTTTGCTGATGTCAGGAATATATGGTATACAGCAGTATATGGTTTCGTGATTTTTTGATTCGTGAGATATATTTACTTTAGTTGGTTGATTTTGCTTTCTGTCTAGGTGTGTGCGTATGATGTTTTCTACGGTTTGTGGGGGAAACTTATTGATGTTGATGAAGTATTGTTTTATTTTGTCTAATTCATCGTTAATTTTATCTGGTGAGCATAGTTTTGTGGCTGTGTTTATTTGGTTTCTTAGTATGTTGAGTTTTTGTTTTGTTTCATGTGCTGAGTCCCAAGAAATGTATAGTCCAGCATGGGTGATTTTTCGGTGGATTTCTGTTTTGAATTGTGTGTCGGTTCTTGTAATTTTGAGGTTAAGAAATGATATTTGATTGCTTTCTTCCTGTTCACATGTGAAGTTAATGTTGGGATGTATAGAGTTAATGTGATTGAAAAAATTAAGTATGTGTTCTGCAGATTTGAATCCCGCAACCGTGTCATCTACATATCTGTACCAGTATAGTGGTGGATGTAATGCTGTGTTAATTGCTTGTGTTTCAACTTGTGTCATAAAAATATTGGCTAGAACTGGTGATACTGGGTTGCCCATGCTTAGGCCATTTGTTTGTATATAGTATTTACAATCTTGGTAAATACATAGCATGGGCATTCTCCAAATATGTAACATCAGCCAGCTCATTCATCAAAGACTCTTTTACTTTCAAGTCTAATCTAAATCAACTTAATCATAAAGCCTTAATGGCCAGTTTCGATGTTATATCCCTCTTTACAGAAGTTCCAACCACTGGAGCCTGCAAGATAGCCTTAGAACTCTATATCCGAGACCCGAACCCAACCATAGAAATTCCCAGTAACTAGTTAGCAACCCTAATAGAATTCACCACGATAAACACAAACTTCATGTTCAACAACCAAAACTATATACAAACAAATGGCGTAAGTGGGTTTCTCGACATCACTGATTATTGTTCACTTAAATAACAATCCAAGGTCCAAGTTCTGGTCAGAGTTTTATCCTGTCTCCTGATTTTCAGTCTAAAAGTTATTCACAATTAAGCTATTTAATTATTTCCCAACTTAAGCTAAATCTTATTTTGCTTCAAATTATGGTTTAAAAAATGTTTATTATTCCACATGAGCAATTATTATACATTTTTCTTAAATCCCTGGAGCACTTTACTAAAAGTAAAAATACCATCTACTATCCTTGATAATTGGATTCATTTTACCTTTAATAAAAAAGAGAAGACAGTGTTAGATGCCTGCCAACATTCATGTCAAGTCATCCAGATCCATTGTGGTCTCTTCTTCAGTTCTTCTGGTGTTGTGTAAAAGTCAAGAAAACATGTCACTTGTTTATTTGTGCACAAGAAGGTAGAACGAATTTCATCATAGTTAGATATTTGTAAACACATAAATCTTTTTACAAATGGAACCAAAATATTGAAGTTAATTTAATGTCAACCAAATATGTCAGAAAGCAGCTGTTGTTAGATGGTGTACCAATCGCAAAATCTACCTGTCGTGGCTTCTCATACTGTCAGTACATAAGTATAATAATCAATGACAAACATTATAATATCTATTACAATACTTTAATTAGAGAATTTCTGTTCCATAAATTTATTCCTGTTGCAGTTTATCACTTTTATGTGACTGGTTTGTTTCAATGTAATCGTAGTTCTGATTAGTTACACAATCAACATTCTTTTCTTTCTTGCAGCTGACTCTTGGCAACGTGGAAGTTGTTTTGCAACACGTTTTGTTTTATTTGATATAAATCTGATTATATTTTATCTTCTACATTTAACAAACAGTCTGTTGTCACATATGAACATGTTTTTATGGTCTCATAAGCCTATCTCATCCATTATGCTCTGCTCTCCAGTTCCTCAGGTATTCTGTAAAAATCATGACAACAACCTGTCAGTTGTCTGTTTCCTTACAAAAAGGTATAGCAAGTTTTATCACAGTGAGTTGTTTTTAAACACAAACGTCTTTCTACATGAGGAAACAAAATATTGAGGTTAATTTAATTCCAACAAATATGTCAGTAAGCAACTGTTGTTAGCTGGTGTGTTAATCAGCAAAATATACCAATTAGTGACTTCTTTTGTACTGTCAGTGCATAAGTATGGTAATAAATGACAAATGTTATAATATATATTACAACACCTTCATTAGAAAAAAGTTTTGTTTCCTAACATTCTTTTCATGTGGTTTTGCTCTCTTAAGTGTGATGAATTTATCATCACATATCTACTTAATATTGATGTTTAAGTTAAATTTATATTTAGAAATGCACATAATTTGTACTGTTAAATTGCAAAATTCCTGCATATCCACCAACACCGTAGAAATTTTTTGAACTTAAAATAAACAATATATGTGTGTGAATGTAAACAATGGTGTATCATCTGTGTTGATGCATAAGCTAAACTTGAGAATCCCCTCACAGCTATAATTATATACAAGGAATACAATGTTCCATAAGACAGTATATATCGTGGGTTTGTTATAGTTGGTATGCTGAAAACCCTGAAAGCTATAACCAATTGTTATAATGCTTATTAACTTCAGATAACTGACTAGGGACATTTACAGATTTGGAAAATTACAAACCATTTGACTTCAGTGGATTCGTGTTGGACAATTGTATTTTTACAAAATCATTATATAACTTCCGAGGTGGATAATTTGATGTGTGGTTGATGAAGAAAAAAGAACAGAATTAAGTGAATTGTTTCTATGTCAACTCAAAATTAATTCACTTGTCATGAATCCTCAGTGAGATATCAGGGAAGTTCGAGTCTAGATAAAAGACTCAGTATTGTTTGTAAGTTCTTAAAACTCTTGTACATAGATCACTGTATGTAATATCCATTATTGTAAATTGTATCATTGTTTGGTTTTCAAATATATTTGTTTTTAAAAAGAAACACTGTATCATTCTTGGAAAGTGTCATAGATTGGATACATATTGACATTTATTTATCTTCTAACTTATCATTTTACTCAGTTTCAGGCTATTGAAAGTTATAACATGTAATAGAAGTTTATTTCAATGTAACAGTAGTTTTGATTAGCTAGATGATCAACATAATTTATTTTCCAAGGTTGACTCTTGGCAATATGGAAGTTGTTTTGCAAAATACAGGTTTTTGTTTTATTTCACATGACATAAATCTGATTATATTTTATCCCCAACAATTAACAAACAAACCATCATCACACACAGACCTGTTTTTAAACTATGATCTCATGGGTGTATCTTGTAATCAACATCAATACCCTTTCATTTGAAGCTTACTGGTTGTTTGTAAGAAAATATGGATTTGAACTTTACAGTTAAAAACTGGTTTCATACAGAGAATATTGAAGTGAAACTTTCAGCCTGAAATTATCTTATCAGTAGAGCTGGGTAATTAAATTGTTTAATCAAAAGTATAATGTCATTAATCAACTAATCAGACTTAGTGTTTCCATTCATTACTGTTTTTAGTTGTTTCTAGTATTTTAAATATTGTCATTATGATTTCCCATCATGATAAATTAATTAAGGTTGTATGGATTCATGTATGTGTATCACAACTCGTAATGGTAATTAACTAATCAAAATTACTGTTTTTCTTTTTTTTTTCGATTATTGAAACATAAGTACTTAGTGTGTAAAAATTAATTGGTTAGCAACTTGAATATAGAAATCAGAAATGGTTACAAATTGCAGATGAAGATAATTGATCAAACAGAAGAGGAAGATATCAAAGATTGGTTCATTTTATTTGAAATTTCACTTAAAGCTACAAGAGGTCTAGTTGCACTAGTTGTCATATCCACCCACTGCCAACTCTTGGGCTACTCTTTTGTCATTGAATAGTGAGTTTGACTTTCACATTATAATGCCTTCATTGATGAAAGGACAAATATATTTGGTGGAACAGAGATTAAAACCAGCAACCTTAAGATTGCAAATCAAGCTCCCTGACCAACTGGCCATAGCAGGCCCAAGTATAAAAGAGGATGTATGAAAGAAAATGGGTTAGCTGAATATGCAAAAAAATTAACAATGAGGATTTATTTCAATACATTAAGGGTAAACAAATGTAGGGATGGAAGTAGGACCTATTAGGAGATATCTGCCACACTCTAGTGGTGCAGTGATATGTATGCAGATTTACAACTCTGCAATTTGGGTTTTGATACCACTGGTTAGCAGAGCACAGTTAGCCCACTGTGTTGCTTTGTGCTTAACTTCAAAAAAACATAGTTGCATTATTGAATTATGCTTTGTGGAAAGTCTGGTAAGAGATGTTATGTACCATCATATGACAAAGTTTATAATTTTATTTCATGTAACAAAAATTGGTTGATGATGATATTGACATTGCAGTCTTTTATGCAATGCATTATTTTAGATTATGGTCATGAAATTTGCTCCATCTGTAACATTTGAAATGTCAAAAGCAAAAGTTCCTAATATTTTAATGTAAATACATTAGTTTTGATTAAAAACATTGATAAAAAAAATTTTCAACAATTAACTGGCAAGTTCTGATGTCAGTATTTATTCCCAAGAAACCATTGTCAAAAGTTGTTCTGTCCACTGTGCACCTTTGAATAACTTTTTTTTTTTCCAGCTAGCTGGTATTGGTTTTGTAATTGGTACATTTCATCCAGTTATATTACTGCATCATAATGTTTTCTGGAATTATTGTGTTACTGAATGTCCATTCCAAATCAACAGTGTAATTATTCTTTTCAATTTTCTCTTCATAAAACTAAAGTAGATACTTATACCTCTTGATTAGGTCTGTGGTAATAATTTTAAATTAAATATTTGATAAATTAATACCTGAAAAAAATACAGGATAACGTTTGGTGTTGACAGAGAAAATAAGCATGGCATAAAAATGTTGCTTATTTTTTATCAAGTTCTTTTACTAACCTCTAAAAGTCATTTTCTCATAATAAGTGTTTCTGTATCAAATGCCAACTTGAGTTAATTTCATCTTCATCATCAACATGGTGCAAATGTTTGAAATTTTCTTGGTTCATGGTCAAATTCTTTTATTCTTTTGCTTCTGGAAAGAGCATGAGATTTTACTATTCAGCAACTAACATTTTGACTATTTAATTTATATATTTTAATAAATGTTTATCAGTAATAACTACTGTGCTAAGTAATGTAGTAGAATAATTATTATACAGTAGAAGATAGCAGAATGTAACTTGTAAAAATCATATTGAATACAATCTGTTTTTCAAGCTGATATTTTCCTTGTATTTATCTAGTGTTCTACTTTCAAAACAAGGATGTTATTATTAAAAATTCATAAATGGGTAAATGTAAAAATTCAATTACATTCCATTAGAGCCACAAACTTGTTTAAAACTTCTCATAATAATATTTGTTTGAAAAGTCAGAAACTTTTATCTCTATGCTTGATTAAATCTTTAGTCTACACAATATCCACCTTCCTATATTATTTTTATTGTTTATTTTTTTATTTTAATAAAGTAAAATAAGACAGTTATGCAACCACAAATTTCTTACTTTTCCTTAATATTTTAAATGTGATGATAAAAATGTTAATAGCCAAACTTACAACACCTACAAGAAATATTGTTCTTATCAAGTGTCTGTTTTGTAAATATATTTACACTTTCTACATGGTTACTTAACATAAACCTCAATTATAACAAATTTGTTAAATTTTGATAAACACATAGCATCAGGCCACCTGCTGGGCCTTCCTATCTCTTTTGAGATCCATAAGTATGGGAGCCATAGTGTGCCATAGAGAAGATATAGATAATGAAGGTTATCCATTTTTCTCTTCTTGATGTAACATGAACTGTAAGTTTAATGCTTTTGTAGCAGCAGTAGTACAGCACAGTAAAATGTGAACAGCCCATTTATGTAACAGCCTTTAAATAGTGTACTTATATATTTTTCATGACAGAGCAAATTTTTTATAATGGTTTTTGGGATAATAATTGATATATAATAGTTTTTGGGAATAACAATTGACATAAGGCCTTGTCATTGAATTGCTGAAAAGTGTTTTTACAGGGTGTCCTTGTCTAAAGATAATGTATTTATATCAAAATACTGATAATGTTCACCTTAGACATTTTAAATGTCACAGATGGAGCATATTTTGTTGCCATAATATAGAAGATAAAAAAAAAAAGTTCTTACATGGAAAATTTGTAACTTCATGGTCAATTTTTGCTATATTCAAGAAAATTCCAAACTTTGTTATAAATCATCTTTTATCAAACTGCCCATAAAGCAGAATTTAATAATTTGGCCATATCATAATCATCAGATATGTCTTTTTTTAATGAATATGTTTATCTTGAATACTTAAACATTTTCCACACTTTATCAGTGTCTTCAAACAACTCAGATGCTCAGCTCAGAACTGATAGTTTTTGTCCCATCCTTTCCAAATTAGATTTTTTGCAATTTGTAACCAAAATATCATTTCTAATATTCATATATAAGTTGATAATAAATTAGTCATTACACTTTTAAGTGATTATGCAGCAAATATGTCTAAATAATTAAAAGATGGTAAGATAATTTCTGGCTGAAAGTTTTACTTGAGTATTCTTTGCATTAAACTAGTTTTTGGCTACAACATTCATATCAGTATTTACTTACAAACAACCAGTAGACTCCAAATGAAAGAGCAGTGATGTTGACTGCAAGATAGACTTGAGTAATCATAAATTAAAAAGACGTCCACATGTGATAATGGTTTGTTTATTAAATGTTGGAGATAAAATATAACCAGGTTTATGTCACGTAAAGTAAAACAAAAGGTATATTGCAAAACTACTTTTATGATACTAAGAGTCAACCACAGGAAACAAAATAATGTTGATTACTTAAGTATTTGAAAGGAATACAACACGTTTCTTTTCAATGTTGTTGGGTAAAGAAATAAATGAAAGTAAATGACAATCATCTTTTAAAATAAAACTATTTTCATTGTTGACTTTTGACATGTATGTGTAATATGCCTTTTGAGTACTTTGGGCATCCTTATATGTAGAGTCTAGAGACTATGATATTGAATATTGTCATGAAAAATTAAATTCAGTTCATTCAGGCATACACTTCTTTTTAAAAATGTTATAACCACACTTTATTTTTTCCAGTATTTTAGTTGCATGTAGTCATATGGCAAGTTATAAACAACACTATTGTAAACCAAAAGTGTCCGCCTGTATATACATTTCCCCATGATAAATTGAAGTACTCCAAAAATATTGCTGTTTTGCAAAAATTAAAACTGAATAGTAATAAATAGGGCAAATAACTGCAGAGGAATTAAGCAGTGATTGTTATATAAAGATTCCACAGTGTTCCTTAATAACAAATCAGAAATAGGGTGTTTAAAATGGAATAACATTGAAACAAATTAAAATCCAATGAACAAACATAAAAATGAACATAGCAAAGGAAAAGGTCAAGTATAAGCTTATAACAAATTGGCTATTTATTTCATTCCTTTTCTTGTAATTATGCTTATGTTGGTCAAACAAAACAATCCTTTTCAGTTAAAGGAACAAGAACAGGAGCATATCCAGGATGAGAGAGTGGAGTGTTTATTTGTGGTTAAGCACAAATCTCTCCAACAGATTATTCATTTCATGTTCACCACAGGCATTAAAACTAAAATTTTAGTGTTATAAGCCTTCATACTTACTGCTGACCCACTGGAGTTAAGAAGAGGTCAAATGATCAAGCTAATATTCTGAAAGTTCTTAAAGGTCCTCTGTCTCTCTCTCTTTTCTTTTTTTTTTATAAACACATGATTTTATAAAGTTTTGATTACTTGCATTTAACATATTTCAATCTAGGCTAAAGCTAGATTATTTGTATAGAAGAGAAAGTCCACATTTTGGTTTAAATATTCCATGTACACTACACACACAAGGATACATTCTATTGTGCTAACCAAACTCTTGGAGAAGGCTACTGCCATTCAAATGTGTTTGAAAAACTGGCCTTAGCATCACATGTTTTCACACAAAATTAAATTTGAACAAAATTGAAAATCCAAAGAAATATTTAAAAATATACAAAAAAAGTGAGAGCATTGAAATTAGTTTGCAATGGAACTTTATTTTGGTTTTTTTCTTCTTCTTCTAATCAGCTTTTAATTTTATATTTCATAACTGTTAGAGAATGTTGACCCTATTGGACCAACTTGAACTTGAAGGTAAAAGACACCGGAAACATTTTATTACCTCTGTTGAAAATGAACATCTCGGTTGTCAAAAGGAATCGTTTTGTTATGTTTTGTGAATTAGTTAGTCATATTTGCATTATTAATCTCATTGGGTTATTACTGACTGATACAATGTCAATGTAATCGCATTAGTTTTTGACTTTTAATTAATGCACAAAGTTACACAGTATGCATTCTTTTCCAATTGTAGGCATCAAAACATGTTTTTTTTTATTTTCATTTTATGAGCCATCAACATACCACTGAATTATCAGTCTTCATAGTCTTCATACCTTCTTCCTTGACATTCCAGTGAGAAGAAACAGTTTCACCATGGTTACAGGAAGTGGACTATATCCAAAAGTCCTTTTGCTGTTATCAGTGGCTTGACAGTGTTGCTGTTGTTGAAAGTGCAATAGACATGCTTCCAGCAGTTAACTTTACATATCTGTAACTGAATCTAGGAGAAACAGGTAAGTTGGCCTGTTGAGATAAACTGCTTCATGCTAAGCTTGCTTGTTTCATTTCTGTTGCCAAGCCTTTAGAACACTTAATTATATATTAAACAGAGTTATACTTTAATTTTAGCACAAGATACAGAGAAGCTTATAATAACAATCTTAAGGAGATTTTATAAACAAAACAATTTAAAAGATGCAAGCAAACACTTATGAATTTGCTTGGTGCAGAGATAGAAAAGAATAGCAATCATTTTGAAGCAAGGAAAATTGACACTGGTTTTGTTGGAGAAACATTGGTGAGGGTACTTCATTCTACCAGTACAGTGTATAGTATTAGTGACCATACAGCTCTAGAATTTTAGGCCACGGTGCAAACAGTTTCACTATCAGTGGTCAAACACTTGTTAGGTAAAGCTCTTTTAAACACTGGTTCATAACTTGTTTTGCCTTGATCTTAACTTATAAGGTTTAAAGTGGAATTGTGTGCAACAAAATTTAAGTTTATATTACAATCCTTTAAAGGAGTCAACAGAGTGACTATTGAAGATGGTGATGAAATCACGCAGTACCTAAAATCCTATTTTGCCTTGCCACTAGGAATGGCACATAACTAAAACGACTTCATACTGATCAACCAGAATACCTAGATCTGTTTCTTCCTTAACACAATGAAGAGTAATCCTGTCACAAATGTAATTATAATTCAAGTTGTGATATCTTGCAGGAATTACTGTACATTTGTTAAAATTAAAAGTCATTTGCCATTTATTTTCTCAACTCATCAAATTCTCCAAATACTTTTATAAGGCAGTAGTACTCTACTCACATCCAGCAACATGGAAAACTGAAGTATCATCAGTTAATTTAATTAATCTGTTAACTTCCTTCATCTTTGTCATTTATAAAAATCCAAAAAAGTGAGTGCCATAACCTTAAGCCTTTAAGTATCCCACTCGTTACATTATTCCAATTTGACTGAACTCCATTTGTAACAACCCTCTGCTTTCTTCCATCTTGCCAGTTTTCTTTCTAAAGAACCAAACTATCCTGCAGAGATACCTTTTTAATAAACCATTTGCGTGGCTTTTTTTGTTTTTAAGAACATACATAAAAAGTTTTCTTCATTACATCATGTTACATTTAGTAAAAACAAAGCAACCTGTCATTTCAATCAGTAGGTCTTGTTACATTTTCGAGATGTGGTAGTTTTAATTTTTTAATTTTACCGAAATTTCATGCGTGTGTAATACAGAAGTCTGCATAAATGTAACTACTGTTTTACAAGTAAGCAAATGGAAATGAATTCATTTATAATGAGTTTTATTTCACCATAAAAATTAGAACAGTTTTACCATTATTTAAACAAAAAATTTTATGCATCCTTTTTTTATTGGCTTTTTATTGCAATATTTATAAGTGAAGATTACTTCCCTTACCCTGGTTTCTCACTTTAAATGGATCATTCCAAATGATGAAAACACTAATGCACCAGAGAAGTTATGGTTATAAGCTGCACCTGCAAAATTGCAAATAGAAACATATAAGATCTGGTTTTGGGACTTCCATTGTACAAAGTGATTAAACTGCAGTGGTGGTTTATGAAACTTGTTTCAGAAAGGGTGAAAATTTTACCTTATATTTTAAAATTGTTGCAACAACATTTGGAAATTTCTCACTTGTTATTTTCTTCTCTTTGAAGCTCAGTTGTTTCCCTTGTTAGTTAGTTGCAAGATATTGACTAGGTAATGAATATAAGAGCTCCATTTACATTTTTCAATTTTTCCTTTGCATAACTGTCAAGCATCTTACTGTCCAAATCATTCCATACTTCTGTGGCTTCACCAATATTGTATTCATCATTCTGAACCTTATTTAATGTAACAGCAATGTGCTTTGATATTTTGAACATATCTTTAATGTAGCATTGTATAATGTTGTTGTCTATTTCTTACCTTATCTCAAAATACAATTAATAAAGCTAATGAGCTCAAATATGGTTTCAAGTAATCTGCCACTGTAATTCATTGGACATCTGTGACATTGCAAATATAGAACTACCACCTTCTTTATATGCAGCAGTAGCTGTGTGGTTATTTATAAATTATTTCATTATTTCAGTGTATGTTCTTTAATATTCTGTATTTATAGCTCTTTAGCCAGGAGATTTAGTGTATTAATTGAACAATCATAGCTAATTTATATATTGTCTTTATTTCTCAGTAGCCTTTATTTTATATACCAAAACTATAAATGAGTAGTTTTAAATTAATTTCATTACTACAGTAAAACTTTACAACTGTACAGTATTTGCTCGTAGGTAACAGTAATTCAATTACATATACTAGCTATGTAACGTTTTTGTTTGTAAACTATGTAGTGCTGTATGGAAACAAGTGTAGATGTTAAAATAGGTATATTTATTTATATAAAAATAGTATTATATCAACTGTATTTTGGTCATAAACAGTGAGAAGAATATACTATTTTGATAAGATATCTTACCTTCACTCACAAAATAGCTTTTCTTGACTAGTATTACTCTCTATCAGCACAATTGTTTAACATATGCTATTATCCTTTAATATCCTGCTTCTGAGTATTCATATTCAAATGATCATGGAGCAGCTTTTCACTAATGTAAGCTTGAAATAACTCCTATTGTAACCAACACCCTTTCAACATGTGCACCAAATCACTTCTTAATTAGAAGTAGTACTGCACATACATGCTATTTTTTGCTCACAGATTTGTCTGTATTTTCAGTTATTCTAGCGACTTCCGTTTTCTTTACACTTTGTTCAAGTTTTGCATTTTGGTATTTTACCAGTTTTTCAAAAATGTGTGACTTTTCAGGGATATTTTTGTTTTTATATTATGGATTTCACTCTGTGGCAAGTGGAGTCTGACCTGTATACGTTAGTTTTGGAAAGCACTCTTCATCCTGTGACAATACTGGTTGTCAGTTACATTGTAGTCTTTCCTACTGCAGACCTGATTTAGAATTCCAGATGCCTCCAAGTCTTTGTTGATATACCCTATCAACGTGGTAGCTCTGCTTTTCAATATAGAATTTTAAGGCCGCTTGTTACACTGTTTCCAGTTACTTGGTCCTCTTGAGTTTCCAATGCTCATTTTTTCAAGCTTTATTATAGTGGAGTATGAGAGCTCTTACCAGTTCCTGAGTGTTGTATCATGGAGGCCTGTCCTCCTGTGATGAATCACACCATTTATTTGAGAGTAGAGGGGTGGCATTATGCATGTTTTGATGGCATGTGGAACTTCCTAGTACTGACCTGATGTACATTTTAAGATTGCATCTGCTTTTTATTGTTGCACTGTGTTATATTTTTTTCTATATATCTATTTTTTTTTTCTGTATCTTGATGTCTTTCCTACTTTGAAACTGATGATCAATCCCAGATGCCACCAGATTTTAATTGAAGCATTCCACCATGTCATGTATATATCAAACATCTATAATTGCAGTTTGCCTCTCAGACTGAGATGTTTCTCCTAACTATTGCTGGATCTAGGGTTGGAAATGGTACAGCAAAGTAAGTTCTTGTGTGCTGGCTTGTTTCCTTCCTCTTACCGTAGAGTGAATGATGAATGCCAGTAGCCAACAGGTTTTGGATTGGAGATGCACCTCACCTTTGTGGTTCCTTTTCCTACCATTGGCTGGATGTCAGTTCCTGGCAGATCTTGTGTTGTTTGTAGCTGGATACTGCATATTTTCTCACTTGTTTACAACCAGTTATCTTCCTTGTACTGCAGACCAAAAGTGCTATACTTGTTCCTATCAGGTTTATGCCATCTTGCCTGAGCTTTCCACCTTCATGCAATCTGCTGGGTGCCAGTTTTAAATAAACCTGGTGTTGGTTGGGTTGGATATCATGCAAGTGATGATGGATTCTCATGTGGAAGCTCAACTTCTTTATCAATTTCCATTTCAAGGAGAAAAGGTAGGCATTCCTCTACCTACTGCAAATCTGATATAGCATTCCAGATACTGTCTGGTGTTGCTTGAGATTGAATTACCACTATGGTTTGTTGCATCCTAGTCACTCAACACCCAGGAGTCCCATTCATTGATTATACATGTTCTGGGATTCCTTCATGTTTCAAACTTTTAAGTTCACAGTAGTGTCATTAAAGAGTGAAGAGTATACCTGAATCAGGTGTGGTGTGATCTCCCACTGAGGTGCATTGTTTTCGCTTTTCATTTCATGCCTTCTGGTCTTTTTGAGCACTTTCTTTAGGGGCATCCTGTTTCTGTATTAGACTTTCACCAGTTCAGTGTGGGATTTTAGCTATTTTGTGGCAGGAGGTAAGATATCATATGGGAAGCTAGGATTTCCTACCCTGCCTCCCCACTTCCAATGATATATGGTGTAGGTCTTCTGATCGATCTTGAAGTGATTAATGAGTGCAGATTCAGAGAGCTGCTGCATGATCATGTGCATTAAGTATGCATAAGCAGGAGCTGCAGGGCTAGTGATATGTCTTGAAAATTTGAGCCAGTAGAGAGCAGTACTAGTCAGGAAAAGCTGGTTTGTGTAAGGAGGTATCTATCAGAAATACATTTTCAGTGTAGGAAAATACTAACATAAATTTTCACTTTAACAAGATAAAATACATTATGAAAATAACTGAAGAGATGAATATTCATAATCCTGTTAGCTTGGTACTATAAAAATTAATCACAACAAACATTTTTATTTGTATAGTTGGTGAAATTGTCTTTTCAGAAAATTTGCTTTCAAAATTTAAAATCTTGATCTTCCTTGGCTTTATTTATATGTATATTGTAATCTCTTTTACACAGCATGGTCTTATGATCTTTCTGAAGACCATGTTGTGAGTGATACTTTTCACATGAACCATTGAGGTTGCTCATAAATGATGCTGATCATGTCACTACAACTTAATAGACTAATATAGAGAAATTCAATTTTTTAAGAATTTAATATTAGTTCTTGTGCAAATATTATTTTGTGTATTGATATATGTACTCTTGTGTATTTTGTATTTAAATTATTAAAAATTATTGCCTTCACAACTAATCTGGAGCTTATTTTCATTTGATGTGTACTGTTTGTGAGAAACTATCTAGTACATATTTTTTACTGAATTACTTCAGCAGTAGTGTTATCATGCATTGTGTTTTGATGACTAGAAACGTAGCAGTTCAAATATATATAACAAGGAACTTGTTACAAGTCATTAGAAAAATAGAGATTTTTTTCATTTTGTTTATCTTGACATCACTCAAATTTTTTTATAATTATGTCTAAAGATCCAGTAGTATGTAGTAAACAACCATAATTAGCTGCATATGTAATATTATAGCAGAATATGCTAAACTTTATAACTAGGAAGATCGTTTTTCATCGAGACTTTTCAAATTTTACTTATAGTTTATTTTAATCAAGTTCTGAAGCTTCAAAGGTTAGTTTATAGGGTAGGTTGAATTATTTTCTCCACAACTAACTTTTATAGATACTGTTAGGGTGCAAACAGACTGCATAACATTTAAATTACAATTATAGAAGGGTTGAAGTTGTATATTAAACATTTACACTGTGCATGATTGTTGTTGAAACTGGTCAGTAGATGATGTTCTATATTTAATTATATTGCCTGAATACATACTTCAGTCATTACATTTTCATTCAGATTGTTGTAGCATGAAGTGCAATGTTATGCACTTACAGTATTTTTATATTACCATTTACTTGTTTATGCTAGTTATAAGACAAAAATTACATCCCTCTTATGCTGATCAAATCAGAAACTTGTTAAAGATGCAATGTGTTTATGCAGTTTTAACAGTTCTTACAGTTGCCAACTTTATGCTGGAACATTTGGTATAGAAGGACTCCATGATATGCACTGGAGACTGCTACTGCCCTCACTTAGATACAGGTTGAAGATTGTTAGCCTGAGGATTGAAAAGGACTATATAAATAATCTAAAAATGAGGGATTTTGTAACAATTATCAGGGAATATGCAAATTTATTGTTTATATTTTATGTTAAAAGAAGAAGGCTTTGAGTTGTAATAGCAATATAAAAATGTAAATATTTATAAATAAGTACTTGAAGCTAATTTTATTGTTATTAATGTTTATAATTTTTGTTTTCTAAGAGTTACATTAAGAAAAGTTGTGATCTCTGATCTGTGCTAATGTGAACTTACCTCAAAGTTTTAAGTTTAGCTGGAAAACTCAGTATTAAATTAACTGATAGTGGAAGATGTAATAGAATATTGAACATTGTGCTGGAAGTTATTAGAAATTTCAAGACATTTCACTACATTAATTGTTAAGTAATTTATACAATGTTAATATTTCTCTATTATTATTTTGCATACTTAGTGTTTATTCTTTTAGAAATATGCTGTAGAAAATTTCAGTTAAATAAAATGTCTTGTAGGGTTTAATATGACTGTAAAGTTTATTATAGGTATGTTTGTTATGCCACATATGTAATAGGTTTAAGAAGTTAAAAAATTAAATTAGACATTTAGAGTTGTGATACAGTTCATAAAAACAGAATAACAGTCATGATAGCATTATCAGTTGACCAAGGTTACAAAATGAAATTGAAATAGGAAATCTCTCAAGATGGATTCTTCTATGTGGTTTGGAGACTTCTAGTGAAGGTTATTTATTTTTAGTTTACCTCCTTTGGGATCTGAACATCAGCCCATGTGTGTGCAGAGTATGGAGACCTGTGAAGAGGGGAAAGAATCCTGGTTGATGAATAGTATCTGGAGCACTGCAACACATCACTTTGGCCTTGAATTCTTTTAGATGTGTGGCCCTACTAGGGTCAGTTGCCTAGTCCTTTTGGTCTAGAGTCAACTGAGTTCCAGAGTTGGGGATTCTGAGTAGGTGTTGTAGACATTGTCTGATGCTGGTGTTTGGGTACAGTGCTCATGAATCCCTGGCATTGTTATAGTGTCCTTGTTGGTATTGTAATATGTTCCTTCATGAGACTCCAGGGTTGATAGTGTCAGAGGGCACAGAATATTTTTCCTTTCCTTATTTGGTAAGTGACTACTTACAGAAACCTCTGTTCTACAGTCACCAGCAAAGTCAATTCCTGTACCTATGTTTCTAAGTTTACATTCCTATACTGTCAAATCCTTAGGGCAAATGTCACATGTTTTTGTTAAGAACAGATTAGAGGGATTTGCTGTCCCTCTCAAGTCAGACAAGAAGTTAAGTTCTGGAGACATCGTGATTGAAACATTTACGCCACATCTTAGCAAACTCTTTGTGAAGTCAAAATTCCTATTGAGGTTATCCCCCATGCTATTTTGAATTCTTCATGAGGAGTTATTGTTGAGAGAGCTATTAAAAAGCATTTTAGAGTTGGAGATACTCACTGGTTTCTTTAGCAAAGGAATTTCTGCTTTACGACACATCTCCACTTTTGAGGACAGAATTATGTAACTGACCAGTGTTCTAAGTTTTACATTTACATCACCACATCATCATGCTTCTATCATGAGAGGATATTTCTACTACTAGAAAATATAGTCATATGTTCCTGACGTTCTCAGATGTTTCCAGTGTCAAAGGTGTGAACATACAAAGTTATAATCTTGTCATAATTCTTTGTTGTGTGCCTGTTGTGGTTGCAAAGACCTTGATACATACAGTTGTCAACTTGACCCTCACTGCATCATGGTGTTTCTTATCCCTCTTTTCCATTCTTGCCTTATGTAGGTGAAAGAGATACAACATTTTTGTATTGTAAACAACATTACTTAACCAGATGCAGAACAATTATTCATTCACACTCTTTGTCACTTGAATCTGCTTTTACTGACAGAGATATGCATAAATAACTCCAGGTTACAAGGAGGTGAAGAGACCTACTACAAAAAAGCAATGTGGTTGCAAGCAGAAGAGTTGTTCACCCAATACTCCTCCATCTAATTAAAAATGGATAATTTCATACAGTGAAGCTTTCAAGGTTTTTTTTCTAATTTGGATGAAATTAAAGCTTTGAGTGATTCCTGTCACTCTAAGTCTCTTTCTTTACAGGAAGCATTCCTAAAACCTGCTGATACTGTCACCTTTTGGCAGTTTTCTGTATGTTGAAATAACAGGTTGTGTGATGGATAAGTTTGTAGAGGGATGGCATTGCTGTTGACCAGCAAGATACATGTACTCAGAGAATATAATATAGCTATAATTGCTTGGTATAAAAAATTATGTTTTCTTAAAGTTTTAACATTGTGAATATGGATTAATAAAATAAGAATAAGATTGAGTCATCATGAGTACCTTACCATAATTGTATTACATCTAATGTAAGATATACAAACTTTTATATTTTAATTAAATCTCAGCAGTCTGAATTAAAGTGTAACTAGATGGACTGTTTTCAAAGAGCCATAATAATTTGATATATCATTGTGTTTCATATATTTATTTGTTGTATTATTTACTACTTGTAGTGCCTTTCAGATCAAGAGGAAGGAGCAAAATGAATAAGATTCTCCCTGCCATCAGGCAAGGCACAACATAAAATTAGTTTTGACTACAGAAGTTGTGAATGTATACACACTATATTGAAAGTTGGATGCATTAAATCAAAAAATATTTTACATTAGTAAAAACAGTCACATGATTGGTCATAATGACCTGGATCATATTGAGAGAATTTATTTAAAAAATGTGAAAAGTGAATGGGATAATTTAATATGAATTTTATAACATTTACATTTGGTGGTTTCTGGAGATGACTTGGTGAATTTGTCATGACTTTTTTTTTAACACTGTTATTTACGTGACAAAATTAAAACCATGTAACTTGTATAATAAAGTTACAAGAAAGAGGCTACATCAACACTGTGAGATAATAAATTATGTTTTTATATTTGGTTACGGATTTGTTAGCATTCATTTATTATTCCTTCTATGTCTAGCTTATCTCTGAATTTTTAATTGCATTAAAATAATAGCTTACCTTCTAAATGATCATGTTTAATTTGAGTACACATGCATGTAATATGAAACTGGCATCAGTTTTCCCTGGTGGTGATGTACAGATATCATAAATGTTGTACATTATGAAAATTACAGTCACATGGTTTGTAATCTTGTGATGTAACAAGTGAATGAAAATCTTAGATTGAGCATTCACAAGATATTGATGAAGAATATTATTACTGATTATTACTAAATGTTGTTAGTGATTTTGTGATTAAGTTTGTTGTTGCTTTTTACTCCTGATTTGGCCCGGCATGGCCTAGCGAGTAAGGCGTGCGACTCGTAATCCGAGGGTCGCGGGTTCGCGCCCGCATCGCGCTAAACATGCTCGCCCTCCCAGCCGTGGAGGCGTTATAATGTGACGGTCAATCCCACTATTCGTTGGTAAAAAAGTAGCCCAAGAGTTTGCGGTGGGTGGTGATGACTAGCTGCCTTCCCTCTAGTCTTACACTGCTAAATTAGGGACGGCTAGCACAGATAGCCCTCGAGTAACTTTGTGCGAAATTCCAAAACAATACTCCTGATTCATTTATTCATTGAAATATTTATTATTCTGAATTTATATATTGTATTGTTCATAAACATTAATTTCAAGTCCTAGCCTCACACATATTCATTTACTGTGTGGTAAGTTATCAACTTTGTATTTCAGTAATTTAAAAGTCACCCTTTGGATTTCTGTGATTGTCAAAGTATTATTATTATTTTTTTGTTCTATTCTGGTTGTAGTGGCAAATTACTCTAGACCATTGCAACATCTTTTTCTACTGATGTCTTTTTCCAAAACAACATTACTTCCTCTCACCCAAAGCTATCTCAGTCCTGGTTTGCCCTTTAAGCATTGCTATAAAAATGTTTACTTTCAGTGCACCAGTCTTTTCTACTCCTTTATTTTCTCACCATTTTAGGACATGTGGTGATCATGTGACCACCCTCCATCAATCATATTGTGTCATTTATTACTGGCATTGCTAACAACTTCTGCCACTCCAGCACTATGCTAAGTTTCTCAGTTGGCATTCTATTGTACAGACATGTATAAACATAAAGATAAAAACCATATCTACGTAGTTTTTAAGAACGTATTCGGAATAAACAATATTTACAGGAAAAGGTGTTAGATCGCAATATTGTTTATCTTGATAAATCCACAAAAAAATTAAGTATTTGCTTTTATATTAACTTCAAATGGAAAATTTACTCGGAATACATTTCATGCATGTTCTGCATTATAAGGATATTATTTAATATTTTGTCGTTTGCAAGAGACTCAAAATTATATATTGATACATTTTACCAACGTAATATTCCCAAAAGAACCTGTATTTTCATAACTGATATTAACATGAACAGTGACAACAGTTTCACGTTTAACTGTGGCAAATAAGAATTTTGCAGGGGAAACACCAACAGAAATCAAATGTACCAACAGATATAACATAATATAAAAAAAGATCGTGTGTAAGTTCATAAACTTCCAAGTTTGTGTGATTAGTTTCATTAGTTAACTCCATCAGGAAGTACATAAAGAAACAAAAGTCTTCTGTTAAGAAACTGTTTTGACACGTTTTATTTTTCCCACGAAAAGTAACATTTATGTTGTTATTTTACAGAGTGAGTTATAATTAATATTATAACTAGTGCGCCGTGCTCATTGTGAAAAACCTTGAAATTCAAACGGTGACACAAAACGTGGTAATAAAAATATTAACTCTCTGTTGTTTTCTCCAGTGTATGTTCCAGCCGAGAACGTCAACTACCGTACACTCGAGAATACCGAAGAGATGCTGACAGGTGTTGTAAGTATATATGATACTCAATTACTTTAAACTGTTCACATTAAACACAAATATATGAAAGACTTTTAAAAATATGGAATTTTAGTTCAACAAATACATTTTTTGACACTAAAGACGTTGTTAGAACAATAAAAATTAACACCGGGTAAATAAATGCTTAGCAATGTACTTTTAACGCTTTTAGGTCCATGTCCTTCTGGTCACTATGACAATGGATTCCAAACTTACTGCCTGCCGTGCCCAGGAGGGACTTATATGACATCTTTTGCTGCTGATGCCTGTGTAGCTTGTCCTGAAGACGAAATTACTGATGAAGAAGGAGCTTATAATAAAGATCTTTGTAAAAGTTATGGAACAAAAGGGTTTTAAAGTTTTCTTTTGTTGTTTCCTTAACATTTTAAAAATGTTTATTTTTATTCAAACAAATTGTTATAGTAAGACATTTCTTTATAACTTTTATAGTTCTTAATGCATTAAAAAGCTTTGCTTTTACTGAGAAATCCTACTGCTCGTTTTTAAAGATGGGCTCAAACATTTACGACAAATAGAATTGAATAGCTGTCTTACCTCCAGTATATCATTTCAAAATTAGGAACGGCTAGCGCTGAAAGCCGTCGTTCAGCTATCCGCGAAATTGAAAAACAAATATAACGGTGTCTCGATAGCACATCTGTGTGCGTCACATTATTACTAAAAAGACCGAAAGATATTTAACTAAAACAGTGTATGTCCCAAAACATAACTTAAATCTATGTTTAATATGTTTATTTTATGTACATAATGTCGTTTTTGTAATAAAAGAAAGTAATTTGTCCAAATACAAAACAAATGTTTTAATATAAGATTATAATAACATTGGATTATCAAAACGTTAGCACCGTCTCGTAAGGTCTGAACAAAACTATTAGAAAGAATTGTTACCAAGTAAGCGAAAAACTTCATGAGCAGTGACGTGCGACGTTCAGTGTTTGTGGTCGAAATGGTATCGTTCTTTATCTGGGAAATTTACAGTAAAGAGAAATTTGTAAAAATTACTGTTTTTAATAATGTTATAAAAACGCAAAAACTACCATTCAGTGGATACGATTCGATATCAAAAAAGAATTATGTACCATAATAAGTGAAGAAACTAATTATAAAACTTAATACGGTAAGTGAATAGCGATCAAACAAACTGGCTTTATTGAGTAGTCAATGGAAAGACGGTTTGTTTAATTTGTGTTATATATTCTTACAATTTAAGTGAATCAAAGTTAATTTAACTCACTGTGTTATACTGTGTTGTATAATATGTAAATTATCGTAAAGAAAATGTCGAGATTTTTCTTGTATCACGTGTGTTTGGAAGGGAAAACCAGTAGGTTTCTTGCTATATTGTCTAATAATTTAAATATGTTGGAAAACCTGACTGATTTTATGTTATATAACTATATAGTTGTTGTTATTACATAACTGTACTACTTGTCTACTAGTAAGGAGCTCAAATAATATAACAGGCGTTATTTTTCTTTGCTAAGTATCTGTTTAGCCTGTAAAGAAAATACGTATATATACAGTTGGCAAATTGTAAAGGTTGTTATCAATGTTTGATATAAAAATATATTATAAATGTAAGAAATATCATATTTATTTAATTAAAAATTTTAATATGTTAAATCAAGATTATTTTTAGTTTAAAGAATTATACACTTTCTTATTGAATTACATTTGAAGTTTTTTTTTCGGTTTTATGTAATCGATACAATGTGTAAAACGGTTTTAAAAACAACTCTCTCTCTTAAGATCCAACTAAAGTGGTTCTCAAGGTTACTTTCCCCTAGGCCTCAAAACCTACAGTTGTAAGATATCCTTGGTGGATAGAAGAGTTAACACTAATTTCGATTTGTCTTATTGCTTTGTGGTACGTTACATGTTATCTTCCAGTTCTTGACAATTAAAGTATGTGGAACAGGGGTGAGAGAGCATCTGACCTCAATACCCAATTATCTTTTAATTGAATAAAAGGGTTGGATATTTGAAAATGTCAATTGTGTTCAGTGCCCCTTTGGTACTTAATATGTGAAAACACCAATATGAACCTAGTAAAGCTGAATATGTTTAATTAACCTTACAAGTGAGGTCAAAATAACTTTTCAGTTATAGTTAACACTTCTAACCAAACTTCTATATGGTAATTTATCAAGTGTTTTTGTAGATCTGTTTGCTTATGACAAAAACAACAAAAAAGAAAACTATTTAGAGTTAATCTTTATTAGTTGTTTATATAGAAAACTGAAAGAAAAAAATCGCGTTTTTATTCCTCTTTTACTTATTATTATTATTATTTTATTATTGTTTAGCGTTCTTTGTTGCTTCTGCAATGTGAATGAAAAAGCCCGAGGGGCGAATGAAAAGCCGTGAAAAACCGCGTCCTCGGGTCTTGTGGAGTTTTTGCCTATACAAAGCTAGAAGACCAGGCGCTTGTAACTGAAAAGATCACCCCTAGTGAATTAGACATTTTGGAAGCTGTTTCAATGATGCCTGAATGTGAGAAGGCCCCAACAAATAGGTATAACAAAAGAGAAAATAATATGTTAAAGCAAAATTAAACAGAACCAACCATCTCGCAGACAATGAATGAAAAGTGCCCAGTAGAAAAGAAAACAGAAAAAGCGGAAAACGTGTGCAAGCCTGCTTCAGGTTTTGATAAAACTAAATCAAAGACACGCGTTAGGATAATCGTGAATGATGAAAAACCTGAAGAAACATTAAAATCTGATTCACTGACAACGGTTCGTATACGTTTAAAGTTCTTTTTCTTTATAGTACTCAGTATTATACAGCATAAGTGTATAACCATTGATAACAAGGATGTGCTCTTAATTTTAAACTTTCACTTCATATAAGTTTATTTATACCTACATAAATATATATATTGCACTGAGCAACTGAAATATAATGGAATTAATAGTACATTATTACTGTTAATGCAAAATTACTGTTATAAAATAATTACAACTATTCTCATATTTAATTTCTGTGAATATCTGACATCTTATTATCTGTATCTGGTTCAAAATTCAATTGATTTCTCATTCATCTTACGTTTTTGATTAATATTTGGTAGAAATGAATTCATATTTTTAGAGTTAAAAACATTTCACTTTAATGTAATGTATACTATATCAAACTGTGTGACCAATATGATATCGATGTTGCATGCTTACAATAAATATTGTTAAGAGCCTGAGGCAGAAAAACTACTGGTATTAAAACGAGTTATTTTGTGTCATACTATAACTATAATATACCCCTTTTTTAAAATTTCCAAGTTTCTTGAGTATTTTAACCGTATGTACAATGAAATGACGTTCTGTTGTAACTACGAACATCTGATTCTGTTTTTAACAGTTATCACATAATTGCGGCGAATCGTTACATCACGGAAACTTACTTAAAATGTGAATTTTATTATTCTTAGTTTAGTACCAATGTATTTGTACCATTTTGTTACAAGTGATTCCACCATATCTTGTTAATAACACTGATACATTTTACAACAGTGTTTGTTTTTATAGTCAGCCAACTTTCATTGGTCTGACACACATTTAGTGAAATATCCAATTGTCTTCTTTTGGACTTTACTAAGATTATTGAATATTTTAAAGTACTATAAACTGTGTGATTTACTTTAGTGTTACAACTATGATAAGACAGTTTGAAAAATCTTTCTCTTTATAATCATTTGTAGTTCACATTACGTAACTTTTCATGTTTAATTTATAAAACAATGAAATGAGGAGAATAACTAACATTTGTTTATAACAGTAGTTTTATCTTGTTTTAACAAGTTAGTATTTGTGAACATACAAAACATAAATGTAAAACATTATTTAAAGGTAATGTCTGCTCTATATTACCTTCCTCACTATTTGGGACAATGCTTGAGTTATATTTCGTAGTTTCGAAAAAACGTTTATCAGATATCTGAAATCAATTTCATAATTTACAATTTTCTAATAAACATTTATTTAGTTTTACTCATATAGTAAAATTATTGCTACATAAAGAATAAATTATATATTTTTAAAATGTTTATTAACTGATTATTGTTATTAAAACATTTTTTTCAATTGATGAGTGTTGCCTCACTAATTATGATTTACATCTTCAGGCAAAAACACCAGCTTCAAAAGAAGTAAAAGACGATGAACGTAACCAGATGGAGGTGCCAAGCAACATCAGGCCTCCGTCTACTGGACTTGTCTACAATACTGATAAAATTATCACTGTAAAACTTGGCAGTAAACCAGAACATTACCAGAGACACGTTTTTATTGCTATTGAAAATGTTGAAAACCGAAACAAATTTATTATTAGGAGAGCTCCGAAACCAACACCCATGTGCCAATTAAAACGTTGTCAAAGCAAACATAATCTTATTGGACATGAAACTAAAAATAATAATAAAGTTAAATATGTTGACATCCCTCACAAGATTAATATATATGCAAAAACGGCTCGTTTGGGTTGAGAAAATATTTTACATGGAAGGTCGAAACGTTGTTCGCTCTTCTATGTAAAATATTTTCTCAAACCAAACGAACCGTTTTTACATATATATTTCTCTACAAGTGGGTTTTCTCGACATTACTGATCACCCTCACATGATTGTTTTTACAAGAGCTCCGAAACTGAAACCAAAACCCAAAAATTAAATAATCCATGAGCTGCACTCAACCACACCATATTATAAAGAATTACTCTACCTTATTTTATAAGTTACTATTTTTTACATTTTACTCAGTGATATAAATAATAAATAAAACATGAAAAACAAAGAATATAATATTCACCTGGGTCTTCTCTTTTTTGTTGTCAACTGTCATGAAACTTAAGCTCACTTTTTGATGTACTAAAGGTATTGATACAATCAATAATGTTTTTATGTAATTAAATAATACAATAAGAACAGAGAATAATAATACACGTGCTACTCAGGTGGAACCGTAATAATAGCTGGGTGACCAGAGCAGTTGAAAGAAACGATGAATTGTCATGTTACTGTACTATGATATTAGTCATTATCTATTTATAACTGTACGTTACTTTGAGTGGGTAAAACATATGGGTTTCTACTTAATTCTAAGTGATGTGTAAAGTTCGCTTTAGAGATTTTAACTTCCATTTGAAAACAATACGCACCTCACTTCAGATATTTCCTTATTGCGATTTTAGGAGGATTTTGTGACAATTTCACAGATGTAACTATTCAAATCACCAATGTATATTTTATTTACATGACTTCTAGCGCAATTTTAGGTTGAACACAAATTTCACATATCATATTTAGTGGGAGTATTCGCGTACAGATGGCAGCAACATAAGCTATTTTTGTTTTGTATTTTCAGGTGTGTTTGAAGTTCAGCGTAAACCTATACAATGGGCTGTGTGTGCTCTGCCCATCACAAATATTGAAACCCAGTTTCTTTGGAATTGTAAGTGCGCAGACATACCGCTGTACTTCTGGGGGTCGTTCAGAAAGTTCCAGAAGGAGTTTTTGTGATTGTTGAAGCACGAAGTTTTGCAATGAACTTTCTGTAATCTGCCCTCTCAAGAAATTGAACCCAGATATTTACACTGTAAATCCGTAAAATAAGCGCCAGATGAAAGGTGAACATTCGAAGGAGAGCTAAGATCTATAGCAGATGTTCTGAATAATTTAGTTAATTAATCCATTTATAGATGATAAGATATTTTGCTATTCTGGTTTAATATTTAAAAAAAATACTTTGTTTAACTGAAATAAATGACTGCAAATTAGAAACGCAGTAATGTAGAAAAGACTTAATTAACATAGAATAGTACTTAACATGATAAAACACAACACAATATTTCTTCAACCACTTGTTCGTTTTTAGTTATAAGTACTTAACATGCACTCTCTGCCTGGTGAATTTTGTGCAAAGCTACTTGAGGGTTGTTGCATTAGTTGTCCTTAATTTTAAAGTGATAAATTATATAGGATGGTAGGTAGTTAACACTATCCGTCACCAACTCTCAAGTTACTCTTTATCATCGAATATAAAGATTGATCATCAGATTTCTACACTCCAGTTTTCGGCAACTGGGTTCGTTCCTGCGACCGGTGTATAAGCTATGTCCCAAAAGTTACTTTTTGACAAAAACATCAGACACGATTAAAAATCTGTAACACAACTCGCATCGAAACAAAGTATGTCATGTAAAAACAATAATCAATTGAGATTAACACGGACCTGGCATGACCTAGCGCGTTAAGGCGTGCGCTTCGTAATCTGAGGTTCGCGCCCGCGTCGCGCCAAACATGCTCGCCCTCCCAGCCGTGGGGGCGTTATAAAGTGACGGTCAATCCCACTTTTCGTTGGTAAAAGAGTAGCCCAAGAGTTGGCGGTGGGTGGTGATGACTAGCTGCCTTCCCTCTAGTCTTACACTGCTAAATTAGGGACGGCTAGCACAGATAGCCCTCGAGTAACTTTGTGCGAAATTCCAAAACAAACAAACAAACAGATTAACATGGTTGTCTCAATATTTCGCAAAAATACTTCTCACTTGCCTTGTCACTCTCCTAACAATATTGCGTTACTTGAGACAGATGCAATTTTAGATGAAGAAAATAACGACGAATAAACAAAACAGGCGCTTTGCAGGAGAACCACAAGAATATTTCTCCAAATAAATAAAATGGACACTTTTCAGGGGAACCATAAGTAATGCCACTCCTGTTACGTATTATAATTTGTCTCGGGTTTATTATGTACGTATTGATATTTCAAACAGTCGAAAATTTTAATTTTAGTTTAGAAGTTAACTAAATGTTAATAAGCATCAAAATTATGACATTTGCCAACAATATTAATATATGTAATTTTATTTATTAATACAAATATATTTTACTATACAAACAACAATACACTTTATAATAACAGTGATTACTAATAGTTGTTACAAACGATTGTTTATATACAAGAGTTTTACAAACTTAGAGAAAATACTGAGTCTTATATCCAGTCTAAAACTGAATATTTTTATTGACGATCTAATGCACGCCGATCCAATTAATTAGCTAGTTAGCTTGGTTAATCTCATACCATTTATAAATTTGCTTTTTACCGACGAGATATTTAATGTCCTCGTAGAAATGAAAACGTCCGAATTTAATTTAGTGAAGTTAAAAAATTTGTATCTTTCTAAATCTGTAAAGTTCCTGATCAAATTCTATAGATTTCCAATTAATAAGCGTTAATCACAATTATAGCTTTCGAGGCTGATCTGTAGCTGACCAATAATATTTTGTTACAGTTTCTAGGCTAGCTGCTTTTATACGAATCACGCGAGATTCTAACACGCTATACAACAATGTTCTAACACGCTAGCATGTTCGTAAAACAAATATCTTTTACAAATTTAGAGAACAGGTAGGAATTGCGCAATACACATTCAACAATATACGTCACACTCATGAAACCGAACAAATGTATGTATTAAAATAAACGTGTAACGCTAAATCCACTACCTTCCAAATAAGTAAAACAAGCGCTTTGCAGGGGAATAATAATAAATGTAAATCCGAAAAAAATAAAATATGCGTCTTGCAGAGGAGCCATAAGTGGTAATGTCACTCCAAATAAATAAAACAGGCGCTTTGCAGGGGATTCATAAGTAATTATACTTTAAATAAATAAAATAGGCGTTTTGCAGAGAAACCTCAAGTAATATCACTCTGAATTACATGGAAGTCGATTCTATATCTTATCTGACAAGAGCTTCAAAATTTTATATTTAGTCTCAAAATTTCACTTTTCTCAGCTTGTTTATATTTTATTGAATATTGTTTGGTACCTGTAAGGATATATCTTACCAAGAGAGGTATCACTGGAAGTAGGATCCGCACATCTGTAGAAACACATTTAACAAATTTAATATTTGTTTGTAATTCTGAGACAAGAACGAGAGCGAAAACCATTAGAAATAGATATGAGTATCCAAGCCCATAAAGTCGCACATCTGAAAGTACTAGTTGTGAGTAGGTAGAAGCTCCTAATGAGAACATATTTCTAGACTGGCATGACATTCCGAAACTAGCCTTCAAATAGATTTGGCCCTAAATTTATTAGATTAGTGTACAGAAACAAAATGATGATGTAGTTGTTTTGCTTTTCAGAGGTTTTATTTGTATTATTATTTATACGAGAAGTACATGATCTGATGACAACAAAACTTAAGAATTGTTCACACTGGGACTTCATGGAAATGTTGAATTCCCAGACATACACCTCGAACTTCAACTGTTACGTATTACTAGGTCATTGTTTTCTTAAATCTCTTTATTTTTACTTGTTTTGTTTCTTTTTAATTTTACTTGACACAAATTTGTGAGAAAAAATACTTAGATCGGGAAGAATCCGGCAGATTCAAACCATAAAAAAATAAAAATCCGTGTCAGAAAATATTCTCGAACCATGAAAGTTAAGGAAAAGAATAAAAGTATTACAAGTATAATCTTTTGCAACAACAACAGAAACTCCCGACCAGATAAGTCCTAAAACTTTCACTGTAAATTTAGACACGTATTCACGACTCGTCTTATGAGGTTTTTTACGATTTATACCACATGTAAAAAAAGTTGAAATTTACTTTTCATCAACTAAGGAATTATTTAGCTTTACTGTTTCTGCTGTAGAAAGGACGTGAATTTGGGCTAGGTCACTCAGATAATGTTGTTGTTGTTTTTTAGCTTCCAATGGAGCTTATAACATGGTTAAGTCACCATTATATTTGACAATATTTTTTTCCTTTTCATTAATATACAATAAAGTATAGATAATATGACCAAAGATTTAGAGATAAATACAAATAATCCAAAATAATAGTCATTACACTATAGTTTTTTACACAGTTAATAAAACAATGCAATCGTAAATGACTGACTGAACTACACAGAATCTATTTTTAGATGAAACTAAAAAAGAATCTGAAATTTGTTATACTTTAATTATTTATTTGTAAAAAACTTCTTTAGACATTTTAACAACTCGAAATATTACACTAAGCTGAGCTACATAGTAGCATTATCAAACATTTAATTTCTAATAACATTTAAACTCTTGGGGATAAGAATTGTTTTTTAATCATGCTGGTACAGACTATGTAAGACTAATAACTTGTAATATTTGATTTTGACTGCATTGGTTAAAAAAAGTGTTTGGTAAAAGAGCAGCCCAATAGTTGGCGGTGGGTGGTGATGACTAGCTGCTTTCCCTCTTGTCTTACATTGCTAAATTAGAAACGGCTAGCGCAGACAGTCCTCGTGTAGCTTTGCGCGAAATTCAAAACAAACCAAACGTTAGAGATCTAAACTATTAATTCAAATGACTTCATGGCACGTTCTGTGGTTTATAAAAATTCAAAATTAACAATAATTTGCCCATCAGTATGTCATCAGTTGGCATTCGGTGTTACTTAATTTCTTTTATAATAATATGAATTATTCATTGCGTTGAAATGTGTTCTATCGTTGGACAGATTTTACGTAATACAGGAAGTTTTCAGATTCTACAGTAGCCTAAACTTTCATGACATTTCTAGAATTCACCAATCACTATTCATGTAAAAAGTAGAGAAAACAACCTCTAATGTACAAAAATTAAAATATTAAAAAATAAAGTTATAATTCACAGTAATTGATTAGTTGTCATCGTACTTTTAGTTTTCATGATTTTGGTTGTAAAGTAAGGAAACAAGTGTCAAAAGTCACTTGTTGCTTTGTTGTTCTAGTACAAGTAACCACCTGTTCCTTTATTATTCTAATCACTTTTGGACTTCAGTAAAGAGAGGGTTCAGTAAGAAAAACACTTGTTGTTCTTTAACTTACCGTGTGAAAGGGAGGGTCGAAATATCTAGTTTCATTTTTCGATCTCAGTTCAGGCTTAGTTGTTGGACCTGTTTTAAAGTTGACTACTGTCTTGGTTTTTCTCCAGTCACAATCATGTCAGTACAGATTTATCTTACTGGTTTGGGGATCCTTATTATATTTATTTGTTCTTGGAACGTGTTTTCAACTAACCAATTGAAATTTCCAGAGGATCAAATTGTTCTATAAAACTTTTCCTTGTGATTGAAAGATTAGTCTGTGTATTTGAACTTTTGATACTTTTAAATGCAAGTGAGCTTACAATAAAAAGTAAAGGAGCTACGTAACGTTGGTAAAATGGGAGTAGGTGTGAAGGGGGAAATCGCACCGTCTTGCATCCATATATGTACAAAACATATCTTTGTGATGTAAAAACAGTCTCTGGTACAACCAAACAGCACCATTTTAAACATTCTGAAGAAACATGTATCTGCTAGTCCTGTATTGCATTGGCATTTCTTTCCTTTTCTGGTGCTCTAGTTTTCGAAATAAGGAATAATACATTTTATTTATAACTTCTCCATAGTCGGTTCCAAGTCCAGTTGAGAAAAGATGGTGTTTGTCATCAAGACTGGCACCTTGGAACATTATAAAACAAATATGGATAAGAATCACGTGGTATGCCAGAGAGTTAGGATATCCTCCTCTAGTCGATGCTGCCCCCTATTCCTCAGGCGGGTATGAAAAATACGGATACCGCTGAACCGAAAGTGGTTAAAGTAGAGATCTGGAAACTAAGGATAGTAACATGGAATGTCGACAGAATGACTGGGAGAAGCAGAGAACCAACAGATGTACTAGAAAGAAGAAAGGTAGAGATTACGTGTATTAAAGACATGAAGTGGAAAAAACAGAGTACAAAAAACATAAGTGAAAGCTAAAAGCTGTTATACTCGGATGATCAAAAGGTAAGAGCAATGTTGGAATTGAACTAGATAATAATTTAAGATGGAAGTGGTCGAGTAGATAAAACGACGGACCGATTCATGCGCGTGAAGGTGGCAACTGAGAATTGGTTGAAGAACTTAGTGTCTGGTTATCGTCTGCAGATAGAATGCTCCGTCGAGAAGTTGAAGAAAAACACAGGATATAAATGTAGGGATGCCAGAAAGTGGGATGTTGATGGTGGAAGCATAACTGGATAAGATAAAAAGTGGGACACACGATAAGAGAATATATGGAATAAAAAACATGTAAGGAGAGATATGACTAAAAATGACAGGAAGTGAAATGTGTTCCTGACAAATACCGGATTTCGAATGGGAGTGATACCTTATCACTTACAGAAGGTACCAGTACCAGACTCAGATTGGTTACATCATAGTCCGAATGGAGGACAGAAAAAAACGTTGAATGTTAAGTGATACCAGGAGTAACAGTATTCTAACAACATCGAATGTACATAACAAAGAATAAGAATTAGGAAAAGAGGAAAGGAGTCGAGAATATTAAGGTGTGGAAGGAGTAATGAAGAGATATACAGAAAGAGCTGAAAACAAACGGACCCAAACAGCGGGATGTATGGTGGTGGAACGAAAATGAACAGCAAACTATCAAGTAGAAAAAAAGCCTTCAAGGAACAAAAGATGAGGAATGGTGGCTATTCAAGAATGGCGTACAAAAAGTAAAATGGAGGGAAGAGACCGGTGGTAATGGCGAAGAATGAGATAATTAAAAGTTTGTATGACAACATAGAGATATCAAAATGGGAAGGAAATTATAATGGATTTAACTTTATATTTTTAATTTAATACTTACGCTTGTTTCAGTATAGTTTTCTTTTTTGCATGTGACGTATATTGATGGGTGTGGATCGCGCAAATCCTGGATATTCTTTAATTTTTTACAATATTCTTTAGAATAAGCATCAACGATATTTGTTTCATGAAAACAGTAGCTCATTTTGAAACATTCAAGAATCTCGTGTTAATCGTATAATAGCAGCTAACCGAGAGATAGTAGAAGATTATTGTCGGTCAGCTACAGTCAGTATACAATAAGCCTCGGAAGCTGTAATTGTGATTAACGCTTATTAACTGGAAAACTACAGAAACTGATCAGAAACGTTTACAAATTTCGAACCTTAGAAACTGTTTAACTTCAGTAAATTTCCCACGTTAGAATTTCTAAAACAACGTTAAATATTGTCACCGATGAAACTTACGTGTGCTTCAAGCTTCAAATCCCCGTCGCATCAAACATGCTCGCCCTTTCAGCTGTGGGGACGTTATAACGTTTCCCTCAGTCCCACTATTTATTGGTGAAAGAGTAGTCCAAAAGTTGACGATGGGTGGTGATGACTATTTGCCTTCCTTCTAGTCTTACACTGCTAAATTAGCGACTGCTAAATATGTGCAAAATTAAAAAGAAAACAAGTTTCAAGCTCAGCTTGCCGTCAAGAGAAGTGTACAGGTGTATCAACAAAGAGTTGATTCGTTCTCTATGAACGTCGATAAAAGATTCAGTTCTAGACCAGATATAAAACTCAGTATTCTTTATAAGTCTGTAAAACTCTTGTATGTAAATCATCATTCGTAACTACTATTAATAATAACCGTGTAGTTTTGTGCGAAATCAAAAACAAACAATACATCATAATTTGGAAGAAATAACTAACGGACAGTAATTAATCACGTGAAATCATGGTATATAAAAGCAAATGAAATAACTTCGTCTAACGGTGTTAACATAAACGTTTATACTGTATTTTGTTTACCATATATGGTTTACCAATAATATGTTTTCATATTCGAAAGTTAACTATGCTTCGAATTTAGAAAACTGAATTATTTTCAGTTACCCATTAAGAATGTTCAAACTTTATGAATTTCAGTTTTGATTAAACTAAACACTTTCCGTGCTTTAACTGATTTTGTGGAGAAGGTGAAATTTGAAACATGTGGACTTTTCATTAATTACTTTCATACTATTTAATAGAAGTTAATTTTTGTTATAGAGAGTTAAACAAAACAGGAGAACTTAGAAAAATATATAATTAATGTTTGTTGGGTTTTTTTTCTTAAGAATTTTCCAGAAAGTGTGAAGATACAATTTAATTTCATTGAACTAGTGTTCGCACTACTTCATTAGGTTAGCGATATCAATCAGCCAGAATCACAACTATAATTATGTGAAAATAAAAATAGAGGATCCAATTACTTTCTATGTGGGGGTCACTCTTTTGTAGTTACGCTAAAGTCATCTGTGATGATAATAGTTTAGTCTTACTCGCTCATTTAATGTTATAAACTACTTGTTAGAACGCATTTGTTTTTGTGCGACTCGTAATCTGAGGGTCGCGGGTTCGCATCCCCGTCGCGCCAAACATGCTCGCCTTTTCAGCCGTGAGGGCGTTATTATGTCACGGTCAATCCCATTATTCGTTGATAAAAGAGTAGCCCAAGGGTTGGAGGTGGTTGGTGATGACTAGCTGCCTTCCCTCTAGTCTTACACTGCTAAATTAGAAATGGCTAGCACAAATAGCCCTCGAGTAGCTTTGTGCGAAATTCAAAAACAAAACAAACAGAACGCTTTTATGAACGTTACTTGTTTCAATACTTAGAAGTGAATCAGCCCCTGGTAGCTCAGCTGAAAGTCTGAGGTATTATAAAGTTAAAAACTTTGTTCTGATACACAAATAAATAGCTGTGCGGGTAACAACAATGAATAAGTCAGTTATAACAGTTATTATTTAGATTTTTGTATTCACTTAGCTTCATAAGCTTCCTGTAGTTTTTATATTTGATATCTTATTTACTCCGGACTGTACTGCAAGTTTTTACACTATTTATTCTTCAAAATTAAGGTGTTTCTGTTACATGATACAGGTTATTTGTACTAATTACCCTTTAGTCTTGGCCTGTGCTGGACAGTGTTGCACGTTTCCTGTACTGTTTGTCTATCGTAATTGACCCGCTTCTACTTAGTATTATAAAGTGCAAGTTTTCGAGCTTATTACCGTCTGTACTTTAGTCGTCTTCTATACCGCTTTAAATTTTTAAACATTTTACACTTTTTAGTGTTATTAATAACTTATACCAGTTATCATTTAGTCTTCACCCATTTTCTAAGCTTCACAAGTGTACTTTATTACCCCTCGAGCAGTTGAATAAGTTGATTAAAGCTAATATTAGCGTTCAAGGTTAACGGGCTTTTGGAATGAAACGCAAATGGCAAGCTGGCAGTTGTCCAACCCAATTCTCTTCTTCCCAGCCTTCACCCCTTTCTTTGAAGTTATCTGTTTTGATAATAAAATATTAATAAACAAAAGCGTCATTAATAAACTTCACTTAACTGGATTGTTCGTAAATCCTGGGTAAGAATTATTCACACACATGTGTGTGTTTTTAATCATTCATCATTAAAAGGAAGGGTTACAATTTCAGATTATAATATGTATGTATGCATGTGTAAACAAATATAAACCTTGCAGAATGAGACGAGTTTTGACGACATTATATTTCTGTCTAACTGTAAATAAAATCGAGGACATAATATAAACAAATTAACTTCTGTTCCTAACCACTTCATGTACGGATGTTTCATCAGTAACATTGTTTTTACTTATAAATGTGTGTGTGTGTGTGAGTGTGTGAGTGAGTGAGTGGGTGTTTTCTTATAACAAAGCCACCTCGGACTATCTGCTGAATTCACTGGTGGGAATCGAAGTTTCCAGAAAAAATAAAATTAGCCTGAAGGCAAATGCCAAAGTAACCATTTTATTGTTTCCAGTAAAACACTTTGTTAATCCTAGAATTAACTCAGTTTTCTGTGCTGTTGTTATTTGTTTGTTTGTTTTATAAAGCTCATGTTTCCTTCTTTTCTCCCTACGAGAGATAAATCTATAGTCTACTTACTATCGTTTGTTGGAGTCTAACCCTGATTTTTACTGTTTACTTTTAATGGCAGATGGTCAGAAATGTTTTTCAGCACGTTTACGTAAGGCATTTATTTTGGTTTGATGCTGTTCGGCTTTCTCAAAAATAGAAAAAAGTAACATCCGGAATTTATTGTTAAATTTTAGTTAACAACAGATTTTTGCCATTTTTTGTTCGTTTTATTTATTTTTAAATCTTTTTTTTTGTGGTCACCCAGTTCAGTTCAGTATATACAGTACTCCCTGTGGTAAGGCTTTCTTAATGATGAAAGTTGTGTTGTTTGTTAAATGACACATTTGGCTATCGGTGAAGTTGATAACTAACAGCATACTTTCACTGTTTCTTTTATTTCTTCTTTCTAACTTTCTATCAATATCAGCAAAATACCGATACAATCCACTTACATTTCTGTCAATATTGATACGACAATATGTCGTTCTATATATTAAAAGTTATGAACGCGGAAGTAGAAAAGACGGAAGCATGACGTCAGACTCATGAAGACGTTTTGTTTTTTTTAAATATAAATTCCAGGTCACTTTGCAGTCTCAACCTGCTTAACAAGACTTATGCATCATTATCTTGATGACCTACATCTGGAGATGTTTTTCTACAGGCGATGTAAGATGAAGCCTCTGTGGGTGGGTGAAATATATTTCGTTATAATTAGCTCTTGCTCTGGGTAAACGACGAGTTTTTCGTAGCGCACGTGATAGCTATTCATATTGAACATTTCTTCATGCGTAAGCACTTTTTCTTTTTAAAAAAACTGAGAGATACGGAAGCCTCTGCAGGACATTTTTTTACAAATTAAACTGAAAGTTTTAATTTTTATTTGAAAGTTTCATTATGATTTTGAATTCCTAACTTTCAACATGGTTTTGAGGATATGATTTTATTTTCACGGTTTTTGAGTTCTTTACTTGTTTATTTATACTAAAGCGAAAACTTTAATATCGTAATGGAAATACATAACAGGTGACTCGTAAAGTTAGGTTTGTGTACCACGTTAAAACCAGTATTCGTTACTTTTTGGATTTTGTTTTCTCATGAACATGCCCCCCCAGTGGCTCAGCGGTATGTCTGCGAACTTACAACGTTAAAGACTGGGTTTCGATACCCGTGGTAGGCAGAGCACAGATAGCCTATTGTGTAGCTTTGTGTTTAATACAAAAACAACAACAAACTCATGAACATATATATTATTATTGAATTTATATTAAGCGATCAGCAAGAATTTAATTAAGGTAACTTTAAACAGGGCAGTTATTCGTTTGTTAAATTTAATGCAAAGGTACTTGAATCCTAACACCCCAAGACTTCTTACCTTTAAAAGTAGTAAACGTCTTCCACCGTCATTGGCCTTCCATGGTGATAGCCTTCCATCGGCTTCCATGATGGATTACGAAACTGCAACCTACAGGTTCCAACTCGTATTTGATTTAAGTAATTGTTCTACGGTTGATTTCTTAATGTGTCAAATAAATGATAAAAAAGGGACATGTTTGTTTCTTATATATAAGCAGCATGTTAAGTAATAGTTCATATAAATCTCTTTCATCTCTAAATAATCTATGAGCTTTCATTTATTCACGAATTTAACGTTATTTCATTACAAAACCTAACTTTAGCAGTACGTTTTCGTGAATGAAATCCATCCTTTTTTATTATTTTGTATTCATTTAGAATGTTTCTTCAGCGCCAGGGACTACACATTAACTTTGATACTTTTTGTGAGTGTGACGTTGTTTTCGTCTTATGCATATGATGTATGTGCATGGGTTAGTATAATTTATATATATATATAATCCTATGAGTATATATCTCGCGTCCCCCTGGCAATGATCATTTTTAAATTCCAGCGAACATCCCTGTTGGTTCGTTCTCTTTCACATCAACCACTTTTACTGTAGAGTTCGTGGAATACACAACTTTTATACCAAGCAATCGAAATTTACATAATACTGGATTGTGATTATAAAACAATAATTAATATTCATTTACCATCTTAAATTCTCATTATTTGAGTTATGGTGTGTTTCGACGATATTGGTCTTTAGTTTGACTGCCTGTTTCACACTGTTAGTCTTCACTTTCGCTTCCATTTCAACACAAATGGTGTTTACTTCCACTGACTGTTTTCATATTGTTGGTCTTCACTTTCACTTCTGCTTCGACGCTATTTGTCTTCACTTTCACTGAGTGTTTCAACATTGTTGATCTTCACTTTTTACTGACTCTTTTCACACTGTTGTTCTTCAATTTCACTGTGTGTTACAACACTGTTGGTGTAACGTTTGTCTCTTTGTGTCAACACTATTGTTCTTCAATTTCACTGACTGTTTTATCACTGTTTTAGCATGCTGCTGAGACTTCTCGTTGCTGAAAACTGATGTACATAGTGTTCTCGTGATACTTCTTGTTACTGATAACTCATGTTTAAATAGTTCTGGTGAGAATTCTGGTTACTGAAAACTCATGTTTGTAGTCTTATGCTGAGATTTCTTGTTACTGATAACTCATGTTTGTCGTGTTGTGGTGACACATTTGGTTACTGAAAAATTATGTTCGTCGTGTTCTGGTGAGACTTCTCGTTGTTGATAACTCGTGATTTGGTATGACTTTGGTGAGACTTCTGCTTACTGATAATCCATGTTTGTAGTTCTCTGGTGGGACTTCTGGTTATTGAAAATTCATATTTGTAGTGTTCTGGTGAGACAAAAGGTAAGGAGGTATACAGTGAAGGATCAGGTTTGTTTTGTTGTTTTTGAATTTCGCGCAAAGCAACTCGAGGCCTATTTGCGCTAGCCGTTCCTAATTTAGCAGTGTAAGACTAGAGGGAAGGCAGCTATTCATCACCACCCACCGCCAACTCTTTTACCAACGAATAGTGGTTTTGATCGAAAGATTATAACGCCCCCACGGCTGAAAGGGCGAGCATGTTTGGTGCGACCAGGATTCAAACCCACGACCCCCGGATTACGAGTCGAACGCCTTAACCCGCCTGGCCATGCCGGGCCCGAAGGATTAGGAACAGGCAGGATAACTGTGTGCTGAGCAGCTGAACTGAACTCAATTGGTCAGCTTTTCAAACATGCCACAAATATTCCAAAGGCTCTAAATCCAGATAATGCAAGTAAGAATAACTATAACTTAGAATAAAATATAAGTAAAGTGAATGTGTAAATGGATTTTTGGTTTTCTATGTTTGATGTTCCATGTTTGTAAAGAAAATGTTCTGCTAAGAGCCACTCAACAATATCATATCGTTACGTCACATGTTGATATGTTAATGATAGTGTTATTAATTCATAACAAGTTAGTGTAGAATATTCTGTTTGTTGTCAACATTATTCATACCTGTTATACTGTCATTTAAATAGTTAATGTTGAACTTTGACTTCATTCGCTTTTTCAAACTCAGCGCGAGAAAAAACCACCATAAACAGGTTTTGTTTGTTTGTTTTTTAATTTCGCACAAAGCTACTCCAGGGCTATCTGTGCTAGCCGTCCCTAATTTAGCAGTGTAAGACTAGAGGGAAGACAGCTAGTCATCACCACCCCTCGCCAACTCTTGGGCTACTCTTTTACCAACGAATAGTGGGATTGACCGTCACATTATAACGCCCCCACGGCTGAAAGGGCGAGCATGTTTGGCGCGACCGGGATGCGAACCCGCGACCCTTAGATTACGAGTCGCACGCCTTAACACGCTTGGCTATGCCGGGCCTTCCCATAAACAGGGGACAGAGATGAAGATGTAATCTGTAGAATTCCGAAAACTTTATTTCTGTCCTTGCTGTTATATGAAACTGTTTTTCCACCTTCAATATAATTATACTATTAATCGTTAAACATCGCTTTCCTTCGATACACTGATTGCTAATGTCTTGATATGAACATATGTAAATAAACTGTTTCCTGTATGCTGTGACCCTGAAAAATGGGGCATTAAAGTTAACAAGTCAACCTTGAAATTTGCTTCCTTTCAGAATGCAAACTTCGATAGATCATTCCAAAGTTTTTCCATTTTAATGAACGGAATCAAACTTTGAAAAATTCGTTAGCTTATCAGATTTATCTAAAGAGACTATTGGTTTGCTTGAATTTGACTAAATGCTTCACGAGGGCTATCTGCTATGGCCATCGGTAATTTAGCAGAGAAAGAAAAGAGGAAAGGTACCTAGTGATCACCACTCACCAACCACTCTTTTACAAGGAAATAATTGGATTGTCCGCAACAATATACCGCCCAGTTACACGTCATAAAGTGAAAGCATGTTTGGTGGCGCAAACGTTGGATCAAGAACTTCGAATGAAACATCGACAGAACAGATAACTTATTGAAACAGTTCAATGTGTACTCTACTAACCTTATGATCATTGTTAACAGAGTTGATTACACCGATGTACTAAACACGTGGAACCAATGGAATGAAGACAAATTGTTCGACGTGAACATGTCCAAAATTTGAGATTGAATTAACTGACTAACAGTATTCAATTCTAGTTTCATCCTAGTGACCGGATTGTTAACCTATATAATTATAACATAAATAATCAGTGTAAATTAGTCCTTCCTAAAATTGTTATTTTAACTAGAATAACTATCTGTTAAAAATATTGCTTATTGTTGTAAACTCTGCCACATTATCAATGCCACTTAACTGAGTGTCACCGAACGTGGAAAATGTTCCAAACACAGCTGAGAGAACTTAAAATTAGAAATGTCGTAAACATTTTAGTAATGATAATATGACACTGAGTGAACCATCACATTATATGAAGTTGCTGTTGTGGGTTATACAATTATAATTATCAAACTTAACTAAAATCACGAACAAAAAGCAAAGTTAATTAATAATACAACAAGATGGTACAAGCTATGTATTAACAATTGTAGCACGATATAATGTTGAAGATATATATTTTTGGTAAATCCAATATATAAATTTACGTCATAATTTCTAATCTTACTATAATATGACGTTTATATCTGTATCTGTCTACCGAAACAATAAATACATTACGGCACATCTATCAAATGGCGACACAAACAAAAATCTGTTTAAAAATTATCACTTTTGGTATTCTAGCTTCAGATAATTATAAAAATACGATACGTATAACATTCCTTTGTTTATCATAGATAGAATGTTAAGTACTCTACTTGTGATAAGAACCCAGCTTTCACTAGGACTAAACCTGAAGGTTTGATTGTATCTTTATTGATGCAATTTATAGTTTTAAGAAATGGGGTTTAAAAGAAAAAACTTGTTTTTTCAATAAACAGTAGCACGTTTAACAGATAGAAAATGACCGTTTCTATCAATACGGTCCGAACAATTTTCCCTTGCTATACTTACCGTAAAAAGAATTTTTTTTTTCTTAGAAAATGTTCACTTTTTCTAAATTTTCCAGCACGGCGCTATCTGAAACAGCCTAATGTTTGCTAACCCTAATTACTGAGCCTCTCACAGATTATAGAGTAACGTCAACGTTACCCACATGCTGTCTATCTTTTGTTTTTTCATTTCAATAATTTAATTCAGATTTATAGAATGATCCTATGTGAATACACATTTAAATTATTATACAAAACTTTATTCCTACAAATAGTACTAGCCAAAGTACCCATGAAATGCAAGGTAAATTCGACCACAAAATTGTGCTTTTCATTTGCACAGTTCAGTTCCTACTTTAATATCTTGTCCCCTTATTTACTGTATGCAAATATTCAATAATAATATAGTTCCATTATATTGTTGTCTTTCTCAGTTTGTATTGGTTAAAAGCGTAGCAATACTTGTCAATCAATTGTTGTAAAAATATGACGTAAGCGAAAGAGAATGAAAATGATTGTTTTGGAATTTCGCACAAAGCTACTCGAGGGCTATCTGTGCTAGCCGTCCCTAATTTAGCAGTGTAAGACTAGAGGGAAGGCAGCTAGTCATCACCACCCACCGCCAACTCTTGGGCTACTCTTTTACCAACGAATAGTGGGATTGACCGTCACATTATACACCCCCACGGCTGGGAGGGCGAGCATGTTTAGCGCGACGCGGGCGCGAACCCGCGAATTACGAGTCGCACGCCTTACGCGCTTGGCCATGCCAGGCCAGAATGAAAATGAAGACAGAAATATAAAACAGATAAGTGAGGGATAGCAGTGGGAAAAACAGAAGATGTTCAAAGTTGAGTTACAAAAAAAGACAATTTCTCCTTTAAATTTATTTAACAAATTATACTGAGAGTATGAATAAAGGTTTGTTCTTCGCGATTACGCGTATAACAGTTTGTTGGTGTGTATATCAGAACAAAAAGTTTGAGATGTGAAAAGTCATACATGTCGTCTTTAGGTTTATATATGTGTATATGAATATAAATATATATGTATTATACAGTCGTATTATGTGAAATAGAAAAACCATAAAATGTTTTATCATTAAATTACACAAATAGATACTACTAAGAAACAAATAATATAGATGAAAGGATACCCAATTTACTACTAGTGATAAAAACAAATTGTGAGATTTTGTGTTACTCTAGAGTAAGTTTGTCAAAAAGGGTTTTAATTTTCTATGTTTGATGTTCCATGTGGTGTTGGCCTGGCATGGCCAAGTGCGTAAGGCGTGTGACTCGTAATCCGAGGGTCGCGGGTTCGCGCCCGCGTCGCGCTAAACATGCTCGCCCTCCCAGCTGTGGGGGCGTATAATGTGACGGTCAATCCCACTATTCGTTGGTAAAAGAGTAGCCCAAGAGTTGGCGGTGGGTGGTGATGACTAGCTGCCTTCCCTCTAGTCTTGCACTACTAAATTAGGGACGGCTAGCACAAATAGCCCTCGAGTAGTTTTGTGCGAAATTCCAAAACAAACAAACAAACCATGTGGTGTATTGTTCTATAAAAAAAAACACTCAACAATAACAGACCGTTACGTCACATTTTAAAATGTGAATGATAGTGTTATTAATTCATAACAAGTTAGTGTAGAATATTCTGTTTGTTGTCAACATTATTCATACCTGTTCTTTCGTTATTTAAATAGTTCATGTTGAACTTTCACTTCGTTCGTTTTTTCGAACTCAGCGGGAGAAAATTATACGATAAACAGGAGACTGTTCACGATGTATATAAAACAAAAAACAAGTAGTATATAATGTTCTCTGTCCAATCACATTCAAATATTGTCTACAGCTACTTTTAAAGCTGACCTTCACTGATTGTTGTTGAGATCGAATTCTGTAATATCATAAAATGGTAAGATAAAAAGTCTGTAGAAAGTACACCACTAAGAAAATTGTACGAAAAACGAGGCTTGATATTTAGTATGTCAAGAAATGATAATTAGTTAACAAATACAACAATAGGATTTAGGAATAGGAGTTTAAAAACAACAGGTAAATTGTCTATTGTTAAAAACAAATCCATAGGCTCTGAGATTAAGGGTTAAAAACAATAGGTGAATTGTATATTGGGGAATATCATCAGACTTCACATTTAAACAAACACCAAAGTCGGGATTGGTTTCTCACTTCTTTGTGACTCACGCTGAATAAATCTTACAAAATTATCAGGTCTAAATTATATCCGAGTAAAACTGTTCGTACAGATTTATAATTATTATTTTTATTTAAAGTTGTATATTGTTCAGATGTATCAGTAATGTAGTCAACCAGGCGTGTATGTTGTTCAGACGTATCAGTAATGTAGTAAACTGGGCAAGTATGTTGTTCAGAGATATCTGTGAAGTTGCTAGCAAGGCATGTGTGGTCTTCGGAGGTATCAGTAAAGTAGTGAGCCAGGCATGCACGTCCTGCTGTATTACCAGGTGTAAACGCACAGTTTTATAAGTTGTTATTTTTAATTGAGAAAAAAAAAACACTTTAAAATGTGACCAGAAGAATGTTGTTTGTTATATAACAGTTTTTACATGTATTTATCTTAAGCATTGCTTGTTGTGTATGAATATTTATGTGTAATATTTTTTTGCACATCTGTTTATAAGTAGTGGTTGAAGCCTATTCAGTATCATTCTAATATCTTAAAATGGTAATATATATAAAGGTAAGTTAAGATATGAGTACACATTTAAATGAAATTGAAATGTCTTTAATATGATGTTAAAGTTTAGGTATTCATTGGGTCTTAGAAAATGTAAGAAAAGTATGGTGATAAAGAAATGTATTTATTTTAAATTTATATTTGAAGATTTAGTCCAAAAACTTTTATTATTGCTATTATTGGTTTATTAAAGGTAGTATACATGTAGATCATATCTTCTATTACAAATGTCAGAAAAAGGGTTTTTGTTGTAAATTTTAAGCTGTTTGTAAATTAATATCTACGTTACATGTTGCATTGTTTAAGCATACAATAATATAATTATTTCATCCATGTAAGTTATAATCTATTTATATATTTTCTCAAGCCATTTCTTATGGGGTGGGAGAAAATGATTGATAATTAAGAGATACACATGAACCTCACAAAGTTAACAGGTGAAATCTGTATCATACACATTCCAGTATCTGGTCGATACAAGTTCAGTATATTATATTTTCCAGTACATAGTACTTTATTATTATTATCATATACATTCTTGTATTCAAATAAATTCAATCAAATATTGATCCATTGAATATTTGTTTTCTGTCTTCTTTAACAGATTTAATCTTAATGATGCATTTACCTATAGTTAACTTACTGCACCCGCCTGTTTAATTATTTAATTCATAGTGCATAAATGAATTGCGTAAAAAAAAAAAAAAATCGTTTTCTCTGTTCATGTCACAGTGTGTTACACTGATGAAGCCACATGTGTAGTATGACAAAAAATACAGTAATATGCAGTACAAGGTGTAAAAGAAATTATTTTTTCAAGTGTGTAACTGCTGCAGTAAAAATTCTGTATCATAATTATGTATGGTGATAGAGTGATATTAAATTACATTTTCAGTAAGGGACCTTATACTGATGAAAATTTGTAACCTAGTTCATTCTGTTAATATGATTCGTATATGTACCTATAAATTAATTAATGAAGATTTTGAAACATTTCTTTTTCATGAATTTGTAATTTATAAAAGTTGGAATAAATTATGTTTGAATGTAACTCCATATCATACTTAGAATAGGGAAATGAAGCCACGTTTTACTTCTACCCACAAAATTCTCACAGAATTAAACCTATTGCCTCTGCTGTGCTTAAATAATTTATCTTTAGAACAATATTCAGTCACAACGGATTATCTAATTGACACGAATGGATTTAATTTTTTTTCACTTTTACCATTGTTGTAGTCCTTGAGACAATATTGAATTTGCTGTGTGAATTTCGTAAATATAATGTATATTTCTGAGAATGTTACAGTCGTACTTCACGTCTCTCATATTTAAAATTGTCCAGTTACTGTTGCATTCTTTGTATTTATGTTACAAGTTCGTTTTTGTAGCTGTTCTTTATTTGGGGAATTTTGTAGGTTGTTAATTTTGATGTCTCACTTGTGGAAGTGACATATTTATGTTGAACTAGTTTTGGAGAAAGAAAGGACCAATAAAACATATGATAAGTTTCAGTATATGTTTATTTTATAATTATATATGCAAAAACGGCTCGTTTGGGTTGAGAAAATATTTTACATAGAAGAGCGAACAACGTTTCGACCTTCTTCGATCATCGTCAGGTTCACAAAGAAAGAGGTAACTGACCGGAAGCTGACCACATGTTTGAAAGGGGTTGTGCAACTGAGTGTCGGAACGTAGAGGGCGGTGTTAGATGTTTGAATATATAATTTTATTTATTTTATTATATTAATATAGGTATGAAGGCGTTCCCTTATATTGGTTTATTTTGGGTTTAAGTTGTTGTATAAGTAAGGCTTCTTTAATTTTGCGTTTGTTTATGTTTCTTTCTTTATTTAGTATTTGAGTGTTTTCTATGGTTATGTTGTGTTTATTTGACTTGCAGTGTTCGTAAACGTGTGAAGGTGACTTTTACGTTCTTTGAATCTGATTTCCATTTTTCTATTTGCTTCTCCAATATAGAAGTCGTGGCAGTTATCACATTGTATTTTATAAACAATGTTGGTGTGGTGTTTGTCAGTGTAGTTTTTACATAGTATAGACCTCAGTTTTGTGCCTGGTTTTTGAATAAATTTGGTATTAACTGGAATGTCATATTTTGTTACTAGTTTTTGCCAAATGTTGGTTATTTGTCTGCTGATGTCAGGAATATATGGTATACAGCAGTATATGGTTTCGTGATTTTTTGATTCGTGATATATATTTACTTTTGTTGGTTGATTTTGCTTTCTGTCTAGGTGTGTGCGTATAATGTTTTCTACGGTTTGTGGAGGAAACTTATTGATGTTGATGAAGTATTGTTTTATTTTGTCTAATTCATTGTTAATTTTATCTGGTGAGCATAGTTTTATGGCTGTGTTTATTTGGTTTCTTAGTATGTTGAGTTTTTGTTTTGTTTCATGTGCTGAGTCCCAAGGAATGTATAGTCCAGTATGGGTGATTTTTCGGTGGATTTCTGTTTTGAATTGTGTGTCGGTTCTTGTAATTTTGAGGTTAAGAAATGATATTTGATTGCTTTCTTCCTGTTCACATGTGAAGTTAATGTTGGGATGTATAGAGTTAATGTGATTGAAAAAATTAAGTATGTGTTCTGTAGATTTGAAACCCGCAACAGTGTCATCTACATATCTGTACCAGTATAGTGGTGGATGTAATGCTGTGTTAATTGCTTGTGTTTCAACTTGTGTCATAAAAATATTGGCTAGAACTGGTGATACTGGGTTGCCCATGCTTAGGCCATTTGTTTGTATATAGTTTTGGTTGTTGAACATGAAGTTTGTCTTTATCGTGGTGAATTCTATTAGGGTTGCTAACTGGTTACTGGGAATTTCTATGGTTGGGTTAGGGTCTCAGTTATAGAGTTCTAAGGCTATCTTGCAAGCTTCAGTGGTTGGAACTTCTGTAAAGAGGGATATAACATCGAAACTGGCCATTAAGGCTTTATGATTAAGTTGATTTAGATTAGACTTGAAATTAAAAGAGTCTTTGATGAATGAGCTGGCTGATGTTACATATTTGGAGAATGCCCATGCTATGTATTTACCAAGATTGTAATTAATCGATTCATATGTGGAGATTATTGGTCGTAATGGACAATCTGGTTTATGAAGTTTGGGGATGCCGTATATTTGTGGTGTGCGTGAGTCGGTTTTACGTAGGTAGGAATATTTTCTCAACCCAAACGAGCCGTTTTTGCATATATATTTCTCTACAAGTGAGTTTCCCGACATCACTGATTATTATTTCATCACGGCGATTGTACGAGAAGTGTAAGTCTTTGTGTTTTTCTCAGTGTATTTGTACTTACCTGTTATCATTATGTCTGAACTAGCATACAGTACACCACTACTAACAGTACACGCTCACACGATCGTTAAGAAACTAAGAAATTTAAACCAAAGAATTATCAATAGAAGAAATGACATCTATTTCATTCAACAATGTAGAAAGGGACAACTAACACCTAATTTTGTAAATGTAAAACTTTCAAAAAATTTTAATAAATACACAAACATTATTCAAAATTTACAGAAAAAACTACTTAAAGCCATGTTGAACACGAAATACAAAGAACTACATGACTTACAAAAACAAAAAATGAACCTAGACCATCAACTGGCATGCTGCATTAATCCAGAGATTTACGGACTTATACAACGAAACATAAACCAAATCAATACTAAGAACGACAGAGACAAAAAGATCTGCCACAACAAAAAACCAGAAAAACTAAGATGCAAACAACAGAAAAGACATTAACATGACAAACCGTTGATAAACTCATAATTAACAGATCCGACCGACAATTAAACACAGACGAGATACATCTACTTAACAAAGGACTCAACTTCGCAATAGCAACTAGGTACACTCCAACCTTAGAAATCAAAACATGTTTAGAAGATCTAGCCAGGAGACTTGTGATACTTTCTACAAAAAACAAAAACAAAGAAACAACCAAAAACAACCAAAACTATATACAAACAAATGGCCTAAGCATGGGCAACCCAGTATCACCAGTTTTAGCATATATTTTTATGACACAAGTTGAAACACAAGCAATTAACACAGCATTACATCCACCACTATACTGGTACAGATATGTAGATGACACGGTTGCGGGATTCAAATCTACAGAACACATACTTAATTTTTTCAATCACATTAACTCTATACATCCCAACATTAACTTCACATGTGAACAGGACGAAAGCAATCAAATATCATTTCTTAACCTCAAAATTACAAGAACCGACACACAATTCAAAACAGAAATCCACCGAAAAATCACCCATACTGGACTATACATTCCTTGGGACTCAGCACATGAAACAAAACAAAAACTCAACATACTAAGAAACCAAATAAACACAGCCATAAAACTATGCTCACCAGATAAAATTAACAATGAATTAGACAAAATAAAACAATACTTCATCAACATCAATAAGTTTCCTCCACAAACCGTAGAAAACATTATACGCACACACCTAGACAGAAAGCAAAATCAACCAACAAAAGTAAATATATCTCACGAATCACAAAATCACGAAACCATATACTGCTGTATACCATATATTCCTGACATCAGCAGACAAATAACCAACATTTGGCAAAAACTAGTAATAAAATATGACATTCCAGTTAATACCAAATTTATTCAAAAAACCAGGCACAAAACTGAGGTCTATACTATGTAAAAACTACACTGACAAACACCACACCAACATTGTTTATAAAATACAATGTGATAACTGCCACGACTTCTATATTGGAGAAACAAGTAGAAAAATGGAAACCAGATTCAAAGAACATAAAAAGTCACCTTCACACGTTTTCGAACACTGCAAGTCAAATAAACACAACATAACCATAGAAAACACTCAAATACTAAATAAAGAAACAAACATAAACAAACGCAAAATTAAAGAAGCCTTACTTATATAACAACTTAAACCCAAAATAAACCAATATAAGGGAACGCCTTTATACCTATATTAATATAATAAAATAAATAAAATTATATATTCAAACATCTAACACCTCTCTCTACGTTCCGACACTCAATTGCACAACCCCTTTCAAACATGTGGTCAGCTTCCGGTCAGTTACCTCTTTCTTTGTGAACCTGACGATGACCGAAGAAGGTCGAAACGTTGTTCGCTCTTCTATGTAAAATATTTTCTCAACCCAAACGAGCCGTTTTTTGCATATAAATTTCTCTACAAGTGGGTTTTCTCGACATCACTGATTATTTTATAATTATTGTACTTCAAAATATACCTGAAATGTAACATTTAAAATATTGTGTTCCTGATTACGTTTTACTGATTTTTTTTTTTTACAAACATATCAGAGTTTAAATACCTTATAGTTTTACCAGCAATATTTCTATTTTATTGTACACGAGTGTAAATATAATTTAGTATACATTTTGTATGATATATTAATTTATTTTTAAAAAGGTCTAACGTAAGATAGTAAAATAATATAAGATTACCTGTCGATAGTATAACGTACGGTAAACTTTGTCCTCAATAAACGAAAACAAAAAACGTACAAAAGTCAGTGTTAACTTATCTGAGGAATTTATTAAATACAGTCTTAACTACTGGTAGACCGAATGCAAGCGGACATGCGTATTTCGGTATGTGAAATTAAAATATTTCGTATTATTCTAAAAATCCTGTATTTTTAAATTATTCATATTAATATTTAATATGATGGTAAGAAAAGTACCGTTCTATTTTTAGGGTGAAACAATGTTTGGAAATTGTTGAAATGTATTGAAATAAAACCTCATAGAGTTAAAAATGTATTAACGTGTGAAAGATACTGACCCTAAAGAATAAGAACGCCATGGCCAGTTGGTTAGGGCGCTTGACTCGTGAGGATCCCGGGTTCGAATCCTCGTCGTATCAAATTTGCTCGCCCTTTCAGTCGAAGGGTCATTATAATGTGACGGGCAATCCCACTATTCGTTGAAATAAGAGTAGTCCAAGAGTTGGCGGTGGGTGGTGGTAACTAGCTGCCTTCCCACTGGTAAATTAGGGATGATTAGCGCAGATAGCCCTCGTGTAGCTTTGTGCGAAATTCAAAACAAACAAACAAACAAGCATTCATTGTGTGACTTCATTTTAGTGCCTTCTATATATATAACACGTCTCTGTATAGTTCGTAACCCGGATGAGATAATAAAACACAGAGTGCGTGCACTGGGATGATGGAAGAAGGTGACCAAAGTTTAAAGGTTGGTGGAATTAATGTTAAACAGAAACACATAACAGAAGTAAACGACTTGGTAATAAAAAACAAAAAATATGCTTCACCATCCTACCATTTTCCAGTTGTAAATACAATTGAAAATAAATATAAAAATACGTCGATCATTGTTCACCCGCTCTCTGTTGGTGATTTGAAACTAAACAATTCTCTTTTTATCATCAGACTGAACAATACGCTGTCATAATAAACACTACTTGTCTTGAGATATTGTCACTAGAATACATTTATATCGTTGTACCGTTTATACCCTTTCCTCTCTGACACATTTATGTTCCACATTTTATGTTCTCATATTTAATTCTGTTTCTATTTTTTCTGATATTTTACTTGTTAACAAGGTAATAAACGATTATAAGCAGTGACAACGTCAGCCATTGCGGAATAATTTGCAACAGAAGTATTTCTATTAAACCAGGCCCGGCATGACCAGGTCGTTTGGTCACTGACTTGCAATATAAAGGTCGCGGGCTCGAATCCCCGTCCCACCAAATATACTCGCCCTTTCGAGCATGAGACTCGATTATGTGACGGTCAATCCCAGTATTCGTTGGTAAAAAAGTAGCCCAAGCGTTGGCGGTAGGTGGTGATGACTAGCTGCCTTCACTCTAGTCGTTCTTCTGTAGAGTTAGAGACGGTTATAGCAGATAGATATCGTATAGTTTTATGTGACTTTTAGTGACGTATTAAATAATTTAACTATATGTTCATGAGTAGACATGCAGTAAAATAAACACTTTTTATTACAAATATGTTTATATGTTCCGTTAAAGTGTCCGTAATTCTTATAACAAAGCCACATCGGGCTATCTGCTGTATCCACAGAAGGAACTTGAACCCTTGATTGTAGCGTTGTAATCATTCAATGAAAATGACCTAAATGTTATTACCAACGTTCTTCCTAGTTCGATAATGGAAGATTTCCAAGCTTATATTATCTCTGTCTTCTCATTTAAACTGTTTATCTATGAAGAGGTATCTCAATATTTTATCTATAAAAACACTAGTGTAACTACAGAATAATATCCGGTAATTAATGCACGGATTTCGATATCTTAATAGCATTGGAATTTAATTAACAATATACTTCCATTATGTATACATATATGTTAAGTTCAATATAAAACACATAGATGGCAGTAAAGTACATAACTTCAGTATATTTTTATAAATACTGAACTAGTATCAGGAATCAGCAGTAAATACGAAATGATATATATTTTTATAGAAAACAAGTTGAAGTTTCAGCTTTCTTTAGTAATTCCTCTTGATGGAAGTTTTATTTATCTTCTGTTTAGGTTGCCAGGATTACGATTCCAAAGGCTTGTAACTCCCGTTGTGATGCTGTAAAAAACACGTAACCCTTTAAGCCGTGAATTCGCTATAAGAGTGATAGTCATGTCTCATTATTGGATTATTGTTGTCCAAGAACTGGCCATGGATGGGCGTCACTGTTTATCAGTCAATATTGAGGATGATGTTACACATGCAACACTTGCGTAAAGTGTTTTCTTTGAAAGAAAAAACTTTAACAAAGCAAATAATGGATATTTATTTTTCGAACCCTTTGAAAACCTTGTTTGTAATTTGAACCTTCTCGTGCTAAACCACGTAAAAACAATGTCATTGGCTTCTTTTAAAATATGTTTTGATTTATTTCTATACAGAATGTTAGGGGAAAGGTATCTGCACTTTATAACTGAAATCCAGTAGACGTTGAAGTGCACTGGAACTTTAAATTCAACTTTGCTGAAGAAAAATTATTATATCTTTAACGAAAACAAAAACAGCGTCATCTAGTGAACATGAATAGAATTAATTAATATTATCGTTTATTTTTTAAAATTGAACGACAGCTATTCCTCTAAATTAAAATAGCCATACACTTTACAAAGAAGGCACCGTTTCAATAAAATAACAGTTATCCTGTGAACGTTCCTTTACGCAATTACTTAAAGCTTCTATCTTTTCTATAATTCCAGATTTGATTCTTTTTCTCTAGGTTTGAACCATTTTAAAAACAAGTAACTCATCGTCGCCACAACAAGTTGAAAATTCTATCTTCTTGTAGGTTTCTTCTTGGATATGTTTATAAAGTTCGTAATAAAAACAGACTTCTATGTAAAAGAGATAAAATTTGATTACAACACGTGTGTCTCTTGAAAACACACACATAAACACGTCTCATTCTGCTGCGTGACAAGTAATATCAAAACACAAAATAAGTAACTAAAGTGTGTTTAAAACTTACAACAAAATCTTCCACCAGTGGTCTCCCCCACCTCTAAAAACGAGAAGACACACTAAATATATTATCTTCCTTCATTAGTAAAGATATTAGCCTGTCATGGCCAAGCGTGTTAAGGCGTGCGATTCGTAATCTGAGGATCGCGAGTTTGCATCCCCGTCGCGCCAAACGTGCTCGCCCTTTTAGCTGTGGGGGCGTTTTATGTGACGGTCAATACCACTATTCGTTGGTAAAAGAGTAGCCCAAGAATTGGCGGTGGGTGGTGATGACTAGCTGCCTCTTGTCTTACACTGCTAAATTAGGGACGGCTAGCCCAGATAGCCCTTGAGTAGCTTTGTGTGAACTTCAAAAACAAACAAACAGTAAAGATATTGCATTGGTATTTCAAAATATATAAACAATAATAAGAAAGAAATAATAAAAGAGATCAAAACTGCCCTTGACGGTTAACAGTCCACCCCCCTATAAGATGTTTGGACTGCTAAGATATTAAGGTACTACCTCACTAAGCCTAGCCTAAAAGTGTTAACATAGTTTTTATTCTGAACCTTTCCGTACTACTATCTAGATTTTCTTCGGTTGTAAGTAGCTCCACACAGCTTATACAAGGAAGGTGATACAACTACATAAGTTCACCTATATAAGATATTCAAATAAGTAATTATAACTATTCTCTTAGCAATAAAACTTTTAAATTATTTTTATTGTCTATATTATAATTTTATCAAAACCACTATTTTCTAATGAAACTTTGTAAAATAGACGGCAACTGTCTGTTGTGGAGACACAAATGTAGAGGACGACGTTTTGAAAGTTTTCCGCCTTTCGTCTTGAAGACTTTCGAAGACTCATCCATTCTACAAAGTTTCATCATGAATACTCTGCCTAAACAATCAGCAAAGAATACACTATTTTCTAATTTGTATAAATAATTATTTATATTTATTATAATACAACTTAAAATATTTAGTTAAAGTTTTCTTATCAAAGCCATTAAAAATAAGTTTATATATTAATACATCAATATTCATACACTGTTACAAATTCTACAATACCTGAGAACCTATGGTTATTTGTTGGTACATGCAACCTGCTGGTCGCGGACTCGAATCCCCGTTACACTAAACACCCTCGCCCTTTTAGCCATGAAGGTGATATAATATGGTGGTAGACTCCACTCTTCGTTTATAAAAGATTGCCAAAGATTTGACGCTGGATAGTGAAAATTAGCTCCCTTTCCTCTAGTCTTACACTACCAAATTAGAGACGGCTAGCGCTGGTAACCCTCGTGTAGCTTTGTGCGAAATTTAAACCACATCAACTTAATACTAACTAAATCATCAATATATGTATATGTTAAGAAAAATAATTCTGGCTTAGAAAATTATTCATAAATATATTTGCGTAACAATAAATATATATTTATACGTAAACGTAGGTAGAGTACATTAACTTACCGATTCATTAATTTTAATTGTGATTCATACCAGCAAACGGCGCTTTAAATATTACAACGTTTAATATTCAAAATAATTATTTTAACCTGCCATGATGGCTCCCCGCTAGTACAGAGGCAAGTCTACGGATTTACAACGCTAAAATCATGGATTTGATTCCCATCGGTGGGCTCAGCAGATAGCCCGATGTGGCTTTGCTCTAAGAAAACAAACAAACAAACTACCATGAGGTGTAGAATAAATATAGGGAGGGACAACCCTAGATCGAACAATGGTACTAATGTCAGAGGTAGCTATAGCAACCAGTATTCGTGTTGGAAAGCGGCTACTTTAGTTTACCTTCTGTTATTAGATTCAGATCTCCTTAGATAAGGGAGACACATTTGTTCTCGTTTTACAAATATAAATCGTGGTCTCATTCCTCATGTGATTGTTAAGATAACGCGCTCTCTTTTGATACCTTTTAAAGCAGGTTTTATAAGTGCTCATATCGTAGGAGAACTAACTTTCATTTTAACAGGATGTTTAGTTTCTGTGTCTATCTATGTACGTGTTCCAAGTTGGTTCAGCTTTAATAAGGAATAATTCAGGCTTAGAAAATGGGCAGACCAAAGACAGCCCACTGAGATGGTTTGCACTAAACACCAACCACACATTTTCTTGTTACTTTGTAATTATTGAATTTTAAATTGTTAAAATTGTTAATTCGTGTGGTTTGGGTTACTTCTTTACGTGGATATTGGGTTCTGTCGATACTGGTATTGACTTCATATAGTTAAAGTTTGTCTTGCGAAGACACAAACCAATAGTAACAAATAAAAAGAAAATTAGTTTTGTTTGTTTGTTTTGGAATTTCGCACAAAGCTACTCGAGGGCTATCTGTGCTAGCCGTCCCTAATCTAGCAGTGTAAGACTAGAGGGAAGGCAGCTAGTCATCACCACCCACCGCCAACTCTTGGGCTACTCTTTTACCAACGAATAGTGGGATTGACCGTCACATTATACACCCCCACGGCTGGGAGGGCGAGCATGTTTAGCGCGACGCGGGCGCGAACCCGCGACCCTCGGATTACGAGTCGCACGCCTTACGCGCTCGGCCATGCCAGGCCTAAAAAAAAAAAATTAGTTTTATAATAATTACCAATAATCTTAAACTTATGGAAAAGAAATCAGATAAAATGAAATTGGTGAATTTTAATTATAGAAAAAAACAACAACATTAAAACCAATTGTTTGTTAATTAAACTAGGCTTAACTACTAAAATAAATATATGTGTGCGTATGTATGTAATACCCACCGCCAACTCTTGCCATACTCTAATCGCATCCGAGTCGCGCTAAACATGCTCGCCCTCCCAGCCGTGGGGGCGTTACAATGTACAGTCAATCCCACTTTCGTTGGTAAAAGAGTAGCCCAAAAGTTGACGGTGGGTGGTGATGACTAGCTGCCTTCCCTTCTCTCTAGTCTTACACTGCTAAATTAGGGACGGCTAGCACAGATAGCCCTCGAGTAGCTTTGTGCGAAATTCCAAAACAAACAAACAAACCATACTCTAATAAAATTACTGGATTGACTGTCACTCTTGTAACGTGTTCAAAGCATCGAAACACGAGCCACGGACTCTCAGATTCACAGTCCGGTACATTATTCTGAGCCTCACCGTCTTGTTTTTCACAGTTGTTTGGATGTGATATCCCACATTAGTCTAAGTCTCGCCGTCTTGTTTTTCAACGGTGTTTGGATGTAATATCCTATATTAATCTAAGCTTCACCGTCTTGTTTTTCACCGGTGTTTGGATGTGATATCCTACATTAGTCTAAACCTCACTGTTTTGTTTCTCACCGGTGTTTTGATGTGATATCCTTCATTAGTCTTAAGAACAATTACTGCAGAAATTGACTTTTTTCTGGTTATAACTTTCGTATTTTCCTTTCAAGAGTTTTGATTCCATTATCGTTGTTTAATGTTGGCATAACTATGTTTCTATTTAAATATCGTTTGCTTCCAATATTTATTTATCATAGTTGTATGTGTCTGGTGTTATGATCTAAGCTCTACAATAGGCAATCTGCACTGTGCCATCTGCAAGAATCGAACCCAGATTTTTGATGTTATTAGTCTTGATCTAAGTGGGTAACTCATTCAGATAATAAATTAACACTACTGATAACCACTAATCGCTAAGATCATAAGTTAACACTGATAACCTCTAATCTCTCAGATTGCAAGTTAACTTTAATAACTTCTGATCCCTCAGATACTGCTGGTTAACAGAAATCACGTGGGTGAATATCAATTAATGAAATTACTTTAAGTATCTTTTTTTGTATTAATTTATTTATTGAACACTCTACTGTGTCCACTGCAGGAATTGAACCCCGGATTATATAAAGTCCGAACTTACTGCTGTTCCACTGGGGAACCACCTATTTATTTATATTTTACGAAAATAAGTATGAGAGTTTAATTTAAAAGAATAAGTACATTATTTGGCTTTGATAACTATGTACGTAATATACATGGACACATATATATAAGTGACATGGATGTATAGATATTCGGAGTTCCATAACGATCTGTGACGATCAACATGATAGAACAATAAGAAATAAATATATATTTCAAGGTATAGAAGTACACAGTACTTTAATGAAGATACGTCTATACAACAAACTGACCACAAGTCCGTTAGGCTACGCATCAGTAAATAAACAAACAAAAATAAAACCTATAATGATAATTTGATCATTACTATTACTATTAGCGACAATTTCGGCCATTGTCCCAATAATACATGGAAATATTAGGGGAAAATGTCAACGAAGTGTTCAGTAATTTTATTTCAATGTTAAGTTTTCTAGACTACGTATTCTTTGTCATCTTTACATAGAATATAGTGGTGCGAAAACCGGGGAATCATGGGAAGCGATTATTCTCTCTAGAATAGTGTAGCGAGAGCTGCATCAGTCATCCTTGAATAAAGGAATTTTTATGAGAGCCAAACCAACAACAATTTTTAATTTAGAGATTATAAATTTTCATTCACCAATAATAATACCCTTCATGTACAGGTTTGTTGAAAGTGACTCCCTCTGGTGGTCGTTTGAAACAACGTTTTAAAAGACTTAACAAACAGTTCGGGAACCAGAATTACTATCTATTCATTACTTAGTTTGGAAACATGTTGTTTGACACTGGCTCGTAGTAAAAACTGAAGGGTGTGTCCAAATTACTCGTGCCTGAGGTAACCTCCACCCAGGTCATCGTACCCTCGGTGAAAACGACAATATATCTGGGTCGGAGAAAATCATTTCCTGACACAAACAGATTAGAGCGCCCCTTCTTTGAATACCCCTTCTGAAGCACGTTTTATCTTATAAACTACTTTGAATATTTAATTTTTTTTAAGTGAAACCAATCATTGTAAAACCGATACACCCACCAAGGGGCGCTACTTTCAAAATGTTTAATCTTGTTGCAGTCCCCGCTGGTACAGCGGTAAATCTACCGACTTACAACGCTAAAATCAGGGGTTCATTCCCCTCGGTGGACACAGCAGATAACCCGATGAGGCTTTGCTATAAAACACACACATATCTTGTTGCAAGTTTGAAACGTACCAAATTTTTACTAAGGCACCGAAAATAGGAAGGTAAAATAACTGAGCTCTTTGACCAGTAAAAATGGAGCACTCTAACTATTGACAAAAGATTATTTATTTTTTAACTGAAACAACAACCAAGTTAGAACCTTAAATAAAACAGCTGTTATTGGAAAAACAAATTTGACTAACATATAAAACAAAAGTTTGTTTTTTCAACAACACAAGAGTAACAGTTGAAATGTGATTAAGTGTTTGTGACGTATTACGTAACACTAACACTGGAAGTAGTAATGTGAGTTTTAAATCTTTCTTTACTAGACTTGTAGTTCAGGTTATGGTAAGAATAACAATAATAGCCTCTTAGGTGCTAACGAGGCTTCTCGCTCATAACCAGAACTTACCAGGTTGGCTAGGAGTGCAATACATAAAATCTCAGTGGAAACACGGTACATACATATTTATACGTACATGTATAAAATGAAATAATCTATATATGTATGTGTACAAACTGAAATACACAATATATATTTATTTTTAGAGAATGAAATACACTATATATATATATTGAAATACATCTATATATCTGTGTAGAGAATGAAATACACTATATATATATACTGAAATACATCTATATATGTATGTGTCGACAATGAAACACACTATATATATATGTTGAAATACATTTATATAGGTATGTGTATAAAATGAAATACATCTATATATGTATTTGTAGACAATGAAATACACACTACATATGTATTGAAATACATTTATATAGATATGTGCATAAAATGAAATACATCTATAAACGTATATGTAGAAAATGAAATACACTGTATATGTATTGAAATACATTTATGTACTTTTGTGCAGAAAATGAAATACATCTATATAAATATGTGTAAAAATGAAATACACGATATATATTGAAATACATCTATATTTCAATATAGATCAATATCAATATCTACCAATATCTGTAGAAAATGAAATACACTATATATATATTGAAATACATCTATATGTGTATGTGTAGAAAACGAAATACACTATATGTATACATTGACATACACAGGAACCTGGTTTGGTTATCAGTAATTGTAATCGAAGTTTATTCACCTTTATTTAGAATTTTTATATGAGTAAGTTTATATATTTACATATGTAATAAATTAGTTTTGATTTTTTCTTGGCTCATTGGACAGTCATGGTTATCAAACACAATAAGATAATAATAATACTTTCGATAAAAAAAACAATTTGTTTTGTACTTACGTTGTCAAGTGGCAAGAATAAAGAAAACAACAATGAAATATATATTTAATAAACTGATTTTCATGTAGTATACAAAAGTTGAGTACGTTGTAATAAAATGATTTTGAATACACAAATCAGCAAGTTACACTATGACCACAGCCGGTATAAAATCCCGGTGAAACGGGATGCATCAGAACTACATCCTGATGTTATTTGGCAGGTAGTGTGAAATAACTTAACAGCCATGTCCGAGCACATTAGTTACACTTAGTTCATAAAGATGCGTCATATCGAAGATTTAGAATTTTCAAGACGGAAATATCCCTCTGTTTAAAAGCAACAGAGTAAAGACAAAACAGACAAAAATGGTAGGTTTCAATGGAAACACGCTACTCAGAAATTTCTCCCGAAGGAGGTGTTTATCCTAGCCCGGTTAATTACGTTTTTTCTTTCTAAATAACTCAGAGAATAAAATGTAGCATCTTGAAATTATGCCGATGAACCATGTTCCACTGCTGGAGGACACAATTTGACATAAGGCACGACAGTTCCGTTCGGTTGTGATGATTGTTTAACTACCGTTACATTTACCTGACAGGACTTATGACGTAATAATGGTTTGTACCCTTCCTGTCGCAGTTGAAAAAATTTGGGTCACTAAGCGCCTATTAATCAGGTTTGTCCTCTTTGAAAATCACTCATTTCTCATGTCGGTTGGTAAAAAATAGGGCTTGTATATATTTAAATGATATGGGTTATAATAATATGGATTATCTGTGTAAGGGGTCATTAAAACTACAAAGTAATCAGTGGACTGAGGATCTGGTTCATTTAACATCTGGGAAAGAAAGGGCGCGTCTTTAGTCCGATGTTTCTTTTCTGCCCACCTCTTGTATATTCTGTCCATTTATAAGTAAAGTCTGGAGTAGTAGGAGATGGAAAACATATCTTACGTTTGTCTAAAATTGCTCTACTTGTAATAACTCTGGTATATACATCAACTCCATTCTCACATAATATAGTGAATGGGGTTAAATTCTTAAGGAAGGAAAGCTGGAAACGTTATCACTCGAAATTAGATTATATCCATAATTACGAACTAAACGAAAATGAAAGCTGGAATCAAATTATGTACATAATTACGAAATGAATCTGAGAAAAAGGTGGAAAGGTTGTCAGAAGGAAATTAATTATATCAATAATTACGAAATAAGCTAAACGGAAAGTTGGAAAGGTTGTCGGAAATATAAATATTAACTTCATAGATACAATTATAACAATGATGGTTGGTATAAATAATTAAAGTAGACGTTTATAATTGTTCAGATGTTTTCATATGATATAAAAATAGAGAAAAACAACACAGAATCTTATTGTATACTACCTGGAGTAGCAAACGTTGTCAGATGCCATGTCCAGATGTATTTGTGTCATATACACAATCAAGCCAGGTTAATCACTCCACACGTATTTAACAATGAGGACATTTGTTTGCTGCATAAAAATATCGGTCAACAAAAACAACTGAACAAGTGGACGAGATTTAAACCTAAGGAATTCAAAGAAAAAATAGTGTTGCCAGTCAGAGCAGGACTATTGAAAGTGTAAAGCTGGGTATTTCTTTACGTATCTTTAATAAATATGTAATTGTCTTTTTCTTTTTTTTTAACTGGAACGACACAGTATCATTTCCACAGTTAGTAGGCTACAGTTAATCCATTTTATTTTAGGACTGGTGTCATTCTTAACAGGCACTACATTTGAGCAGGGTGTGGGTGTTAGAATACACTTAACTTATGAAATTCAATTATTTGTGAGCTAGAGTCTTCAAGTCGTTAGGCCTTTAGGTTCCTTACATCTCTTGATAATGGTTTCGTATCTCATCGCTAGGTTTCCGTATTTACTCTAATTTCTTGGTGCTTTATTTTATGTTTTAAATAATAGCATAAATGAATAGCGTCAGTCATATTAATTTTATGTCTACGAAAATAATTTATTTACACAAACCAGAGTCAACCTTCTGTCTGTCTAGTGTCTTGATTTTATAAGTGCTTTCCAGGAACCGGCTGAACCAGTATGAAAGCCAGTATGAGAACCTACGAACGATCTAGTTTAAACTGACAAGCAATCGGACAAGAAACTAAAGTAATATATACTACTGCGAATAGAAACTTACCCCCATAATCTCTCTACTCAGTAAACCTCAATGGAGAATCTCGGACGCACGCTGCTCCTTCCATCTCCGTGAAGCCACGAAAACATGTGACCTTTTTTTAAATAACCTGTTTTTATTATCTATGATAGCCAGAAATACAACTATACTAATCACCAGTTAACTATGTTACTCACCAGTTTAACTGTGATACTTACCAGTTTAAATACGCTGCTTAGCAGTGTAACTGTGTTACTCATCAATTTAACTAATACTCACCAGTTAACTATGTTACTCATCCGTATAATTATTCTACTAACCAGATTAACTGTGTTACTCATCAGTTTAACTATTCTACTTTCCGTTTAACTGTGTTACTCACCAGTTTAACAATTCTATTCACCTGTTTAACTGCGTTACTCACCAGTTTAACTGTGACACTTATCATTTTATCAACGCTGCTCAGTAGTATAACTGTGTTACTCATCCGTATAATTATTCTATTCACCAGTTTAACTGTGTTACTCACCAGTTTAAGTATTCTGCTAACCGGTTTAACTGTGTTACTCATCAGTTTAACTACAGTACTCACCAGTTTAACTGTGTTACTCATCAGTTTAACTACACTACTCACTGGTTTAACTGTGTCACTCATCAGTTTAACTATTCTACTTTCAGTTTAACTGTGTTACTAAGCAGTTTAACGACTCTACTCAACAGTTTAACTGTGATACTCACCAGTTTAACTGTGTTACTCATCAGTTTAACTACAGTACTCACCAGTTTAACTGTGTTACTCATCAGTTTAACTACACTACTTACTGGTTTAACTGTGTCACTCATCAGTTTAACTATTCTACTTTCAGTTTAACTGTTTTACTAATCAGTTTAACTATTCTACTTTCAGTTTAACTGTGTTACTAATCAGTTTAACTATTCTACTTTCAGTTTAACTGTGTTACTAATCAGTTTAACTATTCTACTTTCCGTTTAACTGTGTTACTAATCAGTTTAACTACTCTACTCAACAGTTTAACTGTGATACTCACCAGTTTAACTGTGTTACTCATCAGTTTAACTACACTACTCACTGGTTTAACTGTGTCACTCATCAGTTTAACTATTCTACTTTCAGTTTAACTGTGTTACTAATCAGTTTAACTATTCTACTTTTCTTTTAACTGTGTTACTAATCAATTTAACTACTCTACTCAACAGTTTAACTGTGATACTCACCAGTTTAACTGTGTTACTCATCAGTTTAACTACACTACTCACTGGTTTAACTATGTTACTCATCAGATTAACTATTCTACTTTCAGTTTAACTGTGTTACTAATCAGTTTAACTACTCTACTCAACAGTTTAACTGTGATACTCACCAGTTTAACTGTGTAACTCATCAGTTTAACTACACTACTCACTGGTTAACTGTGTCACTCATCAGTTTAACTATTCTACTTTCCGTTTAACTGTGTTACTAATCAGTTTAACTACTCTACTCAACAGTTTAACTGTGATACTCACCAGTTTAACTGTGTTACTCATCAGTTTAACTACACTACTCACTGGTTTAACTGTGTCACTCATCAGTTTAACTGTGTTACTAATCAGTTTAACTATTATACTCACCAGTATAACTGTGTTACTCATCAGTTTAACTACAGTACTCACCAGTTTAACTGTGTTACTCATCAGTTTAACTACACTACTCACTGGTTTAACTGTGTCACTCATCAGTTTAACTATTCTACTTTCAGTTTAACTGTGTTACTAATCAGTTTAACTACTCTACTCAACAGTTTAAGTGTGATACTCACCAGTTTAACTGTGTAACTCATCAGTTTAACTACACTACTCACTGGTTTAACTGTGTCACTCATCAGTTTAACTATTCTACTTTCCGTTTAACTGTGTTACTAATCAATTTAACTACTCTACTCAACAGTTTAACTGTGATACTCACCAGTTTAACTGTGTTACTCATCAGTTTAACTACACTACTCACCGGTTTAACTGTGTTACTCATCAGTTTAACTATTCTACTCTCAGTTTAACTGTGTTACTAATCAGTTTAACTATTCTACTTTCCGTTTAACTGTGTTATTAATCAGTTTAACTACAGTACTCACCAGTTTAACTGTGTTACTCATCAGTTTAACTACACTACTCACTGGTTTAACTGTGTCACTCATCAGTTTAACTATTCTACTTTCAGTTTAACTGTGTTACTAATCAGTTTAACTACTCTACTCAACAGTTTAACTGTGATACTCACCAGTTTAACTGTGTAACTCATCAGTTTAACTACACTACTCACTGGTTTAACTGTGTCACTCATCAGTTTAACTATTCTACTTTCCGTTTAACTGTGTTACTAATCAGTTTAACTACTCTACTCAACAGTTTAACTGTGATACTCACCAGTTTAACTGTGTTACTCATCAGTTTAACTACACTACTCACTGGTTTAACTATGTTACTCATCAGATTAACTATTCTACTTTCAGTTTAACTGTGTTACTAATCAGTTTAACTACTCTACTCAACAGTTTAACTGTGATACTCACCAGTTTAACTGTGTAACTCATCAGTTTAACTACACTACTCACAGTTTAACTGTGTTACTCATCAGTTTAACTACAGTACTCACCAGTTTAACTGTGTTACTCATCAGTTTAACTACACTACTCACTGGTTTAACTGTGTCACTCATCAGTTTAACTATTCTACTTTCAGTTTAACTGTGTTACTAATCAGTTTAACTACTCTACTCAACAGTTTAACTGTGATACTCACCAGTTTAACTGTGTAACTCATCAGTTTAACTACACTACTCACTGGTTTAACTGTGTCACTCATCAGTTTAACTATTCTACTTTCCGTTTAACTGTGTTACTAATCAGTTTAACTATTCTACTTTCCGTTTAACTGTGTTATTAATCAGTTTAACTACAGTACTCACCAGTTTAACTGTGTTACTCATCAGTTTAACTACACTACTCACTGGTTTAACTGTGTCACTCATCAGTTTAACTATTCTACTTTCAGTTTAACTGTGTTACTAATCAGTTTAACTACTCTACTCAACAGTTTAACTGTGATACTCACCAGTTTAACTGTGTAACTCATCAGTTTAACTACACTACTCACTGGTTTAACTGTGTCACTCATCAGTTTAACTATTCTACTTTCCGTTTAACTGTGTTACTCATCAGTTTAACTACACTACTCACCGGTTTAACTGTGTTACTCATCAGTTTAACTACACTACTCACTGGTTTAACTGTGTCACTCATCAGTTTAACTATTCTACAGTTTAACTGTGTTACTAATCAGTTTAACTCTACTCAACAGTTTAACTGTGTTACAGTTTAACTGTGTTACTCAGTTTAACTACACTACTCACCGGTTTAACTGTGTTACTCATCAGTTTAACTACACTACTCACTGGTTTAACTGTGTCACTCATCAGTTTAACTATTCTACTTTCAGTTTAACTGTGTTACTAATCAGTTTAACTACTCTACTCAACAGTTTAACTGTGATACTCACCAGTTTAACTGTGTAACTCATCAGTTTAACTACACTACTCACTGGTTTAACTGTGTCACTCATCAGTTTAACTATTCTACTTTCCGTTTAACTGTGTTACTAATCAGTTTAACTACTCTACTCAACAGTTTAAGTGTGATACTCACCAGTTTAACTGTGTTACTCATCAGTTTAACTACACTACTCACTGGTTTAACTATGTTACTCATCAGATTAACTATTCTACTTTCAGTTTAACTGTGTTACTAATTAGTTTAACTACTCTACTCAACAATTTAACTGTGATACTCACCAGTTTAACTGTGTAACTCATCAGTTTAACTACACTACTCACAGTTTAACTGTGTTACTCATCAGTTTAACTACAGTACTCACCAGTTTAACTGTGTTACTCATCAGTTTAACTACACTACTCACTGGTTTAACTGTGTTACTCATCAGATTAACTATTCTACTTTCAGTTTAACTGTGTTACTAATTAGTTTAACTACTCTACTCAACAGTTTAACTGTGATACTCACCAGTTTAACTGTGTAACTCATCAGTTTAACTACACTACTCACAGTTTAACTGTGTTACTCATCAGTTTAACTACAGTACTCACCAGTTTAACTGTGTTACTCATCAGTTTAACTACACTACTCACTGGTTTAACTGTGTCACTCATCAGTTTAACTATTCTACTTTCAGTTTAACTGTGTTACTAATCAGTTTAACTACTCTACTCAACAGTTTAACTGTGATACTCACCAGTTTAACTGTGTAACTCATCAGTTTAACTACACTACTCACTGGTTTAACTGTGTCACTCATCAGTTTAACTATTCTACTTTCCGTTTAACTGTGTTACTAATCAGTTTAACTACTCTACTCAACAGTTTAACTGTGATACTCACCAGTTTAACTGTGTTACTCATCAGTTTAACTACACTACTCACTGGTTTAACTATGTTACTCATCAGATTAACTATTCTACTTTCAGTTTAACTGTGTTACTAATTAGTTTAACTACTCTACTCAACAGTTTAACTGTGATACTCACCAGTTTAACTGTGTAACTCATCAGTTTAACTACACTACTCACAGTTTAACTGTGTTACTCATCAGTTTAACTACAGTACTCACCAGTTTAACTGTGTTACTCATCAGTTTAACTCCACTACTCACTGGTTTAACTGTGTCACTCATCAGTTTAACTACTCTACTCACCAGTTTAACTGTGTAACTCATCAGTTTAACTACACTACTCACTGGTTTAACTGTGTCACTCATCAGTTTAACTATTCTACTTTCCGTTTAACTGTGTTACTAATCAGTTTAACTACTCTACTCAACAGTTTAACTGTGATACTCACCAGTTTAACTGTGTTACTCATCAGTTTAACTACACTACTCACTGGTTTAACTGTGTCACTCATCAGGTTAACTATTCTACTTTCAGTTTAACTGTGTTACTAATCAGTTTAACTATTCTACCTTCCGTTTAACTGTGTTACTAATCAGTTTAACTACTCTACTCAACAGTTTAACTGTGATACTCACCAGTTTAACTGTGTTACTCATCAGTTTAACTACACTACTCACTGGTTTAACTATGTTACTCATCAGTTTAACTATTCTACTTTCAGTTTAACTGTGTTACTAATCAATTTAACTACTCTACTCAACAGTTTAACTGTGATACTCACCAGTTTAACTGTGTTACTCATCAGTTTAACTACACTACTCACCAGTTTAACTGTGTTACTCATCAGTTTAACTACACTACTCACTGGTTTAACTATGTTACTCATCAGTTTAACTATTCTACTTTCAGTTTAACTGTGTTACTCATCAGTTTAACTACACAACTACACTACTCGCCAGTTTAACTATTCTACTTTCAATTTAACTGTGTTACTCACCAGTTTAACTCTTCTACTTTCATTTTAACTGTGTTACTCACCAGTTTAATTCTTCTTCTTTCAGTTTAACTGTGTTACTCACCAATTTAACTATTCTACTCACCAGTTTAACTACACTACTCACTGGTTTAACTGTGTCACTCATCAGTTTAACTATTCTACTTTCAGTTTAACTGTGTTACTAATCAGTTTAACTACTCTACTCAACAGTTTAACTGTGATACTCACCAGTTTAACTGTGTTACTCATCAGTTTAACTACACTACTCACCAGTTTAACTGTGTTACTCATCAGTTTAACTACACTACTCACTGGTTTAACTATGTTACTCATCAGTTTAACTATTCTACTTTCATTTTAACTGTGTTACTCACCAGTTTAATTCTTCTTCTTTCAGTTTAACTGTGTTACTCACCAATTTAACTATTCTACTCACCAGTTTAACTACACTACTCACTGGTTTAACTGTGTCACTCATCAGTTTAACTATTCTACTTTCAGTTTAGCTGTGTTACTAATCAGTTTAACTACTCTACTCAACAGTTTAACTGTGATACTCACCAGTTTAACTGTGTTACTCATCAGTTTAACTACACTACTCACCAGTTTAACTGTGTTACTCATCAGTTTAACTACACTACTCACTGGTTTAACTATGTTACTCATCAGTTTAACTATTCTACTTTCAGTTTAACTGTGTTACTAATCAGTTTAACTACTCTACTCAACAGTTTAACTGTGATACTCACCAGTTTAACTATAATTCTCACCAATTTAACTGTGTTACTCATCAGTTTAACTACACAACTACACTACTCGCCAGTTTAACTCTTCTACTTTCAATTTAACTGTGTTACTCACCAGTTTAATTCTTCTTCTTTCAGTTTAACTGTGTTACTCACCAATTTAACTATTCTACTCACCAGTTTAACTATGCTACTAACCTTCTCTAATGGTATTGAATTGACTGTCCGAATCAATGTAATTCACTCCGTAAGTGTTGCATGAGTTGTCAGTACATGAAAACTTCTGTACCTGTACACACATACAAGGGCGTTCTCAATACAGTAAGGAATCCTATTTATTTGTTTTACATTGGTTATAATTCATACTAAAGGAAAGTTAAACTGCAAAAGAAGCGCAGAACCTTATATATCTAGAGAGTTCGTCCTCGGACAAACAATTGATTTAATTTCTCAGGAGTAAGCGATAAATTCGAGGTTCGATCCCAGTTATTTTCTTATATTTATGTATAGCATTTCTGAGCCTACAGCGGTAGCTTAGCAGTGACCTTGCGAGATTAGAACGCTAATGTCTGGTGTTAAATCTCTGCTGTAGCCACGGAGAAGATAGCCCGTTGTTGAGCTTTTTGCCTGAAACAATGAAACTTGGAGACAAAGTAATACACACAGTTTAGTATGTCACGCGTGGGTTAAGCGTATCGTCACACTATATATATATTTAAGCTTTTATCACGTGCAAGTTGATTATGTCGTGAGAATTCACTCTTCAACATTTAATTACGTGTATAGTTAATGTGATACGAGGCTTAAGGTTGAATCTCCGCAAGGTAAACATATCTTAAGTCTTTCAAACAACTAATATTAAATAACAAAAATGTGAATAATTTGAGATTTACGTTAAGAGGTTAACCGAAGGTCGTGGGACATTCTTAACTTGCAGTGATTAACATTTTCCTCTTGTTAAAGTTTAGCCACCAGCACTTGCAAGCCCTTTCTTTTCGTGATCTTAAATGGTTGACCTAAATACAAGTTAAACCTTATTTTGTAACAGAATATCGAAAGTAATTTAGAACTAAACAATGTGAAAACGAATACACTGTGATAACTTGGGAAGGCATATCGAATAGAGGGAGACACCGTATTGTGTTTGTTTGTTTGTTTTGGAATTTCGCACAAAGCTACTCGAGGGCTATCTGTGCTAGCCGTCTTTAATTTAGCAGTGTAAGACTAGAGGGAAGGCAGCTAGTCATCATTACCCACCGCCAACTCTTGGGCTACTCTTTTACCAACGAATAGTGGGATTGACCGTCACATTATACACCCCCACGGCTGAGAGGGCGAGCATATTTAGCGCGACGCGGGCGCGAACCCGCGACCCTCGGATTACGAGTCGCACGCCTTACACGCTTGGCCATACCAGGCCCCGTATTGTCTAACAACAGATTTAATTCCCGTGTTAAACACTGTAGCAGGATAGATAGGCGCGTTCGCTGCTTGAGTAATATACTCTGAATCTGATATTTTTAAAGTAATTCGAGTAACCTGTCTAAAAACCGAATGATATACAACTTTCTAATTTAAACGCCTGTGATATAGAGTCTCAGCCATTATTAAAAAATGTTCTGTGTACGCTTATAATCAACGAATTGCTGGACCAATTATCACCACACTTACCACGTGCTCTTAAAATCTCTAGGGGCCTGAAATTGAGGGGCTCGGATCTGACCTGTCTCCGTGTCACACTATGTCTTCATCGTGCGTGAAATGGATATTTCATCAAACTCAACATAATTGTACACAGTAGTTAAATAGAAAGTATACATGACAATAAGAGAAAATAATTGTTAGTACAACATATCATCAACAAATATATAAATAATTTATAAGTTGTTTATACAATTGTTAAATACCTTATTCGCGCCTCTGAGTTTCTAACGACAATTACTTAAAATGTGGAGGAGGGGTGGGGTCAGCGGTAAGTCTACGGACTTAAACACTAAAATCTTGGGGTTGATACCGCGCACGTGAAGAAAGCTCACTGTGTGTGTAACATTGCACTAAGGAAGTGACCACGACAATAAAATTTACTGAGAAACTTTACATGAACGTGTTTGAAGATAATTTATCGATCCAGAAACCTTACACGAATGTGTTTGAGGGTAATTTACTGAGCCAGAAACCTTACACGAACGTATTTGAAAGAAATTTACTGAGCCAGAAACCTTACACGAACGTGTTTGAAGGTAATTTACTGAGCCAGAAACCTTACACGAACGTGTTTGACAGTAATTTACTGAGCCAGAAACCTTACACGAACGTGTTTGACAGTAATTTACTGAGCCAGAAACCTTACACGAACGTGTTTGACAGTAATTTACTGAGCCAGAAACCTTACACGAACGTGTTTGAAGGTAATTTACTGAGCCAGAAACCTCACATGAACGTGTTTGAAGGTATTCGCTAAACGTGTTTCATACTGAAGACAATAGTGATACCTGTGAAGTTTGTTTTTAGAACGTCTAGTACTTAATATGTGGTCAGTAACTTACTAACACAATAAAAGTTTAAAATTGTCGAACACCAGTATGTCTACCCTACTCTTTGGCCAGGATTAACCTTTATTAAGGAATCCGGTTTGAAACCACGCGATACCACTTTATAGTTTCCGCTGTGGGTGCATTGTAAGAGTCAATCCCTAAAACTGGGTGGTAGGGTGTGCTCACTGACCACCTTCCATCTGGTTGATAGCTCAAAATTAGAGGTTAGTGGTCCTTAGTAGTTTGCCGTATACACAAAATCACAAAAATCTTTTTCTAAATATCGAACGCTGAGTTCTTGTACACGTATTTACTAGCATTTGGTATTAACGTCGCTCGATCACTAATCTGCGGATCGTGGTTTCGAAATCCGATATCGAATATGCTTGCTATTTCAGTCGTGTGGGCACGATAATGTCACGATTACTCCAACTCTTATTGGTAAAGAGTAACCCTAACGATTGGCGGTGATTTGTACTGACCAGCAGCCTTCAAAACTAAAGACGGCTAGCACCTATGATAGAACTTCCCTCAGCGCATGTTCTCTGGTTTCTTTATATTGGGCCTGGCATGGCCAAGCGTGTAAGGCGTGTGACTCGTAATTCGAGGGTCGCGGGTTCGCGCCCGCGTCGCGCTAAACATGCTCGCCCTCCCAGCCGTGGGGGCGTATAATGTGACGGTCAATCCCACTATTCGTTGGTAAAAGAGTAGCCCAAGAGTTGGCGGTGGGTGGTGATGACTAGCTGCCTTCCCTCTAGTCTTACACTGCTAAATTAGGGACGGCTAGCACAGATAGCCCTCGAGTAGCTTTGTGCGAAATTCCAAAACAAACAAAAAATTCTTTATATTAGATATATGTTATTTAAAAAAAAAGCATTACTTCACCTTCAGCTGTTTAAAAAATCGTATCGCTTGAATAAGCCTAATTAATTCTTATTTAAAATATTTTGTCGAAAATCCAATTGCGCATGCGCTTTATCATGTCATCTGCCAGTGGTATAAACGTTGGAGTAGGTCTAAGTTCAATCGTATGTTGAAAACACACAATTCAATCCTGTGGGTTCATTCGAGTTTCTCAGAATACGGTTATATATTAAAGTGTTACGTTACAAAAATAATTATTTTAACTAAAATATTTTAAAAGAGACTAATATTTTTCTGTACTATTATATCGAAATTTAATCTATATCGCTTATAACAATTCGCTTGGGAATTACACGTAGAAATTTTACGATTAGGTTTAATTATTTGTGATTAAAATTTAGTTGTAGCTGATCAAACATGATAAAAAATATGATAACCAACTTTTAATCCAGCTTACATAGACATTTTTTTTTCATTCAGTGTGCAGACTGGTGGGTGGGCATCGTATTTTACCAATATGCTCAAATTTTCTTCAGCAAAGTTTTTGTTGTTTTATATTTAATCAAAATAACTGAACCTACTGACCGTGTCTTAAATTTGTTTAATCATTTTTACAAACATGCTTTTCGATATTGAAAATCATATCTTCAAGATTTTCTAATTTGTTTACTTTTAGAATCTGTCAAAACAAGAGTTAATGTATCTGTCAGAACAAGCCTAGAACGTGTCCTTAAAATTAGACACACACACACAAAAGTTCCTATATAACGATGTGAAGCGATACTGTCAACAGTTACCAATAGTGTCACATCTGTATTGTCGTCCTATATAACGATGTGAAGCGATACTGTCAACAGTTACCAATAGTGTCACATCTGTATTGTCGTCTTTGTACAACAAAGTGAACCGACATCGTCTATATTTACATGTAGTGTACCAGCTGTATTGTCGTCGTTATACAACGAAGTGAAGCGACACCATCTACATTTATCTATAGTGTCACATCTGTATTGTTGTCCCTATACAACGATATGAAGCTACACTGTCTGCAGTTACCTACAGTGTCACATCTGCATTGTCGTACGAGAAACGTGACTATACGGGTAAGACAACCAAACTTCCTGCAATTTGACCTTGAAGGTGTTCAGACAAATGCAGAGCAAGTCTTGGCAGTGAGTCGAAACGATTGACCTATATTGTTTCTACCTGAACCATCTTGTTATCTTCTTAATTACTGTTCCAGATCTTGTTACCTAAAGAATATATTTATATCGTTGTTGTTATAAAACAATAATGCAAATTCATTACAGTCTTCTAGCTACTCGCGATATTCGTGACGGGCACAGCACAGATAGCCCATGAACAATGAACTAAACAAATTCATTATGAATTTCAGGATAGATCTGACGTCACTCGTCCAGTTTAATGTTCAAAATAACACGGCAGCCTCCTTTAGTTGAAAAGCTGCTACCACACAAGAAAAAATTGTTTCGGGTTTGTTTATTTTGAATTTCCGCAAAGCTACACGAGGGCTATCTGCGCTAGCTGTCCTTAATTTAGCCGTATAAGACTAACGTGGAGGCAGCTAGTCATCACTGTTCACCGCCAATTCTTGGGCTACTCTTTTACCAACGAATAGTGGGATTGGCCGTCAAATTATATAGACCCATGGCTGAAAGGGCGAGCATGTTTGGTGGAACGGGAATTCAAACCCGCGACTCTCAGACTGCATGTCGAGCTCTCTAACCACCTAGCCATGCTGGACCACTATTTTACATAAAGCAAAAATAAATTAATTAAATTTGTATGCGTTTCATGTAGTTCTTTAAGTAGCAGGTAAAAAAATAGGTTTTCTGGGTTAAGGCTGAGAACTTTCTTCAATAATTTTAACAGTTCACTGGGATTTCTTGATATGCGAGGATCTGTTTGGATGCTGTCATAACGTTAGCGTAAATTTCTGGAGAACAAAAAATCATTGCGATTTTAACGGTTTGGTGGGATCTGTTTATATTATAGGATCAGATGAGTTCTGGTTCTAAACCAGTTTAGATTTAGTCGTCAGGGTACATCCTATATTCTACTTTGTAGCTTGTACACCCTGATGATTCTTTTAATTTATGTCGCAGCTTTTATTTAATATGTTAAGACTTGTTATTGTTCATTTAAACTTCGTTTGTCACAGGTTTGAATTTGTTGTTTTTTACGCAGTCCTTCCTTTAAGTATTAACTTTCTATACATATATATATATATATCTAGTAATCTTTAGGCTAAGCCTCGTCCTTAATGATTCTCGATTCTGATTGTTACTAATTTGTCAACTTCTCTTACTCACACAAAGAAACAGCTATCATGTTGTATGAAAACTAATTCGTATTTGCTTTGACCTGGGAGTCGTATGTGCGTTATAAACGTGACAATCAGACCCCACTATTCTATCACACAAGATGTAACGGTGGGTGGTTTCGACTAGCTGCCTTTTCGATGTTCTTCGAGTTTAAAATTGGGCAAAATCGTAAAATAAGCGACTAAATAAAATCAGTCATTTCAGGTTATGAATGGACAACATAAAGAGCTTGGTATTAAATATGTGGCTTGATGAAAGTATAGTATCATGGTTTTATAATTTTTTTTTCCTTTAACTGAAGCATATCTTTTTAATGGAGTTACAAGAAATATGTTTAGAAAAAAAGATACGGGTTACGCCCCTGAAGGAACTCCGACATGGTTGAATTCCCTGGAATTCTCGCAATTTAGATATTTGTTACGCCACTTCTCGCTTCAGAACATAACCTATTATTCAACATTGAATTCATTTATTCGAAAGCTAGGTATTATTTGGTTGTACTTGTTTGTTTGTTGCTTAACAAACATTAAGCTTCAGAATTTTGTTTTCTATTTGTTTGTTTGTAGTTAAGCACAAAGCTACGCAATCCCACAACGGATATCGAAACTCGGTTTCCAGCGGTGTGAGTTCACAGATGTACCGAAGTGCTACTAGGGGACTTCGTTTGTTGCTAAACTTCGAGTTTCACAGCTGGCTACCTGTAACATGCCGATCGCAGGGATCAAAAACGAATTGTAACATCACAAACTTACCTCGAGCCAGTGGGGGGTGGGGAGAAGAATCTTTGGCTTTTAAATGAAAGAGAGGTCTTGAGAGACAGAATATATTCACTAAACTAAACAAACAGTTGGATGATAATTTTGAAGTTACAAATGCTGTGTGTGCTCGTTTTCTGGGCGTCACTTTAGAAATTTTCGTCACGATAAGAAACCCACTTGAAGTAAAAATATATTCTCAAGACGGCTGGTATGGGTTTTAACACTTTTACTAATAAAGCAGAAAACTTTCTTAGGTCATCTTCAGGTTAACAGAGAGTTTGCAAATGACAGTTGCTGGCACATATCTTAGGGTCGAGAGTGTAAATGTGTACGGGATTGTAGGGGGCGTTGCAGTTAGATGTTAGGTTATTAATTAGTATATGTATAATATACCTTTTTGTTGGTTTAATTTTAGTTTTAGTTGTTGCATAAGTAGGGCTTCTTTGATTTTGCGTTTGTTTATATTTGTTTACCTACTTAGTGTCTGGGTATTTTCTATGGTTATGTTGTGTTTATTTGATTTGCAGTGTTCGAAAACGTGTAAAGGTGCTTCTTTGTGTTATTTGAATCTGGTTTCCACTTTTCTGCCAGTTTTTTCAATATAGAAGTCATGGCAGTTGTTGCATTGTATTTTATAAATTATGTTGGTGTGTTTCTCAGTGTAGTTTTTCTTTAGTTTTGTACATGTTTTTTGAATAAATCTGGTGTATACTGGAATACTGTGTTTTGTTACAAGCTCTCCCCAAATATTGGTTATTTTTTGCTGATGTCTGGAACATAGGGTATGCACCAGTGTAAGGTTTTGTAGTTTGTTGTATCTTGGGATTTATTATCGTTTGCTGTTGTTGGGCTAGGTGTGTGCGTATAATTTTTTCAACGGTTTTTTGAGGAAATTTGTTGATGTTGATGAAGTGTTGTTTTATTTTGTTGATTTCATCGTTAATACTATCGGATGATCATAGTTTTGTGGTTGTGTTTATTTAGTTTCTTAATATGTTGATTTTTTGTTTTGTTTCATGTGCTGAGTACCAGGGAATGTGTAATAAAGTGTGGGTGATTTTTTTCTGTGGATTTCTGTTTAGAATTATGTATCAGTTCTAGTGATCTTGAGGTTAATAAATGCTATTTGATTATTATTTTTCCTGTTCACAGGTAAGCTTAATGTTGGGATGTATCGAGTTAACGTGGTTTAAAAAACTAGGTGTGTGTTCTGTGGATGTGAATCCAGCAATTTTATCATCAACATACCTGTACCAGTATAGTGATGGGTGTAAAGTTGAATTTATCGCTTGAGATTCAATCTGTGTCTGAAAAATGTTGGCTAGAACTGGTGACACGGGATTTCCATACTTAGACCATTTATTTGAAGGTAGTTTTGGTTATTGAACATAAAGTTAGTTTTGGTGGTATTGAATTCTATAAGGATTGCTAATTGGTTGCTGGAGGTGTGTATCAATGGGTTGGGGTCTTGGATATAAAGTTCTAAAGCGATCTTGCAGGCTTCTGTAGTTGGGACGTCTGTGAAGAGGAAGATTACATCAAAACTAGTCAATAAGGCTTTATGGTTTGGTTGATTAAGAATATATTTAAAGTTAAGAGTCTTTGAAAAAGGAGCCGGCTAATGTTAAATATTTACAAAATGCCCACACTATGTAATTACCGAGGTTGTAGTTAAATGATTCATAGGTCGACATTATGGGTCGTAGTGGACAATCGGGTTTGTGAGGTTAGGGATACCGTGTAGTTGTGGTGTGCGTGAGCTTTCTTGAAAGCTTATTGTTTGAAACTATCCCAGGATCTGATAAGTTATACGTTAAAAAGAAAGAAAAGACAGTCGAAGGACTGATATTTCTGGATTATTATTCTTGAAACGAAGGAATTAAACACCAATATGTGGATCATTGACAGACAACAGAATTATAAGATTTTGTGCTCATTACGAATGATTAGTGAGCTAGAAAATGTGTATTATTCCTGATGTGGATGTCCTAAAACTTGTTTCTTCTTTTACATTTTATCATGGGACAACACCCAAAACTCGTTCTGTAATTATTCCGTTAATCTTTAGGCTATCACGATATTACAGATAAAATCTGCCATTTTGAGCCTCAGAATATACTTCATACACGTATCCTACTACACGGTGTTTGTTGTCGCTACGCAAGACTTAGGAAGTGAGTTTCATATATTATTCTTAGTCTTGCTTTATGTAGGATATGAACGTCGATCTCCGACTATGGGTTAGGGTAAAACAGATATAATTATGTATTCACCGCCATCTGGTTCCAGTTCAAAGTTAATATCAATTGTAATGAGGACATATCTTGAAAAAACGCCTAATATAACATTAAGCTTTTATGCTCAAACTCAACGTTTAAATACCAACAAAACTTGATTAAAAAGTCAGATTTAGATTAAAATATATATTTATTCTGGGGTAACATAAGTCTATATATCTGATTCGTTTGAAATTAACTCCTTTTTTCCGTTAAATGTAGTCGTATCATACCTTGTCCTAGAGGTTCCCTCCAACAACCCCATGAAAAGTGTCTACATTTATCGTAGATGGTGCTGGCACTCTCCATGTAGGGATAGCACGGATGCCCGTATTAAAGCAATACAAAATTCGTCTGGATTTTCGCCTCTACAGATAATCAGAAGCTAGGTATCAAGAGTTGTTGGTATAGTCGCCCTATATTCGGTTCTTATGCCGCTTTTCAGCTATCCAGAGCGTCCCAAAGTCGAAAATTGAGATTTCTTATGTTTGTTCTTCACTATTGTTTTTCTTTAACAGATCCAGTGTCCACCTAGTTATAACAATAACTATAATTTTAACATCGTTTGATAAAGTAAAACGGTTTTCACAATTTTCAACTACCTGTCTTTTTATTATTTTATCAAAATTTATAAAGTTTTACAATACACTCGGTAACATAACAACCCAAGTACGCCATCTTGTAAAATAAGTAACCAAACAAGTATTAGAGAAAAATTACCGATAAATATACAGGACAGAACTTTAAAAATAAAAGGATCCAAAGAAGATAGGTATTGAATTGGACATATCATTTAATGGCCTAATGATCATATAACATACTTTACATGGAGAACAAAATCCATACATTAATAGCTTTCTCACTGGCAAAACAAATAGAATCAGAATTTTAAATTCTAAAATGTTAATCTACTGAAAATTAGTTATGAAAATTAGTGTTATAAAGTTAACTAAAGAGAAGATAGAATCATAAAGGTTAAGGTTCCATTCAAACACCAAGCTGTCGATAGACAAAGTGGGAGCCAATGATGTAGGGAAAGTATTCGATACAACTTATTTTACTATGTGATCATTAGCTGGATCAAGTGATACGTCCGCTTCTGTACCTATCTTGATCGGACCTTTTTTTTTTCAAGTTCAGTGGCCAGTCCTACGTAGTCTTGTTACTTAGAGACAATTTTTAAAGTGAATACTGGTGTGCCTTGGTCAGATAGGATCTGTAAATAAGCGTACAAATGTTTATTTAAACATGTTAATGCAAAAATTCGTGCATTATGGTTATAAATCGTTGTTTATTATTATATTAACATAACGTGCTTCCTTACTTAAGTATTCAATCACAACTTTCATACAATATAAATCCATTAAAATAAACTTATTAACAACATTTATAAAAAGATACGTTACAGAAGATTAAACATCACTGGAGTAATTTTCACTATCTTAGAAACGTAATCCTCATATTGTTTTGTGCAAAATCTTGAAAACAAAAAAACAAATAAACTCCTGGCTAAACCTAGAGACGGTAGGAAAACCTATGTTGAGTCTTATAGCTAGCTTTATGGATAGGGGACACTTGACTCGCAATTTGAGGGTCATGGGTTTGACTGTCCTTCTCTGAACATGCTTGCCTTTTCAGCCTTGTGGACGTTATAATGTAACGATCAATCCCACTATTCGTTGGTAAAAGGGTAGCCCAAGAGATGGCGATGGGTGATGATGACTTTCTCTCGCATAATTTTGCGCGAAATTCTCGACAAACCTTGTAGCTTGTGGGACTAAATTTTAATTTCAGGCATGTTGTACACTTTAAAACAAAGCGCCCTTGAAAAAACTGCACACACATCGGAAGAGTTTTACCGTTAAATAATTAGTTTGCTAAATGATGTGGAAAAACAAACTGGGAATGTAAAACGATAGAAACTATTACTGACTAATCTCGGACTAAACGTATAATGTCACGTGGGATATGACGTATTCAAGATTAGTGGTAAATGATATTTTTTTCTGTAGTTTAACTATTTTATGTAAGACTAAAAATTATAAGTCACCAAAAAAAGTGTACAATAACCCCAGTCTGACCAAGTTAAAGGCTTTTGTTCTATTTGTTACGACAAAGGTCAATGACAAAATACCCGCATGTTACTGACCCAGATCGCTGAGCTACGCCTAACTAGATCTCCGTAGTCTTAACGTAGTTGAAACACAATGGAATATGTGTAAAGATAAATTACGCTTGTCACGTGACTCAGTTTATGAAGTATGGACAAGCTACAACATGGCATTATTAATAACAAATGTTTCCATCGATGTCCTACTTTCGCTTACCAGCCACATGATGTTTCTGTCATTCCCTCCTTCCTACCCTTTCGTTCTGTCTCTCAATACAAGTCACTGATTTGTTTCTAAGGAAGTGGATTCATTCTGAAAGTAAAAATAGTAATCATGTTACGAGATCTGGTCACGCAAAGAGCCCCTTGAGGGGTTTGGTTCTCTCTGACACCATGGTAATTGTATGGTTGGGAGTGACAGAAACATTATTCAAATATTTTAACAAAACTGAATAGAATTTCAGTCATTTTTTTCAATGCTGATGTCAGGTTCGGTTTTGCAGCTCATATTTATAAAATCTTACATATTTTTTCTACATTACTCTGAACATCACCTAGGCTACTTTCTTGTAGACCCAGTTACTAGCCGTCATTAAACTTGAGCTGACAGACTAGATTTCTCCTCTTGTCTGTTTGAACACCTGGGTCTGATAGAGTACACATACGAACCTCAGAGTTAGGATAGCGTTTTCATCACAATGGGTCGTGAACCATCAATCTTTTGACTCATAGTCGGGATACGATAATATTAGGTCATAGGGCACACTCGGCACACAAAGGTAATCGATCATGAGTACACGACGTTCATGCGGGTAATTTTGTAATAACGGTGTTGACTATCACACTTCTAACACCTCCACAATTGAAAGTACCGAGCGTGTTTTCAACGATTATTCTTGTTAACCACGTGATACACGTGTTCTGTAAACTACCCGATATATGATCTTGTGAAACACGTGATATACATGTTCTGTAAACCACATGATACACGTGTTTTTGTAGCCCACGTGACACATGATCATAAAACGCGGGAAACATTTTACGTTATTGCATAGATTCGAACCCAGTTCGCCAGTTCCAAATTTCAGAGCCTAATCACAGGGCTAATACTTTCCTGAATGTTGGGATAATTCCAAGTAAAGTTAATGTTTACTTTTCGTGTTGCTTATAACATTCTACAGAAGTGGACTATATTCTTACAGGTAAACTATAATGCTAACAATTATAACTCAGTGAACGTGTTATCCAAACTCAGTGAACATATTTTTATTCAGTGAAAGTGTAATCTTGGCTCAGTGGACGTGATACAGCGGAGCGCCATTAAGCCGCGGAACAGTAAACCGCGAAATCGCTTAAGCCGCTGTACTCGTAGCAAGTCTTGTGAGCGATGTGAGCGAGGAATATCGCGGCTCACCGCTAATTTAAGAACGTGCAAAAACGCGGCTTACGAATTTAATCCTGGCTTTATAACTTCAAGGGGATATTTAAAAAGAATTTGCTTTAATTTGGGAAATAAATAAAATATATTACAATAGAAATCGACCGTTAATCTACCTTATCCGCTCTCTATATCAGCTTTATGCAGGCCGCCATTGTTACCGAATCACACCTCTTCATACATTAAAGTTAATCCGCGGTAAATCGTGAAAAAAGTGATCAATAATTAAAGTATTATTTTTAATTCGATAATCCGATATTTTTATGGAATTGTATAAATATTGGCCACAAACCCAATAGAAATCACTTCAGTTTCTGAATTAATAGTGAGCATATCATATTGACAAATTCCTACCCAATGAGTACCAAACGTAAACATGCATCGTATGACGTTCAGCAAAAGCTGAATGTCATAGAAAGAATACGAAACGGCGAAACTCGCGCTAAAGTTAGTAGAGAGTTAGGCATACCTGAGTCTACATTGCGTGGGTGAATTAAAGATGAGAATAAATTAAGAGCATTTCTTGATGAACTTGATGAGGGTGGTTTGAAACGCAAGAGAGCTAGAACAGCACAAGATCCTGACAAGGCAACGTTCAATGTATTTTGTGAAGCCAGAAACAATGGAATTCCCATATCTGGACCAGTTATTCAAGCACAAGCAGAGAAACTACTCAAGGAACTTCATGGCCCTAATGCAGATCCAGAGTTTACTGTTTCAAGTGGTTGGTTAAGAAGCAGCGACACGGCATATTGTAAGTAAAAATCAACGGCGAGATCAAGTCAGCAGATATTGTATCGCTACCACGAGATTTAAAATGGCGGCCCGCATGTAACACGGAAAGACGAAATTTTACAATAAAAAGGTTTATTTTTATTGTAATCTTTATATTATTAATAAATCTTAATCAAAATTGTGTTGTATATTTTATTTATTAAAATGGGGAAAAGCAAACCATCGCAATGCATTGGTCGTTTGTGTTAAAACGACACTTGTCAATTGTATCTGAATAGTCTATACATTAATATTATAATGATCACGCAATGGCCCGGATGAGACTCCTCGGCGGAGCTGTTGGCCACTTCGGCTTTTCAGTCACAAAGGTTTAAGCCGCGGTTAAGCAGGTTGACCCCCCGAAATACCGCGGCTTAACGGCGCTACACTGTATTTTGACTCAAGTGAAAGTGTCATCTTGACTCAGTGGACATGATATTTTAACTTATCGTCAAAATTTTGAATTTTTTTTACCAGAAAAAGAAAAGAAAATTAAAACAAGCTAGCTGGGGGGTGAGATCTGTAGATCCCCGCCCCCCACCAATAGAACGAAATAGTTTATCTTATTGAGTAATTTCGTTTTTTTATCTCTTACAGAATGGTGGGAGAAGTGGAATTAACTCACTGACGATCCATTGAAAATACCCCCCCCCGCCATGTCAGAGATGAATGTCTGCGGACTTAAATGCTAAACTCGGGTTTTTGTACCCATGGTGGAAGAGCACATATAGCCTGTTGCCTTGTTTGTCCTTAACTTCAAACAAATCAATTTAAAATAATTAATAAAATCAGTTTCAATATTGACTGTATTTGTATCCACCGCCGAAAGTCGAATCTCAGATTTTAGAAGTTTAGTGTATAAGTATTTTGGGAAACTATCTGTACAGATACTTGATACGTACTGTGAGCACTTCTAGGATTAAATGTGAAATTTAATGTGGCTTAAAATCAATACAAAGAAAGATAAAAAAAATCGTAATTACCACTTTTAACCTGACACCGTGGTGTTACGAACAATTCAGTTATAAATCACCAGACTAAATACACCAGTTTTGTTGGTTGGTCTTCAGACCTAAACCAACATATTCGTGTCTTGAAACTGTTACAAAGTTGTCCGTGAATTTAGGGTTAGTGTGAGTACTCTATGTCTTCAACAAAATAAATAAGCTGCTAAACGTTTCTTTTTAAATTACTAATGTGTTTGTTTCTGTGTGACATTCAAGCGCTGTTAGGGTTTATTTACTACAATAACACGCGTGTTTTGACAACATTACACATGTATTAAGTAATAGGAATGGTTAAATCACGTTCCAGTTCAAACCCCTATCCCATTTATCGGGCATGTCATCATTTTCTAAATCAAGTAGTAAATATAGACATTCTTACGACTTAATTGTAGCACACCATGTGACAAACAGTTAGGAACTAACAATGTCCAGAAAATTACCCCATTAGATCAACTTATATCGGATTTGTATGGACTCCTCCTTCCAGTGTATAGAAATTTAAATACTGATGTCTTTCATAATGAAAAAAGAAACAAAACAAAACGCGATGTTATTTGCACCACACGTGTGAAAGGTTTCATTGTTCCTCCACTGTATTGTGTGAAACTATATCAGGCATATTCTAAAGTAGGTTTTGCTTGGATATCTGGTTTGAAAACAATTCACAATGGCCATGTCAGATAATTAAAGAAAATTGACACAATTATTTTTTAGGTACGAAGCAAACATGTTGTATTACGAAACTAAACGTTTTACACACTGTCTTGGAATAGTTTTCACGACCAAAATGTTAGTTTCAAAGTTCGAATATGTCTGTTTCAATAATAAGTTTGTATTTGTTTTATGTCACATTTATAGCATAGTTATAAGTACCTTTTACTTTAAAACAATAATATATTCATCAATACATTGTATTTTACTACAGTAATATATTCAATAATACTCTGTATTTCACTACAATAGGATAAATATATTGTACTTCACGACAATGATGGAGTCATAAATAACTTGAATTTTATAAAAGTGATTTTACCATTAATAGTTCATACTTTTCAATTATAGCTATCATAAAAACTGTTTAATTTTTTTTAACACCAACAACTGTTTCTGTAATTTAGCACAAAGCTACATAGTGAGTTATCTGTGCTCTGCTCCCCACCTATATCGAAACCCTGATTCTTGCGGTGGAAACCCCTAGACATATTATTGTGCCACTGGGGGCAGCACCGATAAACCCAACTATAGGTTTTCCAATCTTGTACTTCATTGTTACAAGCTAGAACATTTCACGAACTGTATAGGTGTTGTCCAGTTTGTTACAGCACGGACAAAACGACCGTTCATAGGCAGGTTTAATTCCAAGAAATTAAATGGTCATTAAAGAACTTTGAAGGAAATCCGATGAACGTCACTTCGAGCCACGAAAACCACAAGAAGATTTCTGAACAGAGATGAAAAGAAACCCATGAAAGTAGGCCATCGTCGAATGGTTTGAGTTTCTTAGAGTATCGGCCGTGAGTCTATCCTTGTTGTAACAGGTCTAAATAGATCTGATTTTGTGTAAGTACAGTACCGAACTTGTTAGTTCGGTATCACTGCAATACATCTGTATAACTATTGGCTTTCAAGTAGGTCAATCAAATAGTCCGTACACCATGACGTTGCCATATAAAAGACGGATTATTTGAACTCACTTCTATTTTACACGAGAAAAACAAGAGATTGTTGAAGGTAAGTTATATTTCAACGATACAACCCGTGGTTTGTATCAATATCTTTAAACTTGTGCGCGAGCTACTAAAACATTAAAGTTGTGTGCAGTAAGTAGAGAAATAGCACTTCCGGTTATGTTTGCTGGGTTTTTTTAATTTAGGAGATAATTTTTTTCAAATTGTGAAACTTGTTCTTAACAGTATTATAGAACTGAGACCGGTGTCTTATGATATTGTTAGGACTGAAAATGGTTTATAATGGTATTATAAAGACAGAAATCGGTTTATGTTATTATAAGGACTGAAACTAGTTTTATATGCTATTATAACGGCTTAAACTGGTTCCTAACATTATTATAGAACTGAAACTGGCTTCTTATGTTATTATAATGACATTGAAACTGGTTCTTAGCAGTATTATAAGTTCTGTTGTGTGTTTTCTTTTATAAATTAATAAAAACACCGTTATAATTTTCTGCGTTCCGTTGTTACTGACTTTAAATCTCTGGTTTCAACTCGTATAATGTTGATATACACTTACTTCTCTACTCATTCTGCTACATTCCTTGTCACTGACTTTAAATTGTTGGTTTCAACTCGTATAATGTTGATATGCACTTACTTCTCTACTCATTCTGCTACATTCCTTGTCACTGACTTTAAATTGTTGGTTTCAACTCGTATAATGTTGATATGCACTTACTTCTCTACTCATTCTGCTACATTCCTTGTCACTGACTTTAAATTGTTGGTTTCAACTCGTATAATGTTGATATACACTTACTTCTCTACTCATTCTGCTACATTCCTTGTCACTGACTTTAAATTGTTGGTTTCAACTCGTATAATGTTGATATACACTTACTTCTCTACTCATTCTACTACATTCCTTGCCACCTTTAGATTTGTGTTAAGCCAAGCGATGGAGCTGACGCTAATATTTGCTACCTTCTGTGTTGTTTGCGCTCACTATAGACCCGATATTACATATGCAGGGCCCGGCATGGCCAAGCGTGTTAAGGCGTTTGACTCGTAATCCGAGGGACGCGCGTTCGAATTCCGGTCGCACCAAACATGCCCGCCCTTTCAGCAGTGGGGGCGTTATAATGTGACGGTCAATCCCACTATTCGTTGGTAAAAGAGTAGCCCAAGAGTTGGCGGTGGATGGTGATGACTAGCTGTCTTCCCTCTAGTCTGACACTACTAAATTAGGGACGGCTAGCGCAGATAGCCCTCGAGTAGCTCTGCGCGAAATTCAAAAACAAACAACAATTACTATGCAGCTATCAGCAAACTATATAAACTCAAACACGTATAACAGTTTTTTACATATATATAAACAACCACACAATAAAAATAATTTATTTCTCTTGGTGCGTTTTCATCACTTGACTGTTGTTATGTGCTTGTAACTTTGTATCGTCTCGTAACCTTTTTGTTTTGTTTTTATTGTTTCAATTGCTTATTGTAGTAATTGAAAACAAGACTGCGATATGGAATATTTGTTTTTGAAATGTAACAGAATGAGGGTAAGGGCTACCTAATTCTATGCTATAATTTTCTTGCTATCTAGGCCTAACATGGCGAATTGGTTATGGCGGTCGTCTCGCAACTTGCGGGTCGCGGGGTTGGAATACTCGTCCCACCAAGCATGCTCGCCTTTTCAGCCGCAGCCCCAACTACTCCTTTGTAAAAGAGTAGCTCAAGCATTGGCAATGGGTGGCAGTGACTAGCTGCCTTCCCTCTACTCTTACACTGCTAAGTTAGGGACGGCTAACGCAGATGATCTTCTTGTAGCTTTGCGCAAAATTCAAAACAAACTAAACTAGATCTGCTACCTACCTTTCATTTTCCTAAAATTAAAAAAAAAACGTTTAAAGATTTATTTTTGTTCGTGTTCTTAGGGTCAAAGAACGTTTTCATGTTATTATATGACCCTCGTCCAACAATGAACATTTGTTTCTAAAACCTCTGTACACGCGTATTTATCTGTTTCAAGTTTATATATTATTGCGCGTATCATTGAGTTGTGCTGGTTTAATAACTGTTTAACTAACACTACAGTAAAATATTTGTTTATTTCTATTTGTTTTGTGCGTGTTTTTTCTTGATTAAACTTAATGTAATTAAAGGTTTATTAATTTCAACATGTTTGAATGATATACGTGTAATTTGTTTCTCTAGATACAAGAAATAACGATGCGTCCTTTAGTCTGTGTTTTTCTTCTGCTCGGTAAGGATTTAGTTTTCAATATATATCTTATTAATATGGTCACATATAGACATTCAGTATTGTGGTCACATATACACGTTTAGTATTGTGGTCACATACACACATTTAGTATTGTGGTCACATATACACGTTTAGTTGTGTGATCGCATATAGACGTTTAGTATTGTGGTCACATATACACGTTCAGTATTGTGCTCACACATATGCGTTTAGTATTTTGATCGCATACATACATTTAGTTGTGTGGTCACACATACACATTCACTATTGTGGTCACACATACACATTCACTATTGTGGTCACACATACACATTCACTATTGTAGTCACATATACACATTCACAATTGTGGTCACATACACACGTTTAGTACTGTTACGTTCAGCGATTTCTTAGACTGAAACTAAAATATATATCGCTACACACTGAGTTACATACGAGGCGTCAGTCATAGGGATCGAACCTGGAATTCTAGAACTACAAGCCCTCAAGCTTACCGATAAAACACTGGGGGACACCAGAGGGTTGGTAACACTATTTTCATACTTCAGTTAGGCCACAAGTTCACTTTGGACAGAACGACCAAAATTTGAGTCTTCATGTCTGATTTAGTGTTCTGATGACTCAGCGGTAAGTTGGAGGGCTTGTATACTTGAATTCGACGTATGATCTCGACGGCGAAAACAGAAACAGGCAGACGTTGTGCAAAGCAAACCAAACAATATTTCATTTCCTTTTATATTTTGTTTCTGATTTGATTTTCATTGTTTTCCTATCGTGTCAATAACCTTGACAATAGACTCTTACAATACCTTTAAACTGTTAACTGTTTTTATTGTTTATTAAACAAAATATGTTAAAGGTTTTTTCTTCTGTTTATTTTTTCTATTTTAGGAATTTACGTGGCAGCCGAAGAAAGGGTATGTACAATTTACGCTCTAATAACGACCACTCATTCACATGATCCAGTTTCTTAAAATGGAAAATTTATATCAGTGTTTTTGATAACTTTACCTCGAAACTCGTTTCGTTTAGTGTTGCGTTCAATTCTAATTACACGATAGTGAAGACAAATGTTATAAACATATTAATTAATTCATTGAATAGATGTACGCATATCGTAATAACTAGGTTTGTTTTCTGCGTGGAAGAAATTTATTAATTTGTAATTTATTCACGTTTTTAGTATAAAACGAATGTGATCGTTGAAGGATAAAATAAAAGTTAATTTCCTTTTAACCTAAAAACGTGAAACAATGTTACTTTGTTACACTCAGTACCGCCCCTCCCCCTTATAGTGGCTCAACGGCAACTCTGTCGGTTGATAACGTTAAAAACCGTATTTCGGTGATCGTTGTGGGCACGGAACAAACAGCCCCTTACGCAGCTTTGCGCTCAATAATGAACAAAAATATACTCACTTTTATCGTGTTAGTAATACTGAGAGAAAAATGCTTAGCATAAAAGAAGAAAACCTGGACATCGATGAACCACGTGAATTAAAAATATTAAAATTTCTTAACTATCAGCCATGTTATGTTAACATATTAACTTATCCATACGGTATGTTATTATACCTGCTTATTTTTAACTTATCTATACAGTATGTTATTGTACATGTTTATTTTTAACTTATCTGTACGGTATGTTATTGTACCTGTTTATTTTTAACTTATCTATACGGTATGTTATTGTAATTGTTTATTTTTAACTTGTCTATATTAATGTGTTATTGTACACATCACGCATTGTGTAGCTTATCTACTGACAAATTATTACATTAAATGTCGAGATTCCATATTAGTGGCAGTCACAATTCAACTGGCCTTTTATTCAGCTCTTGAAAAACGAAACAACTACAAACGTCTTTACGGGTCACGTGTGTAAATTAGTTCCTTACTTTTCAGTAACCTAGACACATTTAAACTATTCTTTTTTTCAGAGAGAAGTAAGTTTGTTGTCTATTATTATCAGGAAAAGCGTCAAGCAGGCTACCAACTGCCAGGTCAAAGGAGCACGGGTAATCAGGGAGCCAGTGGCCTTTACCAGGCTCCGCAACGCCAGTTTCAGGCCCAGCCTGTCCAGGCCTATTCACCACCACGTGGTAGTCCAAGAAGACAAGCTGTAGCCGGTCCACAGGTAAAGTTTCCCTAAAGTCTGTTTATAATCGTTAACCTTAGGGAATAAACTAAAATTCATAGCTGGATCTCTGCAACCGGCACTATGCAGATACACAGTTCTGTAGCTTTTTGCCAAAACCGAAAACCTATTTGAATTTGTACAATTACACAAATAAAATTTAAAAAAATAACAGCAAAATATAGTAAAGTATTGTTGAAAGATCAACATTTAGACGTCTAGTCCTTGCAAAATAAAGAAATTAATCTAGATAAACAAACTAACTGTTGGCTCGAGTGTAGTGTAAAAATTTAATTTTTTTAAAAAGTGCTGTTATTTTACCCATTGTATAACTTATCACACACGCACACAAAAAGTAAAAAACTTTAAGGAGTTTCCTCTTTCTAAACATTTTCTAGTATGCACCTTTCCTTTTTTCCTAGCTTGTCCTGTACAATTTTAGGTGGTGGACTCAGGAGATAGCCCGATGTGGCTTTGCTGTAAGAAAACACAAACACACTTTTGGGCTTAAAATATTATATTAACATCTTATATCAAACAGCCATCTGTTGGGTTATGCCATAACTAAGAAATATTAAACAAAATTACAGAGAATTTATTCATATTTCCATCTCATTTTCTTTTCTATAAACTCCTCTTACCTCCCAAAAAACCTTCTATGAAAAGTCCGTATAACTCCTCTAAATATAATGAAGCTAAAAACTTTAGAAAACCTCAGTGAAACTATTCGAGTTTAACCTTGGCCAGAGTAGTCCGGTTGAGATTACACTATGTAACACAAATTTTGTTCCTGGATAGCATGTGTTATTTCTTAATTGCTTATGATGTAAAAGTGCAGTAAATGGCCATTATTCCCTTCAAACTTTGCTTTTGTGACCTGGATAATAAAGTATAGAAATTAACCTATTTCACATGGAAAAACGGGCAAATTTGCGCATTTTCATTTACGTAAGGTCTGAATAAAACAGCATATTAATGAAGATTTACATGTATTTATACTAAAGTTATACAAAAATGTTTAGAAGTGAGTAGTTTCTCGAGATTTGCGACTGTAATGTAAATCAGTTTCAGTATCAGACCCCAAATATAGTCTCTCATCATGTTTTCGTTATACGCTCCTCGGTAGCGGCGTTCAAAGTCCAGTATATCTTGGTGGAAGCGCTTGCCTTGCTTCTCTGAGTATGCTCCCATGTTCTCCTTGAACTTATCCAGATGAGCGTCAAAAATATTGACTTTCAGGGACATCCTGCAGACCATTTTGCCGTAGTTCTTCACCAGAGCCTCATCCAGCTCCACATAATTTTCGGCCTTATGATTGCCAAAGAAGCCCCGAATCACTGCGACAAAGCTGCCCCAAGCTTTTTTTTCCTTCCTACTGAGCTTCTTGGAGAATTTTTACACTCCAGGATTTTCTTTCTTTGTGGTTCAACGAAGACACCAGCTTTGACCTTCGCCTCAGACAGCTTAGGAAAGAAGTCTCGAGGGTACTTGAAGGCTGTAGACTCCTTATCAAGAGCTGTGACAAATTGTTTCATAAGACTTAATTTTATGTGCAATGGTGGAAACAACACCTTCCAGAGGTCCACTAGTGGCTCACACTTGATATTGTGTCTCCCCACAGAGAACTCGATCCGTTATGGCCAGTGCTTCCTGTTGTAGTGTGCTGCAGTGTCCCTACCGTTCCAAAGGCAAAGATAACAGGAAAACTTGATAAAGCCTTCTTGGAGACCCATCAGGAATGCCACCATTTTTAAGTATCCGATAACCTCCCAGCCATACTCTTCATACTTCAAGGCTTCTAGCAAAGTCTTGATGCTGTTGTGTTCCTCTTTGAGGTGCACCGAATTTTAAAAGGTCTAAAATTTGTATAATATAAAATCTTATTATTCAAGCAAACAAAAATTGTCCGTCTTACCTTTTAGAGTTTTTTTTTTCAGTATTAGAGTTTTGTTGTTTTTTTTCAGTACTAGCAGGTAAAATGAGGTGTTCAGGGTTTGTCTTTATCCCCAACAGGCATGCCGAAATATGCCTTGTAGAATTCACACATTTTAGCAGATGCTGTCAAATAGTACTTTTTCGCTCTTGTCTTGATAAATTGGCCACATTTTTAAAATAGAAATTTCTAAAAGGTTCTTGAAATTCTCGTAAGTTCTACAACATTCTAGAAAATTCTTGCAAGTTCGAGAAAATTCTCTATCAGCTAGTCAGCACTGAATCTACCTGAAATGTTTTGAAAAATGTGTAAATTTGAAAATTTCATTACTCAGGTCATAAAGGCAAAGTTTGAAGAGAAAAATAGGTCTTTTCCACTAACTTTAGGCACAAGCAATTGTGAAATAATACTTCCTGCCAAGGAACAAGAAAAAGTAAAAAATTGTTACATAGTGTTATTTAAGTTAAACCCTAATACAGTGTCTGGTTGAGATTATTTGAGTTTAACTCTAACGATAATACACAGCATGGTTGAGATTATTTAAATTTAACCCTAAAAATAATACACAACATGGTTGAGATTATTTAAGTTTAACCCTAAAAATAATACACAACATGGTTGAGTTTATTTAAGTTTAACCCTAATGATAATACAGTGTCTGGTTGAGATTATTTATTTTCAACTCTAAAGATAACACACAACATGGCTGAGATGATTTAACTTTAACCCTAAAAATAATACACAGCAAGGTTGAGATTATTTAAGTTCAATGATTTAATGATAATACAGTGTCTGGTTGAGATTATTTAAGTTTAACCTTAAAGATAATACACAGCATGGTTGAGATTATTTAAGTTTAACCCTAAAGATAATACCGAGTCTGGTTGAAAATACTTATTTTTAATCCTTGTGAAAATATTGAGTAAGATTAAAGTTACTCAAAGCTGTTGTTTTCCTGCCGTAAATTCCAAAGATAACCACATCGCACCAGTTCTCTGTTATTACAACCAGTCACCTTCGCTCTACTCTGGCTAGTCTTATGACACACATTTTTACCTGTTCCAGTATGGCAGCATCCCTCAGCAGTCACTAGATGGAGGTGGTGAAGAAGAAGAGAAACCCACCACTCCAGATCCTCTGTCTTTACTCCTGGCAGACTCCAAATTTCATTGCTCCGGGAAGAAAGATGGTTACTACGCCGATGACAGCGTGAACTGTCGAGTCTTCCATTACTGTGTAGCAGGCACTAGTCATTCGTGGATGTGCCCCGTGGGAACGGTGTTTCACCAAGTTCACCTGAACTGTGTACCGTCCAATCAGGACATATGTGATCGGTCAGAGAAGTTTCACGTCGTCAACGACTACTTGTACAAAGTAACTAATGTTTTATTTAGACGACGTAATAAAAACTTTTGTTCTGGAACCTTGCCGCTATCACTTATCGTAAACTCCTAACCATAAATCCACGAATACGAATTTGTCATATTTAAAATGCATTCTGAAATGGTGTGACTAGAATATTGTACGTTAGTGCATAAAGACACTTTTAGCGTATTTTCAAATCGTTTAGTTTAATCTCTGTAATAAAATGTTATGTATATACTTCTACACAAACTTTCATTGTAAGTCTACTATACTGCTGTCCTTCCAAAGTGTTGTTCTTCCAACCTAAATAACTGCCAATAATTAAATTGTTATATTTCTTTACTAAACATTAAAATAATCCTTTTAATAATTATTTAGGCATTTCTGATGATATCATCATTTTCCTCACTAGCCAATTGACTACGATGGGCCCAACAAAACAGCACGTTACTACAAGAGGTATTACCCTGAAGAGTTTCTCCGAGGGCCTCCTTCTCCTACTCAATTTGGATTCCCAGCAGCTCCTCCTGGTGAGTCTGTTTCTCAACCTGTTGCCTATGGTGGGGAAGTACCAGCATCAAGACCAGTTCCTAGGCCCAGTTCCTATGGTAATGCCCCATCACGTCAAACCATCGCTTATGTACCACAACAGTCTTCACGACCTGCACACCAAAGTCCTCCATCTCGCCACACATCTTCTGGATACTCCAAGCTTCCACAAGCTCCACAGCTACCTCAAGTCCCCAGCATCCCTCGGAGTCAGTTGCACCCTCAAGAGGATGATGATTCGAGAGGTAGGAGACCCATTAGATATAACCCCAACGTTTATGGGGCACCCCCACGACCTCAAGGAGCCTCACCAACTTACAGAAGATCTGGTGTTCAGTATGACGACGAATAGAACTAAATCAACGTCAACATTTTGAAAAGTAGAAACAGCAAAGAAATATATAAGTTAATGAACTTGAGTTATTTCATGTATTTTTACTTCTTCACAAGTGATAACTTCTCACCTTAAGAATATTTCGCTCGGGTTATCGGGTTTTTTAATTGTTATAGGTCACCAATTCGTCTATCCCGGTTAAACCAGATCCCTCCTGAAACGTGTGTCAATCAAGTTCGATTCCCGCCAAAAAAATCAAAAACTAATCTTGATGTCCGCTGTGAATTTTAATTGATATCACGTGTAGAGAAGTAGTTCAAAATCCGTGCTTTTATTTTACATAACAAACCACTTTTCTCAGTCTAGAGGGCGCTGTTGTAATTTTAAAGGTTTAATTTGTTATCACACTACAGATCATCTGATGGATCTATGGTAACACTGAGGTTATATTACATAAAAATGGTTATGTCCTTTCGATGGGCACAGCGCACATTACTCATTATACAAGGTTGGGTCTAAAACCAAACAAAATATTTATGTTCCTAAAGTTTATACCTTTTAAAAAAACAAAATTATATTTTAAACTATATTAGTGTTTCCTGAATAAGAAAAAATGATTCATTAAGGAGGTCAATGAATCTACACAAAACCAAATTACAGCACGCAGTGTACTCACAGAGTGAGTTTCATAATATTTCACATTTTAGCCGCAGTATATCGGCTCATAGAATTCTCTCTGAATTTTATCAGTTGCAAACCTTTAGCTCACAGCTCCGTTATTTCTTAACCGATTTGAGATCTAATTACAGTTTTGGACTCAGAAGATCAAACTATTTGAATTGATATAGTTGACAAGGCCCAAGTTATCATAGATTAATTTACTCTAATCCTGCCTCAAATAATTTTAATGGCCGCGGATAATAAGGATTTCCTCTTGTTTCTTAATGTAAGTCTGCGGACTCACAGTGCTAGAAATCGGGTTTCGATACTCTTGGTGAGCAGAGCACAGATAGCCCACTGTGTAGCTTGGGCTTAATTACAAACAAGCTTTTTTCCTTCATCTAAACAGACAGATCGGATACCTCCTTCCGTTCAGGAATAGGCGTCACTAATTTCGTATTACTGAACAGATGGAGGGTAACCAACTAACAGCACACGCCGCCTAGGTGAATATTTTTAAAGTAGTAACTGTAACACTTCTGTCTGGCCCGGCATGGCCAGGTAGGTTAGGGCGTTCGACTCGTAATCGAGGGTCGAATCCCCGTCGCACCAAACATGCTCGCCCTTTCAGCCGTGGAGAATTTTATTATGTGATGGTCAATCCCACTATTTGTTGGTAAAAGAGTAGCCCAAGAGTCGGCAGTGGGTGGTGAGGACTAGCTGCCTTCCCTCTAGTCTTACACTGCTAAATATTTTTTCTTTAACAGTTTAAGAGTGAAATTGTCAAAATGTTTTTAAATCTTTCAGAGTTCCCGTTAATCGCGGATTCGATCCCAGTCACTGAACATGCTCACCTTTCAGGCGTGGGTAAGTTATATGATGCCATTCAATCCCATTAATCTTTGGTAAGGAGTTGGCGATGAGTACTGCTGACAAACTACCCTCCCTTTAGTCTGCTAAGTTAGGAACAGCCGATGTAGATAGCTCGTGAGTAGCTTTGCTCGAAATGCAAATCTTTGTTCTCCTAACTTTAAAATCTGGGGTTGGATCCTTGCATTAGCCAATATGATTACTTTTTAATATAAAATACGGAAAAATATTAGTGTTAATAAAATATTAAGTGCATGTTCTTGTTTCTTCTCTTCTGACAATTTTTCAAACTCAAAACTGAGAACAACAAAATCACTAAGAGGTGAATAATTTGGCCATGAACGTAGTTTACAAAAGTCGACAGACCCTTCTCAATCACTGTGGGATAACACCGCAAGAGATTAATAAGTGTTCTTGTTTGAATTGCTCAAAACCCAAAATAATATACAAGTATAAAATAAGAAAAAAAAACTTTCTTATTAAAGTATACGACTTTGAGTTCCTTTGTCCAAACGATTCAAGCATATGTTGCGTTAAAATCAAAAATAAAGAAACTTTGAAGACTTCACGGCTCCTGGACACCTCTTTCACGCGAGTGCGATGTTCTGTTCTGGTGACGTCATATCCGTCATAGTTATAAATTCTTTACGACTGCTTAAAATATAATATATATAGTGCAGTTAAAAGAATCCCATAACCGGAGCGTAGAAAAAAATCTTTTTTTTTTATATTATATCACACTCAAGAGCATATTTTGTTGGTTATGATGTGTATAGGATAATTTTTCATAATTCTCCTCTCTCGTTTCAAAACACCGTGAAAGAATGATTTAATTCATTGTGTATATTGAAATCTAACATATCCAACAAGAATAGTTTCTTAAATTTTTAATTTACGAAAAGTTTTCAATAATAGTTCACACAAGCCCTTCAACATGTTACAATTCACGAAATTAAGATATTTGTAAATGAAAATTGGTTTCAATAATTGAATTACTTTATATTTTTATCAAATATTTAAAAACAACAACTTGTATATTATTATTATTATTACGTGGTTACATGACATTTCTCTTTGAATAACCTCTTAACATAATTTTCTGTTTTCATAAACGATAAATAAAATAAGATCTCGTAATAAATATGAGAAATATAAATATGTTTATTTGTTGTATGTTTATGACATTGACACTCATTTTATAGCGACAAGTTTGAGTGACTATAATGTTAAAAATCACCTTTCGATGTCCGTGGTAGATATCTCGCAGATACCCCATCACATACCTCAAGTATGCTTCTTTTCTGAGATGATAAAAACTGGATTAGGTTTTAAACATCCGATCCGGATATCTTGTTTACCTGGATAAGTTTCACTGGTTATCATATCACCCAACTCACGTATTACTGCTGCGCTATATATACTCGTATGTTGTTTCACGTTAATAAATATTTCTTCCTTTTCTTATTTAAATTTTGTAATCTACAGAACTATCGGTGAATTACGAACATTTTTTTCGCCGGTTGGTGAGGGTGGGGGGAAAATTAAAAATAGAAAATACTGTACTTCAGGTGAGACTTTAAATTCAGCACTGACGAGAAACACAATCAAAACGTCTGGGTATGAAACAAGTTGCGTTAATATCGTTCGAATAAAAAATATCTGAAGTTGTTTCATTGTGTCCATAGATAACGCTGTACCACTGAAGACTATGAAAGTTTAAGAATACTGATATTAATAGCATCACCGTAATGAAAGAACTAACTAACCCAAGTACTGGAGTCTCATAAACTGAAGTACGTTTTTATGTTTCCTAGCATGATAAACCTTAAAATTAAAGGCCTACGCTGATTAATGTTTACGTAATAAATAAAAGAAACCTGCTGTTTTATATCATTTGTTTGTGTTCTAGAGTAAAGCCGCATTTGGGTTATCTACAGTGCTCATCGCGGAGAATTGAACTCGGGATTTTAGCGTTTTAAATCGGTAAACGTATAGTTATTCTACCAGGAAGCATCTTATATCGATTACCCAGGATAAAATTCATCAGTTACAGTATGTTTTAAAACTTTAACTTTGAAAACGTTATGGAACAAGTAATTGTAGTATTTGAATTGTGTATATTGTATTTCAAAGATGACTGTGGATTGCTTGAAAACAAAAATAAAGGGGACGAATGTAGTGTACTGGTAGTTGTTTTATTCGGTAGCTACTTTGTCATTATTAGGTCTGTATAAAATGGCCATGTGTTACTTGGGGGTTTATGATTCGAGTCTCATTGCCCCCAAAATGCATTATACACCCAAGAACTGATTATGGGTTCTGTTGATTTATCTAATCAACCTTTGTAATCCACAGATTTAAAATTAGGGGTCAGTATGCATGTATAACCTTATTTTGTGCAAAAATTCCAGGGTAATGTGAACGAGCCTTCCTTAATTTAAATGTTGTAGTCAACACACAGCCCATCACCATTTTTGGAGGATTTTTACAGTGAATTTTGGGATTTACAGTCACATCATAACACACCAACAGCTGAAAGGGTGGGAATATTCAGCTAATGGTTACACATGAAAACTTATACATATACGGATTCACTGGTTTATATTAGTGTAATTTTAGGAAATCGTATAGTTTTGAATGTTTAACACAATGGTCACAAATTAATAATGTTGTATAAATGTACTTACTATTCATTACTCAGAGTTTTTAAGTAGAATTTAACATTCTAAACATAAACATTTTAATACAATAAGAAGGATCAGAAAACCAACTACAGAAAAATGTTAATGATAAACCAGACTGTGCTTATTAAATCAACCAGAAAGCACGTGTTCTATAAACTGGTAATACACGTGTTACCGACGCCCTGGTGGACAGTACTGCCATGAAATTAACAGGTTTGACAACGTAAACATAGTTATAAGTAGAGTACCCGGTGATTATTTTTTTTTTTTTTAATTTCACACAAAGCTACACGAGGGCTATTTGCGCTAGCCGTCCCTAATTTAGCAATGCAAGACTAGAGGAAAGGAAGCTAATCATCTCCACCCACCACCAACACTGTAACCAACGAGAACAGTGGGATTGACTGTAGCATTATAATGCCACCACGACTGAAAGGGCATGTTTGTTACGACGGGGATTCAAACCCGCGACCCTCAGATTACGAGACAAACACCTTAACCCACCTGGCCAGGCGGTTCTGCAAAGCCAATTTTAGTTGAAAAAATACTTTGCTGTACCATCGAAATGAAAAGAATAGAACTGCTCTTTCAGTTGTGAATTGTATTGGTGTATCCTTCTTTTATTACAGATGAATTTGTCTAAAGTAAGTAGCGTTGTATTATAAAAGTTTTAAAACTTACTTTATGCGATTTTTTTCTTGTTCCTGTTAAGTAAATATTCATATATATACATCTGTTTTAAGTAAGCTGTGAAAGTATTATAAATAAATAAATCTTAAATACAGTAAGTATATCCAACGAACACTTCTACACCGTATAGTCTATACACAAATCATGTTAGTGATTCACTGGTTTTTCCTAAATTCTATAGTTTTATGATCCACAGTACACCTAACGCATCCTCAAAAAACCTTTATCTTCAGAAACTTTAGTATCCTTGAAAGCTTCAACTGTTGTGCGACCATGAAGAGGAAATCAATCGAATCCAAAACTACTGATACCAAAAGTGTACATGCATCTCAGAACGGCTGAGATACATTTTTATTTCAAGTGAGTTTCTTGTCATCAAGACAAAAGTACACAATGTTTTAAGAGGCCCTTAGATGCAACATATCAAGCACATGTCCTAGTAAACTATCAAATACCATGTAGTGTCACCATTTTACAAGTTTTGGTATTATTTTGGGATTGTGCTGGACACAATATTAAACATAACGTGATGTTTTATTTCTTGACAACTTTATGTACCATCTTTGAGTTACGCACGAAACATTAAACTAAAGACGTATTGCGCCACCTTTTGGTACTATATATGACTACTCTGTAAACGACATTAACATTATAGATATTCACCTGATGGCTTGATGCTATATTTTATTATTCTACTTACTTTGTCATACAGAATTTTTCCCATTTCAGCAAATATTGACTTGTTTGTTGTATGAAGTTCTCACTATTTACTTATCTCGGGCACGATTAGTTTGATCATAGTTTTAGAAGCACTGACGTAGCTAGTTGGATTGCTAAACTTAGGTTACGAGTTAGTAGTACTTTCTTTTTTCCATTCATCTTTTAACGAGTCTATTGTTCTAAAGTGTTCACGGTTTAGTTTTTCCTATACACTTTGCTTAAGCGGTTGTAAATTCCAGAGTTATTGAAAAGGCTGGTATGTGAATCCTCCTTGATTCTGATGGCCGTTGACCCAATACAGACCAACCTAAAGCAAGGAAATATTTGTATACTACCAACCATTCTTGTGAAGGAAGTATCTTTTGTTTAAACGGGAAAAGTTGTGTATTCGTTTGAAGATTACTCTTAGTTGATTGTAGAATATCGTGTAAACTAGTGAAAGGTAATACCAAGGTGATAGAACATTTAGAAACGTTGAAGTCAGGAATTTGGGGTTGTAAACCTTATTGATATATTCAAAAATATTTTTATTGACGAGTGCTAGAGGGAAGACATTTTAATAAAAAAAGGTTTTAACGGTAAGTTTATATATTCTATAACTAAATACTTATTAAATGAGTTTTAAACAGTCAGATATAAATGTGCTACAATAGCAGTACAGACAAGAAAAGGTTTATGGTGGATTTCAGTTATCTAATAAAAGTCACCTCAGGTTCTTCACACTTTCCATGTGCACTCGATATTTCTTGAAACACTCTGACGTGGGTTTGCTTTCTGTATACAATGAAAGTTTCATCAGAATGTATCTTATAACACGAAAGTCAATTTACAAAACTACTTGAAATTACAACAAAGAATCTCATTTTGTGTTTAACAATAAGGCATTGATCAAACTGATGGTGTAGCCATGGGCTCACCACTTGCTCCCACACTGGATAATTTGTTCTTGTCTCATCATGAAACCAATTGGTTACAGTCATGCCCTTTCAACTTTAAACCTCTAGTTTAAAATTGGTGGTAGTATACATATATTGGTGTTCTTCCTACAGACTAGTCTGCAAATCAACGACTCAAACTTTAGTTACCACAATCAAGTATCATGCGTAGCAGTCTTATTTGGAAGTTAGTGGAAAACCAAACACATCAGAATAATAGATTTGGTGAAGGATAAATGGAATGCTTAGAAAAAAGGAAGCATTTATAATTCATAACCTACAACCTGAGCTGAACAATGAACTAGTTATGTCACAGCTTCTCAAACTATGAACAATTAATTCATTATGCCTGAGAGATGTAAAAAGTGAAAACTTCATGCAACAAATGAGCATTAACCAGGAAGCATCCTATACCGATTATCCAAAATACAATAATTCATCAATTACACCGTTTTAACAAGTTTACACTGCAAATCGTAATGTATCGTCTTCTTATCAGTAATTTTAATAATGTGCCTCTAACTGCATATATAGATTTAAATAACTTTTGTATTTATAACAGAAAAATTCATGAATTTTTAGCATTATAAGCCCTCACGCTTACCGTTGAGCCATGAGATAAAAATACTTCGTGTAAAGTTTGAATTAAACCACATAACTACAATCACAAAAATCAAACTTTTATTTGAGCTACTGAAAAGGATAGTATTATTTCTAGTTGTTGAAAACTTTGACTAAATTGGTTACAAGGACCAAGTGGAAGTGTATTTTTCAAATAATATTCGATTTTTATATATACTTCTTGTCTAATTATTTCTAGTTTATCGTAAAATAACTATTACCATCAGATTTTCTGAAGGGAGCATAAGTTACACCACACACAACTTTTCTCACTCGATAGCATCAGATCAGTTAAGAATAAAAACACACAAGCAATCATTTTCAATAATTCATCACACTTTACCATCTTTGATCGAAACCCAGTGCCAGATTTAGAGGGGGATGGAACCCCTGTAACTACATGGGAGCTTTAAGCCCCAAAGGAGGTGGCTTCAAAATATCAAAATTCAGCTTTATGAAAACCACAAAATTAACATAATGTATCTAATTTGTGTACATTTTTTTCTTTTTAAATTCATAACTTTAAATATTATGCATCTTTGGTTCTCTACTTTATCTACGCTGCAAACCCAAAATCTTTCAACCAGTACTGTATCCTGATACAAGTTCTCACATACCTTCTCCTCCCCTCAGATATATACATGTCATAGGTTGAAAATCAAGGATGTTCATAAAGGGTAACAAGACTTCCTAATTTAACAATGTGTACATATAAATACATATTTACATAAATGCCAAACAAACACCAGTATATGCCCTGGACTACTGTATAATTTGGAATAATAAATTAGAAACAATCTCATAATATTATTCATATACATGAATAAACAGGTTACCAAATGGCAAGTTCTAAAACCAGTTAAAACACCACAGATATTACATACACACCACCATTATAGTACTCTCTAAAAATAACTTATCTGAAGCAATAGGTCATTTCATTGTCTATATTGCAATCTAAATGTGCTTAACAAATTTATTCAATCAGATAATAATAGAATTCAAAATCTGTCCAATTAACTTTCAATATAAAAATATATCAATAAGGCCAACTATTGGTATGCTTTATAATATGCTCAAAGCATTATTTGTTTAATAATTGAGCTCACTGATTTTTGTTTATAGTAATGAATGTCAAACATGAGCAATGTTTAAAACCTATGTGTTGGTGGTTTGTTAATGGGTATGCAGTATGCAGAATGGTTTAATTTTTTTTATTACATTAGTAACTTAATTAATATAAGCTGTTGTTAAAATCTACCTCGAGACCAAGTACATATCCCTTCACAATTGGGGTTAATGACTTTAGGGAAATCCCTAGGATTCAGGTATATCCATCCCTAATTTTGAGATACTGGACCATACAAAGAAGCCAGCTAATAGTGTCTGTTGCTATAAAGGTTTGGTCCATGTCCTTTAACCAAATAAAAAAACTGATTGTCACTTTTATAACATGCTCACCTCCTATCAACAGTCTGACATGTCAACCACTACATGGTAACTGGCCTGTAGCAGAGAGAGACCAGTGATGATTCAGACTTATTACCAAATGATCAAATATCTAAGGAAAGGGTAATGCTTTGAAATGGGAAAAGTGGCTCGCATTAGTTGAGGTATTCTTAAGGACTAAAGAACCAACAACATGAAACATTAAAGAATATCTAAATCACATCCTATGAATACAGGGATCTGGAACACAACAAGAAACATATCACTGGCCAACAACTAAGTGGTTACTATTCCTTATAATCTTAATGTTCTACAACCATACATTTTGAATAACTACAAGTTCTTATAGTAATAAGAAATTTAAATACTTTCTGAAAACTAAAGAATACTTTTAGGTGCTTTTATGTTCCAGACTTTTCACCATCAGACTTTCTAATCCTACAAGGACCCTGGCTAGCATTGCTACACTTGTGTCATAACATTATTCTAACAGAAACTAGATTCTTATATCTTCAACAAAAACACAAAGCTATCTGGTGCCGTTATGAAATTACTGTAGTCATCTCATGATAGAGAACATTTTTAAATTTAAACTTTAAGCCTTTCCAGATAAAATGTCTTTGACTTCCATTAAAAGTTGGTTTTACTTCCATATAACACACACACACACACACATTTTTATTGATTACTCTGGGCTGCACACACTAGTAACAGCATCTGTCCCACACACAAGTAACAGCGTCCATCCCACACTTTAATTATTACTGTTCAATAGAATTTAAAAACATCTAGTAACTCCAGGTGTCTTATATACTACAGGCTTCTCTATTTCTGTATTATGCACTACAGAAAGCCATAGGCTGCTCTATTTCTGACACTGGATAAAAATTAGGAACATATTTCTACCATTCAGATCACTGGTGGTGAGGTATCATTGTGATGAACGTTCAACTAACATGTATTTTACATTCTGATAAAACAGAAAAGTTACATTCAGACTGGACCAAGTGCACCCAATAATGTTTCATTTCTATCCAACTCGAAAGATGGCAACACTCCCATTCATACTATCTGGCATGCATATGATTGAGTTGAGAAATATGATACAAAAACTTTGGCATCTGCCCTGACCACCAGAACTCAAGCCAACTCAATAATCTGTGGAATGTTCAGCGTAGAAGCATAGCCCATCAAACTTCCAGAAGTTAAAGGTTAGATAGCTAAAGAAATGAAGTGAAATAAGAGTTGGCTATTCTCCATGTCTTATGGAATCCATGCTTCAGCAAGTTCAAGCTGTCATGAAAGAAGGTGGTGGACCAAAACAAAATGAAGGTGAGGTTTCTACATTTTTGGCCAGTGTGTAAAAGTCACCTTTGTAATTTGTGCTAAAGTTTCATGTAGATATTTCTAGCAAACAATTAAGATATCAATATTCAATTTTTAAATATTATGATTTATTCTGTTGTACACACACAGTTATTTGTTGTAGTGTTTAATACAACTGTAGCAAAAAACATCCTTGTGAAGATAAATCATGTCTGAATGATTTGGTTTATGACTATCTACTTCATATGTTAATTGTTTGAATATGCCAATAACCTGAATCTACAGATATTTTATTTTAGTCAAGTTACAAACCATGCACTCTCTGCACAGAATAATCCAGTTAAACAGTTCAAAGTCCACACATGTCCAGCAAAATTAAAAGTGAAATGAAGCAAATTCCATTAACTCAGGAGACTAAAAACAAATTTCATCTAAAACATACCAAGAATTCATTTTTGCAGGATTTCATAATTCATAATTATTCTAATCATGTTCAGAAAGAAACAGTATTATTTTAACATAGACCAATCATAATACACTTTGTTGCAGGTGTAAATTAATGCAACCAACAACCAATACCTGTGTAACCATGAACTTCCTCTCTTCTTAACAATACTGATACTAACTCAATACTAATGTCTTATCTATGTTATTGTGTTAATTTAATACAGAACTCTTTAAACAGATTTTTTTTATGAATACAAGGTCCTTCAGACAGTACATCTATAACACTGAACCATCTTATATTTCTTATCATAACTACTGTTGTAATTATCTATCTTTCACTACAGGTTAGCACAGGTTTTATTAACTCTCATATTTGTTTGGTCACTCTTCAAACCTGTTATCTATCCTCATACACATGGTAAGAAATAAGCACTATTTATACTTTTAATCATGAATAAATATCTTTAATACTTTATAAGCCATGCCATTGGAAACCAGTATCATTAGTATGTGCTATAGTGTAACATTGTTTCAGGTATTACAAAGAACACAACATACAATTATGCTTGCAGAAGATGGATACTGATCTATAATTCATTGGCAGCAATTTACTCATGTTAGGCACGTGGGAAACAAAATTTCATTTATTTTAAGAAACCCAAAATTCAAAGATATGTTTAAACCATTTAACGGCTGATCAACCATTAGCACTAATGTTGTTGCGAGTTTGAACTAGACATAAAAAAAGGGCTTTTTTTTACTACTTTTCCAACATATTCAATATAGTAAGAATACATCAACCTAAATGACACCATTTTAAACTGAATTAATAACAATTCAAACCTGCAATCATATTCTGGAGATTGGTTGGGTATGTTCTACTAACAACAGTTATAAAAAAAGTAACTCCAGTTTATGATAAGAGAATCTGTTACAAGTGAATATATTATTAAAATCTGCATTCTGCTCCCCACAAAAAAGAAGGAAAATTAACACAGCTAAGTCAAAAGGTACAACATGGAATGACTTAATTTACTATCTAGTCATAAAGAAACACAAAACTTTGTGTCTTAAAACAAAAACACGAATGAATGAAATGTATACAGTATATAAATGAAACAGAATTCAAGACAAAGACTGAATATTTATGAGCTTTTGAAAACAGTTTTGAATCCCAGTATTTAACTTTAGATATAAGCTATTAGTTTAAGAAAATTGTAAAATGCAATAGCAGGTTATATCAGATATCAATCATTTGTCACATGCAACAGGAACTCCATGCAGCCAATTACTCTGCATAATTGGATTATGTATTCTCAGTCACAACAGTATTTCAGTAAAACTTATTACATGTAATAATTAAATATAGTTACATCACATTATTTGCTACCAACACAGCTGGAGGGAAATTCACAGTCTCAAATGCACAGTATTGTTTCATTATATACTCAAAGCTATACTAGAAAAAGACTCTTACGAAATGTTCTATTAATTTAATGTTGCTTTATACAGAGCAATGCACAAATAAACTTAGAGAAATCACTGTTTCATTTGTTCTACAAAAAGTTGAGTTGGCTATATCTTCCCTTCAGTCACTATACTGAATACCAAATTCTCCCTCCCCCTAAAAAACAGGTTATGTCCCTTGCCAGTGATAACAAAGAAGTGTAACAACTTAAAACAAACGTTTTAAACTCACTAAATCTGACATGTTTTGAATTCACTACATCTGATATGGAATATTTAAAAAAAAGTGTCACAGAAAAAAATGATTATACTATTAGTAAACTTCTAACAATAATATCAAATAGAAATGGACCCAAAACGTTTTACAAGTAAAACATCTGTAAAAGAATGGTTAAGTTTTCATTACAACAAAAGTATTTTAAACATACAAATTTGCAATAATATATTTACTATTATGCATTTTCTCTGATTTTTGTAAAATTGTTGGTACTCATATATGTGAGAGGGTTAAAAAGTTCTCTATTTTACATATATATACTTTGTGGGGGAGGGAGATCATCAATTGTATAAAATTAAACATTCCATCATCCCACTGACAGAAGTTTTTAACACAAATTAATAACAAACAAGTCGACAATTACAAACCACCACTGATTCAGAAAACGTGCTAATATGATATTCAACAAGCTAATTTCATCGAATCTAATAAAGTATTAGATCCTTACTTTGATAAAATTAATTTGAGAGTTAACTTGCTGTGATGTGTCTATGCCCCATGGTGTCCTCCTGTTGAAATGAAAGCAATATGTCATTATTATCACTTTCTACACCATTATTGTATAACTAAACCAAACAATGTGTTCTTCTGAATAACTACATGGATAAGAAAAATAAAATAAAACTTAAACTCCACTAGAACACAAACATTTTTATAAAACTTCAGGCAGTTTATACTTGTAGTTTCCTTAACACTGACCTCATTTACAAGCTAAGACCTGTTTGTTTGTTTTTGATGTTCACCTAAAATGACTCCAGGGTTATCTGTAATAACTGTCCCTAATTTCGAATTGACAGACTAGGGGTAAAGCAGCTAGTTAACACCACTCAGCACTATCTCTTTTACCAACAAAATAAACAAGTCAATTTTCACATAATAACCCCACAGTTGAAAATGTGAACATATTCAATGACGAGATTCAAAATCATGTCCTGCATATTGTCATTTGAATTATTCCACAATAGGCCAATTTAGGGCTTAGATGAGGCCTCAGAAAAATGTTGAAGAAGCTGATAGTGAATTGTTTTCAGTTTTACAAAGATGTCGTTCATTCAGGAACTTTTCACATTAGATCACAGTCACCGAAACAACATAAAACTTTCACATTATACAAATTCAAGTTGAAATTAACAAAATTAATTTGAAAAGATGAGAATGAAAACAGTTTTAGAAACTCATCTTATCTAAAAAGTCCATATTTTATTTGATCAAACTAACCCTTCAAAGTGATCTAAATAAAAACATTTACATCAAAGTTCAAACCACTTGTATATGATTACAAAACTGCACAGTAACTTTCCAAACACCCTGTATAACAAATTAAAAACTTATGAATTAACATTTAAAAATTATACCAGACAAGCTGAAAAAATTAGCTGAATTTTGCAACACTAACATAGAACGTGAAAACCTGATTGAAAGTGGTACTATACAGTTCTTCATAAATATGCAATAAAAAAAATTACCATCAACAAATACCAAACTATTATTAATATACAATAAAACAGAGAGAAAAATAAAAACAAATCACACTGTTAAGACTTTGTAACAATCAAATCAAATCTTCTATATAAGCACAATATTCTAAACCAAACGTGCACATTAGTACTGGAGAAGAAATGTTGAGTACAATTTCTAACTAACATCCCCCCAGACAAAAGGTAACAAGCTGTTAGTAAAATGTAAAAGTTTGTTGTAAATAAATAATAAAATGTTTTATTGAAGTATCTGTATTCAAGATACATCCATAAACAGATGATGTCAATCTGACACAGATTTTGAAAACTTGAACTGCTAGGTGATATTTATGTGAGAGATACAATAATTTTTTCTATTGTACAGTAAGCTAAACAGTTTAGTCTCTAGTCCTGGTATTTAATGATTAGCTGATCAGAAAGACATCAAATTCTGTACACAGTACTTGTACATGCACAGAAGTCTAAAGGTCAGTTTGAGTCAAACTTTTCTTAAAGCTAGTTTAGAACAAACTATTAAGTGATTAATAAACATGCTGAGTTTTAATCTGTAAAAGAATAAATAATTTTCCTTACAGAAGTAACATTGCTTTGTGGATCATACATGATTAAAATAAACCAAAATCTTGTTCATTTGAGTATCTAAGTGCTCCGTATTTTGACTTACTCTGTATTTTTATAAAATGATTTTTAAGGAATAAATCAACAAGTCACATAAAAACCACAAATGATATGAAGTTACTGTTGAATGGCTTGTAACAGGTACACATTTTGACACTGTTCGGCAGTACTAGGTAGTGTAGTCACTTTTAAAAGGGTAACAGTCTCTTCCAATGCAAGGTACTCATACACTCAGTTCATAAGAATGTGCTCACATTGAAGACATAGGATTTCCATGGCAAACAAATATGAAACTGAACACTTTGAGGCACCAGGACCATCCAGAAAGAGACCTGCAGCAAGTTCAAACCTAGCCATATTAACCCTTTTGCTATGGCCATGCCACTGCATTTGTCATCCTGTATTTAAAATTTTATCTAACTGCTATTTTATGAATTTATATCATTGAGTTTGGAATCAACTTGTAGATTATAATTCAAACTTTCATGTTATATACAAGTTAGTTTCTTAATTTGGAAGTAAATATTAAAAGAACACATCTAAATATAGATTTTAGTGAGTCAAGTGATATATTGAATGTAGTTCTGTTTAATATTAGAAGTTTGTGATGTCAAATTACTAAATCTATAATTTTGTACAAATGAGAAACTCATATTATTAATATGAAAAAGCTCAAATATTAAATAAGAACCTCATATCTTTGTATGTTGCTGAGATACAGCTTATGTACTGAATCAAATATGGTAACCCTGTTCAACTCTTCCCATTTTTGAAAATGGTCCTTTATATACATTTACTTCAATACATAACATGTGAATAACCAATCAACAGCTTAGAATGTTCCCAGAGTGGTTTTCTTAGCCATATTAATCTTTGAAAAGGCTACCACCTTCTTTCGGTCCATGATTTCAAGAAGGTTGGTTGTATCTTAAGTCTGCTCAAAGTTTCATATTTTTTAAAACCTAAATACATCTTAGTTACTAAGCTTAATAAATTATAGTGAAATTCTATTCTACCAGTGTAGTTATTTATGACTGTTTTGGTTATTCAACTGTTTGTATAAATCCTAAAACATTTTGTTTGATATCTTCCATGTGCAACATTTAAAAGGGTTAACAACCTATATCTAACAGCAGCTGAGTACAGAGGTTATAGAGAGAAGAGATAACTGTCTTACTTTTTGATTTATTGTTATACATTTTAAGAAAAATATATTTAATAATTTCTAAATAGTAATAATCCATATACCTATATATAATGTATAATAATTAAATGTAACTGCATATTACAAAATAGTAAACAGCCAAGACAGGGAAAACTGAATGTCGGTTTTTTCTTACTGGATACATAACAAGTGCACATGCATCATGTTAATGCAAGTTATGTAATGTTAGCTCGGCATGACAAGAAGGTCAGTATAATAAAAAATAAATATATATGTAAATGTATAGTGTTCTGAGACTTAAGCTACTTAAAGATTTGGATTTTTGTGTTATAATATGTAGTCATTCTAGCCTGAAAAAAACAATTTATATTTATTTCCTAATTCTTTTATGATGGTTGCAAAGTTGGTCATGTGACAGACCCCACATAGTTAATGGTAAAGAAAATAATACAAAACAGAAAGTCTTACTGAAAACAAATGTTTTAAATGTATTTAGCAGGTTCTAGAGATTATGTAAATAATATTTGAGACTTTTGGGATGAAGGATAGTTTTTTTTAATCATAACATGAAATCACTTTGCACTTGGACCAGTAACAAAAAAATATTTCAACAAACAAATCATTAGTAAAAACTGTTGATTAAAAAATCTGATTTTTTTGTTTATCACATTTTGTGAAGATACACATGCTGCATCAAAAGATTTAGTGTAAATACTTAATGTGTGTAAATGTGTTGACAAACTTGTGTGTATTTTACTGAGTCTGTAACAAAAGGGTTAACATGTGGCACACAGTTCAATGGCAAAAGCTGTTCATGTATCCTAGAAACAGTGAGCAAAATCTCCACCTAGAAACATCATACCTTATGCAGCTAGAGAACAAAATGGGTATTCATACAATTCCATAAGTAAAGCCATAAGACAGTGTCTATGGACTTCTGTGGGGTCACACTGCTGAAAAAAAGGCACCGAGAAACTACCATTTCATACATTCAGTGGATTACAGAAAGCTAGCATGGAAGACTGATGTCATGACAGCCTCACAACTGGGTATTTTGAAACTGAAATTATGCTCGAGAGCTATTGGTAAGATGGACGAGGACTGGATCGTAATATTGCGGTGAGGCTTTAAAATCATTTTAACATAGAATGATTAACATCTGTATAAGGAAGGTTATATCAAAATTGTTTACTACTTACCTTATGTATAATGTATGACATAAATATATCATAAATTAGTGTTAAAGTTCCCACATATCCGACTCTAAACCGAGGATGAAGAAACATGAAGTTGAGAGTTTGGAATGGCAGAAAGAATGAATAGTCAAACTGAAAAACAGAAAACAATAAACAGTCAAACTGAAAACAATAAACAGAAAAACAGAAAACAATAAACTGTCATACTGAAAGAGAGAAAACAATGAATACCCTACTAATAATTACATTTTCTTAACTTTTATTACAGTTAAAAGAGTGATGATGTAAGATCAAATAATTTATTTGTACCTGTAGTACATAAAATGTTCACCTTTCTATTTCATAAACTCTTAGTTAAAAATAATAATTTATTATTATAAACACATCATTAATGTTTAAATATTTCTACTTGAAAAACAAAAAAATGTTCCAAATTTGCGTTGAGCAAAATATTCAAAGTTGAGTACAATTCTTCTAATTTAAAACAATTTTGATGTTTAAGTTAAAATTTGTTTACCATTAGAGTATTCTATATTACACCTTAAGTGCCAGCAAGTGTTATAACTATAGATATTATAATCTGTACATTCAAGAATAAGCAAGTATTTTAAATAAAAATATAGTAGTATCTTTAATTATTAATTAGTTTGATGTCTGCAAAAAGTAAAATTCCAATTGAGTTTTCATGAATAATCAGAGAACAGTAATTATAAAAATGAATAATATTCTGAACAACTATGCTAGCCATCCCTAGTTTTGAGCTAACAAACTATCAAGAAACATCTTAAACAGCTTCATCAGTAACATTTAAACAAGAGGTTGGAAGCTCTAAATAACTTAAAGAAAAAAGTAAACAGAAACCAATCACACAGAGCCATGAACAAACACTATTTTAATATGATTTGGGGTTGAAGAAAACACCTGTTTTAATAACATTTTTGATGAAAAATAAAAGAAAATGGAAGAAGAAACACATCTTAGAAACAAAACTTCAATTATTTTACTTTCAGAAGAGTAAGAAAAAGTCAGATATAGAATTGAATTATGGATTTCAAATCAGAGAAAGAAAGAAAAAAAAGGCTATTTCATGTAAATTATTTTTGGTGGACATTTATATAAAAAAATGGCTTAATTTTTTTTCTTTAGATATAGTAACTAATCTTAGGTTTTACAAAGTCCACGTTTACCATCCGATTTCGCGAACTTCTAAATTAGCAAAAACTGAATAACTTACTCGTCTGTTAGCCCTACAGCTACCATTAGGTTCCATATTTGTTTGTTTAAAAACATTTTAGAAAACAATTAATGCAATAACTTACTAGCAAGTCCATGACTTACTTGGTTACAATGTATTGAATAATGTAAGATAGATACACACAAGTAGAACGTTTGCACAAAAGACTAGAAATATTGCAACTTATCCTATTACTTATGCTAGGATCACTGCATATTTGACAGAAAGTAGGTGATTTAACCAATTTTTATAAATATTTTTTTCGCATTAAGTTTTGTAAGGAACAAAGACATAAAAGTGGCTGAATATGACAAAATGTGTGGACCAAACATTTATAAAAAAGGTTGGCAGTGTACACAATATTTTGTACCTAGGAAACACAATTTATCAACTAGTAAGGAAATGCAAACTCTGTGAGCTACAATTAGGCTTAACACTTGCATTTCCAATGAAATAACCAAGATAGACATAAAAGGTTTCAATTCCAGCTTGTGGTGTTGTTTGAATTTTCTCAGTTTAGGGATTTATTTAATGAAAATCTACACAATGAGTTATCTGCACTGTCTACAACAAGTAATCACCCCCCCAATTTTGACATTGTAGATTTGTGAACATACCACTGACCCATAAGAGGACCCAACAAACTTTTGGGTTTATCTGTTTTGCACAAAGCTTCACAATTGGTTATCTGCTTTTTGTCCACCACAGGTAATAAAACCACCAATTTTGGCATTGTATGTTCACAAACACACCACTCACCCAACGGAGGATTCAGCACAGTAGGTGATTAGATTCACCCAACTGCTAGAACTGTTTCAGTTTCTTTTCTATTACTTTGAGATTTGTTTTATTTGTTCTAGACCAGGGGTTCCCAACCTTTTGGCACTAGCGACATGAAAATGTAATTGATGAAATAAAATTAATGTTATCCCAAGCTACTTCTAACAAGGCTTCGCGACCTCCCAGGGGGTCGCAACCCACTGGTTGGGAACCCCTGTTCTAGACAATTGAGCTTTAAAATTTAACTTTATGGTACTGTCTCCATCCATCAATAAGTACTTTTCTTCAATATATTTTTTTAACTTTTAGAAGTATAATTTGAACTTTTCTGACTAATATAGTGAAAAACAATCAGGATAGATTAACCTAACAGATATTTAATATCTTTAAAAAACAAAAATTATTTATTTTTAATTTAACATAAGAAGTCCTAATACCTAATAATAATTAATAGAGCACTGTAATAAGAGTTAATTAATAGGCAAGATTACACCAAATGGGATATATTTTTATTTCTATGTTGACCTATAGATATGCATGAATAATCTCAATGCAATAAGTTTCCTAGATTTAAAAAATAATGCTTGTCTATTGTTATATAAATATTTCTTCTAATTACCATTAAAACTGTAAGAATATTTTCCTTGTAGTCTTTAAAACACTGCCTCTGGGATCGTCCCTCTAGTAGTCCAACACCCTGAAACATGACCAGTGCAAACGGAGGACTCAGAGCCATTTCAGCAAGAAGTTTTTTAATCACAGATGCAGCCTTTGTACCAGGAAATCTACGATCCAACATACCATACCAAAAATGACCAAGTGCTCCAAGCACAATGCCACTAGTAGACATGGCAACTGAAAAAAGGACAAAACAAGTCTTATTCTGCAAATGTTGTTTCAACTTGAATAGTACTGTACGTGACATAGGCTAAGTATTTGGTCAGAGAGCCAGTTGATATTTTGATTAATCAATTACTTACAAATGTTGATGAGTTCAGTTAAAGTTACATAAAACAACTAATTAATCAAAACTACAATTAAACTGATTAATATCATGAAAATAATAAACTAATGAGAAATTGTGGTTTCAGTATCACAAATTTGTTGTGCATTAAACTATTTTTAATAAAGTATTTTCACTAAAGACTGGAGTGCAAATTTATGAAGTCTTTCCTTAGTCAGTCTTGGTTAAAAGCAGTTTTCAAGCTAATAATTACTTCATTTTAAAGGTCCTGTACTTCACTTGTATAACCTAGTCTCATAAATGAATGTTGCTTTTCTCTAATATACAAACATTGCAAAATTATCAATCTAGAGTATATAAGAAGTTGAAAAATAAGAAATTAATTTTATTTTATAGAATTAATTGTTAAAAACAAATACAATTAACTATCCTAACAGTTTAGGGCCTCTTAACCTATTCATAACATCTTTATCATTCTTTGAACTGTGTTAAACTATTGTGATAAAGTAATAAATCAGCCAGTCAGAACCTGAGGTAAACAATCAGGTTACAACTTGAGAGATTAACAGAATTCTTTTTATCATTTAACTTTCTACTTTTCAGGTTTTAGTTATTTTGTGAGAAAACAATAACTAAAAAATATGCATAAATATATCTACAGGTGCCATCAAATTCAACCTCAATGCAGCCCTTCATACCCCTAAATAATTTGCTACAAATTTGAAATAAATTAAATAAATGGCTAAAAAAAAACCAAGTTTATATACTAGGTAAGCTTCAGGTAAGTCATGTAGCAAACTTGAAGCTCCAATCATAAAATAATATTTCAACCAATTAGACTGGTAATGGGGTGTTCAAAGTTTACATCTACTGACATTAATATTTAGGTTGGTATTTGTTTTCATTGCATAAAGGAGTCAGAGGAATAATGCTGGTAACTGGATTTGTAAGGCATTAACTTGAGTGCCATAGATAACTGACTTTTCCACAGGAAACTCATATTTGACTTTTCTACAAATAACTTATATTCAACTTCTGTGTAACAGATAACTAATATGTATGTGTATTTTCTTACAGCAAAGCCACATCATGCTATCTGCTAAATCTACTGAAGGAAACCGGATCCTGATTTTAGAGTTGTAAATCCATAGACTTACTGCTGTACTAGCCAAACTTCTCTATAACTAATATCCGACTTCTTTACAGATAACTCAAATTCATCTTCTCTCTAACAGATAACTAATATCTGACTTCTTTACAGATAACTCAAATTTGTCTTCTCTCTAACAGATAACTAATATCCGACTTCTTTACAGATAACTCATGTTCGTCTTCTCTCCAACAGATAACTAATATCCGACTTCTTTACAGATAACTCATATTCGTCTTTTCTCTAATAGATAATTAATATCTGACTTCTTTACTGATAATTCATATTTGTTTTCTCTCTAACAAATAACTAATATCTGACTTCTTTACAGATAACTCAAATTCGTCTTCTTTACAGATAACTCATATTCATCTTCTCTCTAATAGATAATTAATATCTGACTTCTTTACAGATAACTCATATTCAACTTCTCTGTAACAGATAACTAATATCTAACTTGTTCACAGATAACTCATATTTGTCTTCTCTGTACAGATATATATTTTTTTTACAATTTTTAGATATTCCTGAAAATTTATCCAACTTTATTAGAGTTTAACACAATTTAAAGCAAGTAATTTAATACTGGTGTTACTTTATGATCAAGTTCAAACTATTTCTTCTTATGGTACAAAATGAACTTTAAGGTACAGAAATAAGTTTCTCTCTTGCTTAAGAAAATATAGTCATCTTAACTGTAAATATGTACACCAAATATCTATTAAACTTATTCAAAGTCTTTAATAATTAGTCCACTAAAAGTGTTACATATCATTAGAGAAGACTTAAAACACACCAATCCTCTGTTTATCAAACGGTTTCTTTTCAAACAGTCGATGTTCAATGCTTTGTTGAATTGCATCTCCAGCACCCATTATGATCAAACCAATTGTGGAATTAGTTACAAATAAATGCTTTGTGAAAAGCTTCCCCCCTACTCTCTGAAGTTTCACAATAACTGAAGTTAGCATCGTCACTTTATTCAAGGTTTTGCACAAATCCTAAGAGAAAAAGAAAAAAAATTGAAGAATTATGACATCTATACAACCAGTTTCCAAATCAAAAGATTATTACTAAATCTTTCCAACATAAACATGTAATTTGTTTCACCTTTGATAAAAAAGTTGAGAGAAAGAAAAACATTTGCTTATGCCAGTTTTAATTCTACTTGTATCACATATCTGGTTGGTTAGTTGTTTGATTAAGTTTGTTCATGTAAGCATTTCATTGATACAACTTTGGGAACCTCAAATAACTGAATAATTCAAAGGTTGGTTCTTTCTTTTGCTTTTACTTGTTAAATTGCAATGTTTATTTTTCAGAACCACTAAAGTATTTATGCAATACTGACATCTTGCTATGTCCATTGTGTTATTCAGTTTTACTCGCATATTTATTTAATATTACACTGTTTAAATGTGTACCAACTTTCACTTAATATATATTCCATACCACAGATGCAGTAAAACAATAAAACTGTAGTGCTGTAGGTATGGTGGATGTGACATTCACTGTAGTGCTGAACGTATGGTGGGTGTGACGTTCACTATAGTGCTGTAGGTATGGTGGGTGTGACTTTCACTGTAATACTGTAGGTATCGTGGATGTAACATTTTTTGTAATACTGTATGTACAGTGGATGTGACATTGTTAAAGTATGCACTATACATACAATTAAGTACCTGAATAAAAGTTTCCTTTACTGAAATCCATGTGATGAGCAAAGATGTGATTGTTGGAATACACAAACACCAACACAAGTTTATAGAACATAAAACCACAAAAATTCCAAATTATAAATGATAAATAGTTACAGGACAAAGTAGTGAATAAATATTAGTACTACAACAGGCTATTAGTAACAATAACAGCTGCTAACATTCCAACTACAACATGACACGTTAACATCTATAGAAGAAAACACTAAGATAAACAAAACAAAGATGTCACAAATAAGATAAAAGAACTTCTGAGGAACATATAATCTAGAGTAAGAATTTAACACAGTCCTAACAGATTGGAATATTTCAAAGTTTAAGGAGATTAAATATACCTATCTGTACGACAGCAGATGTGTGCACAACTGGAATGGCATTCTGTCATAAATTGTTGTTCCGAAAATATATTTGGAAATTTTGAGTAAATGATTTGTTAAACTAAATGTAAGAATGCATTGAGTTATTACACAAATGTTCTTCAAACTAGGCCTGACAATTAACTTGACCAATCAATGTTGATTAGTTTCACGTAATGTAAACAATTAATATTTCAATATTAATGTCATAAAAATGATTAACTAATGAAAATTATTGTTTCCATTTATTCAAACTACCCAAGAAATCAAAATACTGACAATATGAGTTATCATTTTGAATTAATACATGTTTTTTTCAGTTTAATTTTCATAATTCAAAAACATTTAATTAATACAAATTAGTTGTTTTGGATAGTATTATTTTCTACTATTACAGCTATCAAAATCTCACATAAGAATAACCAATAAGTTCAATACAATGTAATGATTCATTACCTTTTACAATTTACCTGTAATATCATCTATCACTACATGCTGATATTGGATTTAAGAAGTTATTTCAAATAGGCACAATAAACGGTTCCTCTGTTGTACACATGTAATGGCTGTTGCTGGATGGTAGATTTCACCTAGGAATTAAATACCAGTAATTTATTTAACTCAGTTAAAAGAATCATGGGTCTTATATAAGTTGTTCAAGTCTTTCTTGTGTGAGCTTCCACTGTCATTTTTACCATGAATGAAATGAAAAAAAACAACCTTACAACCTGAGCAATAATACTGGAGTTGAATATGCTTTCAGTTCATAATTTATGGGGTTTTTTAACTATATACTTTTTCCACTTTGATAAAATTAGTCTACTTGCTTAGGATACTGAGTGTAGTAAGATATGTCAACTATTACTACATGTAATTTGTTTTGATTTCTCTGTATCTAATCAGTACACAGTGATTCTTATATAAGAACTTTAGTTAAAACAAAATATATTAACTATTAGTGGTATTTTAAACAACTTTTCAACAAGAATGTAGCAAAAACCAAACAGTTCGAAATGATAGACTCACTGAAAGACTAGTGGATGCTGAGAAAAAGGGAAGTACTTTTAATTTGTAACCTACGACCTACCCTGAACAATCAAATAAATAGATCACAGCATCTCAAACTACGATAAACTGAGTGTGCCCGAGATAGAGAAAAAGTGAAAACTTCATACAACATAGGTCAGTATCTACAATAAAACACTGAATAAATAACCGTCTGGCCCATCATAGTCAACGTGCATTAGCAACAGTAGTAATGCACACTTTTGGTTACACTACCACCAGTACCAGCTTTTACCACTTAACAACAGGTTGTACTTTAAACTACATCAATTTAATGTGACATAAGGAAATATTTATGAAATTCATGTAAGCACACTAAACATCCAGAATGAATACTACGATAATCCGTGAATAGCAAGGTAGAGTCAGATATACAGACTTGGGTTTAGATCCAGTACAATTAGTACTAACGACGATCATGTAACCAACACCAGTCCTAATAATAATATTACTAATATATATATTCTACTACCTTACTCTAACTACTATGATCCAAAATTTACACACATTATATAAGCCTAACAGTAACATCAGCAATGCAGTAGATAAGAATATTTAAATGCACAATACATTACAATGCTAGTCATTCGATATTTATTGCGCAATACATTATACGAGCACTAGTACTACTACTTACACGATTAACTTAAGAAACACAATAAATATCCTGCAAAAGAATATACTGATGCCTTATTTGCCACTTGGCGTGAAAAATTAACTAAGTGAAAAATATACTATAAATGACATAAATACTTTACTAAAGCTTAAGTGCTTTTTTGTTACTTGCCAAGTTAAGAAATTTCTAAGCCTCGTTCTTCTACTCAACGTTTACTAACACACGTGTGTGGTATATAAAAACAGCGCTATACGTATAAAAAATGTGTAAAAGAATACTTCCTTTTAAAATTTTACATAGTATTTATGACATTTATTTTTCAGCATACAATAGATAATATATGATTTATTTAACCATCAACGACAGCAAAAGTAATTTTAATAATACAAAATAAATAAAAAATTGTAGAGCCCTCTAACGTTGACTGATTCAAACATAGCCATTCGTAATCTTAAATGATAAGGTGTGTTTTTGGTTTGGTTTTGTTTTTCTTTTTGCAAAACCACTTCAAGCTATCTGCTGAGCTCACCGAGGGGAATCGAACCCATAATTTTAGATATACCGTAGATTTACCGGTTTGCTAGCAGGGAGTATTAAGGTAGAGAAGTAAGGCTTATTATCGGATATAAAAGCATTAATTGTCTACATAAAAGAGTTAACGTGTGTGGGAATTAATTTGATTAATTTCACATGTACTTTTAATTATGCCCCCAGTGGCTCAGCGGTATGTCTGTGGACTTATAACGCATAAAACCGGGTTTCGATACCCGTGGTGGGCAGAGCACAGATAGCCCCTTGTGTAGCTTTGTGCTTAATTCAAAACAACAACTTTTAATTATTTTTACTTTCATATGACGTTGTTTTTCCTACAAAACAATAATTCCTAAGTTAAAGAATAGTTTTTAAGACTAAAACTTTACATGAGTATGAAAGTTTTTCGACAGACATGATTTTTTCTTTTTTTCTTTTTAAATGAAATAACACTTATTAAACTGGACTGGTTAGCATACTGAAATAGGTTGAGTATTGAGGGGTCAAGGTTTTGAAACTTTATTCCAAAAGAAACGCTCTGCACTTGTGCACTTTATAGAAATATAGCTGATTACTTTATTCAGTCCACACAGCCAAAAAAGTCCTTTTGTCGACTGGTACTTATGATTGACTGCCAACTCTATGATTACTAGCTCAAAATCGGTTAATAACTATACTTGAGCCCTAGAGGTTCCTAACATAACCATCCAGCTCGCAAGCCAAGAATCTAAGGTTACTATTCAATTTTCTCTCAATAGGCAGTTGAATATATTGATTGTTTGGGATGTTATTCCTCTTAAAGAGCGTTCTATTAATTTGAGGAACAGCGTTTTAGGGACATGGAGTAAACTGTATGTATAGTATGAATCTTTGTAGAATTGGACAGGAACTGTCTGTTGTGAAGACACAAATGTAGAGGACGACGTTTCGAAAGCCTTCTGCCTTTCGTCTTCAAGTATACATAGTAATATTTTATCATAAAAGAAACATTAAGAACAAATAAAAAGAACTTTATCAATGGCTGATAGAAACGATATTTGGCACAAGGAGAATCAACGACCATAGCCGCCTGCCTGCTTGATTGCATTGTATATTTTATTTAGTTACCCCTGCCTGTATGCTTGATTGTATTGTACACTTTATTTAGTTACCCCTGCCTGCTTAATTGTATACTTTATTTATTTATTACTGCCTGTCCTATAGTATAGTTCAATTGACTACTCTATCATTTTGGCTGTACAGTTCATCCAGATATTACTGCCTTTCCTATACTACAGTTCATCTTAATATCGCTATCTCTCCTACGTTACAGTTCGTCTGGATATTGCTGCCTCTTCTACTATAAAGTTTATCTAGATATTGTTGTCTATCCTATTGTAGAGTTCGTCTGGATATTATTGTCTCTCCTACTGTAGAGTTTGTCAGAATATTATTGTCTCTCCTACTGTAGAGTTTGTCTGAATATTGCTGTGTGTGCTAAGAGACTGACAGCCAGAAATATTTTGTGATATCAAATAGTTTCAAATTAGGATCACCACTTCTACAGCAGGACTAAACTGTGACATAAAGAAAACATTTTTATTTCAAGTGCTTCTCCATATCTATGAACATTTTTTGTTTTTTTTAATGAACAAGTGAGTTATAAGATTTCCACTTTCTCATTCTGATAAAACCCCACTTAGTGGCTATCGTCATAGGCTGTGAAAAGCATTCTACTGTCGTTAAAGAAAGTTCATGTCCGCACTCTAAAGCTACGGAGCATTATAACAGTTACAATTAAACCCACTATGTGGCCTGACAGGAATGTTCTTACAGTTGGTGGTCGGTAGTGTTGACTAACTGCCTTCATTCTTGTTCGTCATTTCAAAATTATAGAAGACTGGCACAGATATCCCTAGTGTAGCTTTACACACTGGCAAGAAATAAACAGGTATTGTAAAAACTTTCTATATGTAAAAGACGCTAATATGACACAGAAAAATAACTCACATAATGATGGTCGAAACATGGTGGTTGAGTGAAAGATGTGCCGGAGGAGCCACTGAAAGAAGTGTTGGTGGACATCACAAATGTTGATCTAAACATCAGAAAAGCCAAAGTACTGCAGAAGAAGTCATTGGGTGTAGGTGCTCCTACTGCTTAGTAGATAAGCTAAAACACAATGGAAGGTGGGTGTGGGTGCTCCTACTGCTCAGTAAATAAGTTAAAGCATTACGGAAGGTGGGTGTAGGTGCTCCAACCGTTCGGTAAATAAGCCAAAACATTATTTAAAATGGACGTAGGTGTTTATACTGCCCAGTAGATAAGCTAAAACATTATGGAAGATGGGTGTAGGTGTTCCTACTGCTCACCAAATAAGTTAAAACATTATGGAAGGTAAGTGTAGGTCTGACCTTCTCTTGTTAAATGTCGCTACACTTTTGGCCTCTTGTTATTTTAACTGATTGATATATTTTTTCTTACGTGTTTTTAATTATCAGCGGAATATATTAAGTTACTGAAACCAACATTTAAGTAGTGAAGTCAAAAACATAATGATATTAGCTTTTGAACTTTGTTTGTCTCACATTTCGCATATACTCACGAAACATTCAATGATGTTTAAAGTATACATCAGTCTTTGTAGATTTGTTACATAGATTCGTAACAGGTAGAAGAGAGTTTATTTGTTTTTTGAAATTCGCACAAAGCTACTCGAGGGCTATCTATGCTAGCCGTCCCTAATTTAGCAGTGTAAGACTAGAGGGAAAGCAGCTAGTCATCACCACCCACTGCCAACTCTTGGGCTACTCTTTTACCAACGAATAGTGGGATTGACCGTCACATTATAACGCCCCCACGGCTGAAAGGGCGAGCATGTTTGGCGCGACGGGGATGCGAACCCGCGACCCTCAGATTACGAGTCGCACGCCTTAACACGCTTGGCCATGCCGGACCTCAGTGGAAGAGAGAGGCGTATAAACAAAAAAGACCAACAACGGTTCTTCTTGGTTATTTTCTAGGTGTCCTAAAACAAGCCACAGAACCAAAAGTACATCTCTTCTGTAACTTCATCTCCAACAGCTTTACCATGGAACGAACAAGGAACACCATAAAGACTGCTTAAGTCGAACCCTTTCTTTATCCACTTTACCAGAGAACGAATAAGGAACATTATAATGACTGCTTAAGTCGAACCCTTTTTTTTTTATCCACTTTACCATGGAATGAACAAGGAACACCATAATGCCTGCTTAAGTCTAAACTTTCTTTTTCTATTTTACCAGGGAGTAAACAAGGAACACTAAAATGACTGCTTAAGTCTAACCCTTTCTCTCTCTCCACATTACCAGGGAATGAACAAGGAACACCATATAGACTGCTTAAGTCGAACACTTTCTTTCTGCTCTTTACCAGGGAATGAATAAGGAACACCATATAGACTGCTTAAGTCGAACACTTTCTTTCTGCTCTTTACCAGGGAATGAACAAGGAACACCATATAGACTGCTTAAGCCTAACCATTTCTTTCTTCACTTTACTAGGAAATAAACAAGAAACACCATACAAACTGTTTAAGTCGAACTCTTTCTTTCTCCATTTTACCAGGGAATGAATAAGAAACACCATATAAAATGCTTAAGCATAACCCTTTTTATCTCTACCATTTTCAGTCCATACAAATTGAAGTTCATTAGACAAGCTTTTGAGTTTTCACCTTATCAACAGGAAGATAGATGTTTACAAAATTCATCTTCAAAAGGGTAGTCTTCAGAGAATAATGTTATGGAGGGGATTATAACAGAGAGAGAAAAAGAGAGCGTCAAACTCAGGCCGTGGATTAGTGTACTGCTAATTTGGGTATTGTAATCTTAGATTGTTTCATTCTCAAATTCACAACTTGTTTCCCGGTGTCCAAGCATTGCCCATTCCTTAACCTTGAAAATAATAAGCTGTTCCACACTATTCATATGTTACTGACTTCTTAACCCTAAAGTTAACAGCTTGTTTCACAATGTTTATATATTGTTGATTCCTAAACCTCGAATAAACGAATCGCTTCACACCGTTAATATGTTACTGATTCCTTACCCCTCAAATTAATTGCTTGTTTTCACACCGTTCATACATTACTGATTACTTATAGTACTTGATAAATTTTTGCCTGATGCCATTTATAGGATGAATATTAATTCTTCTGTTATTAATAGTTATATATCTCATTTTCCTTCTCGGTTTATTGTTAATGGAGCCATTTATGCAACATTTAAGATGTTCTCATAATCATAAATAATTGTAACCCCTCCTTTACAAATGTTGTTGAATTTATACACACTTTGACATGGACCTATATCGCCAGTCCATTTTTTTACTAATCTATAAATCTAACCTCAGTTAGTTGCCTCAGTGGGCTAAAGATCTAAAGAAGGGCGTGAAGGGTGAAGTCGTAAAAAATGAGAGTCAATTCCGTTAACAGAATCACAGAATTTTATAGTGATAGTTACTGATAGCTTGTCACCTTCCTTCTGGTAAATAATTGAAAATTAACAACAACGTAACTTGTAGTTTAATAACAATGTAGTCTGAATTGTTAAAATAGTGTAATTCGTAGTATAATAACATTGTTGCCTGCAGCGTTACAACTAAGAAACTTATCGTTTGTTAACAATGTAGCCTGTAGTGCTAGAATAATGTAACTTGTAGTTTATTAACAATGTAGCCTGTAATGAAACAACAATGTAACTTGTAGTTTATTAACAAAGTAGCCTGTGGTGTTACAACAATGTAACTTGTAGTTTAATAACAATGTAGTCTGTATTGTTAAAATAGTGTAATTCGTAGTTTAATAACAATGTAGCCTGCAGCGTTACAACAACGTAACGTGTCGTTTGTTAACAATGTAGCTTGTAGTGTTAGAGTAATGTAACTTGTAGTTTATTAACAATGTAGCCTGTAATGGAACAACTATGTAACTTGTAGTTTAATAACAATGTAGTCTGTATTGTTAAAATAGTGTAATTCGTAGTTTAATAACAATGTAGCCTGTAGTGTTAGAATAATGTAATTTGTAGTTTATTAACAATGTAGCCTGTAATGAAACAACAATGTAACTTGTAGTGTAACAACAATGCAACTTGTAATTTATTAACAACGTAGCCTGTGGTGTGACAACAATGTGGCTTTTAGTTTAATAACAATGTAGTCTGTATTGTTAAAATAGTGTAACTTGTAGTTTAATAACAATGTAGTCTGTATTGTTAAAATAGTGTAACTTGTAGTTTAAAGACAATGTAGTCTGTATTGTTAAAATAGTGTAACTTGTAGTTTAATGACAATGTAGCCTGCAGCGTTACAACAACGTAACTTGTCGTTTGTTAACAATGTAGCCTGTAGTGTTAGAATAATGTAACTTGTAGTTTATTAACAATGTAGTCTGTAATGGAACAACAATGTAGCTTGTAGTGTAACGACAATGTAATTTGTAGTTTATAAACAACGTGGTCTGTAATGTAATAACAATGTAACTTGTAATTTATTAACAACGTAGCCTGTAGTTCAATAACAACGTAACTTGTAGTTTATTAACAATGTAGCCTGTAATGTAACAACAATGTAGCCTGTTGTGTAACAACATTGTAACTTGTAATTTAATAACAATGTAACTTATAGTGTAACAACAATGCAACTTGTAGTTTATTAACAGTGTAGTCTGCATTGTTAAACTAGTGTAACTTGTATTTTAATAACAATGTAGCTTATAGTGTAACAACAACGTACCTTGTAGTTTATTAGCAATGTAGCCTAGAGTTTAACAACAATGGGAACCAATGACACTTTGTGGAACCAGGTCCTTATGGCTATCTCCTAACGGCGGTCGTGGTAGTATGTTATTGTTTTATCATTCGTTAGCAGCCAATGGTAACAGTTGCTGTAGAGTGACGTAGCAGATACCCTCAAACTAGAGTAGCAGTTGTTACACATTAGCACTGACAGTCTTAACGTCTGTGGTGGAGACTGTTACATTACATCATTGCAGCAGTTTCCATTCAGTGCTCACCTGTAAACTCAACGAACAGCGCCATCAGTCGTTTTGCAAAGACGCTGAAACTTTATAAAAATATTCTTACTTTGATTTTTGGTTTCGAATCTGTGTTTCTTTTAAAATCCAACGAAAAATCACTCATACTTGGGACACAGCACATAAAACAAAACAAAAACTCAACATACTAAGAAACCATAAAACTATGCTCGCCAGATAAAATTAACGATGAATTAGACAAAATAAAACAATACTTCATCAACATCAATAAGTTTCCTCCGCAAACCGTAGAAAACATTATACGCACACACCTAGACAGAAAGCAAAATCAACCAACAAAAGTAAATATATCTCACGAATCAAAAATCACGAAACTATATACTGCTGCATACCATACATTCCTGACATCAGCAGACAAATAACTAACATTTGGCAAAAACTAGTAACAAAATATGACATTCCAGTTAATACCAAATTTATTCAAAAACCAGGCACAAAACTGAGGTCTATACTATGTAAAAACTACACTGACAAACACCACACCAACATTATTTATAAAATACAATGTGATAACTGCCACGACTTCTATATTGGAGAAACAAATAAGAAAATTAAAACCAGATTCAAAGAACACAAAAAGTTACCTTCACACGTTTTCGAACACTGCAAATCAAATAAACACAACATAACCATAGAAAACACCCAAATACTAAATAAAGAAACAAACATAAACAAACGCAAAATTAAAGAAGCCTTACTTATACAACAACTTAAACCCAAAATAAACCAATACAAAGGAACACCTTTATACCTATATTAAAAATAATATAACAAATAATAATAATAAAATAAATAATATAAAATTATCTATTTAAACATCTAAGCACGCCCTCTACATTTCGACACTCAGTTGCACAACCCTTTTCAAACATGTAGTTAGCTTCCGGTCAGTTAGTTACCTCTTCCTTTCTTTGTGAACCTGACGATGACCGAAGAAGGTCGAAACGTTGTTCGCTCCTCTACGTTAAAAAAAATCTCAACCCAAACGAGCAGTTTTTACAAATATATTTAAAAAACATGTTTTATTTTTGTTATAATTGTTAAAATATACGGAAAGATGCGGCCTCAATAATAAATCCGTTGGAAGAACATTCTCAGACTCGTTGCCTCAGGACGTAATCACCATAAATCTTGGCAGTAAAGCTAACTGTATGTTTGGAATGTAGGACAATAACTCCGTATTTTGCTTCTGATAAACGGAATTTAAAGGTTATATTAACGACTGTCATACAAGGTTAACTATATCGAAAAGTCTAGAATGGCGTTTCGTACACAAAATAAATCAGTCTGAATAATTTGAAAACAAAACAAAACCGAAAAAATCTCATGTTACGAGTTCTTATTAGGCGAATGAGGACAGAAAATGGTTCCCAAAACCTCATTATTTTTCAAGATACGTTAAATAATTGATTGATTGAAATTAAGCATAAATATACGCAAAGAACTATCTGTGCTCCGCCCATCACGGGTATCGAAACCTGGTTTCTAACGGTGGGAGTCCACAGACATAGTATTGGGCCACGACAAATAAAGGAATAACTTTTCAAAATTATCTTCATTAAATCTGTTTTAGGTATAGGCCATATTACAGATATTGTACGTCTATTTCTTCAATGCTGTAGGTCCCACGGTGGGACAGCGGTAAGTCTACGAATCTAGAAAGCGAAAATCCGGACTTCGATTCTTTACTATAAATAATGACAACAATAACATCATTGTTGCACTGTTGATGACACAAGCTACAGTATTTAAATAACCTAAGTTAGCCTTTTTTTTTCGTCAGAATTTTATGTTGAATATATGAAATTTTTATTTTCAAAATGAATTATTAAAACATTAGTTTTAAGGTTATTTGGTCAGACAGAAACAATCTAAGAATTGGCAGGGGACGCTGTTAACTATTTGCTTTATGCTTATATGCACTCAAAATTAGGGACAGCTAAGTACTACAGTCTTTTGCTGTTTCGCACGTAAATGTCTGAAACACCAAAAAAATGCTATACTTTAAGTTAGTACATGACTGTTACACCTTGGAGAATGACAGATAAGTGTATATTGTGGACCAATTTTGTGTCACTGTACGTCACAACGGCGATAAAATTTAGTGAAAGTTTATGAATAATAAATCACATGTGATTGGAAACTTTTGTAGACTTTGTCAGCATGGAATATAGAGCACAATGTATAGCCGAATATTTTGAAACTTAACGAAAATGTATAGTATTGTGACCTAAAAATTTCAAAATTTTTATGCACTCACGTGTATGCAGGATTAACAGTGAAATATTGGTAGCTAAGTTCATTTCACTCTAGTTTCTTATTATTCTAGGTCATTCCTCTGTGGTATCACGTGTGGTTTCTTGTTGGAAAGGTTGTGAAGCAGAACAGTGATATTTTTCATTGAAATGGCTAACAGTGACGTAGGTAGCACATGTACCTGGAGAATAATAGCAATGTAGAATTGTGTTTTCTCAGTTTGAATGAGTTATTCAAGAACTTTCAACAGATTTATTAACAATTCTTCAAATTCTTAAAAGCTCCAGTAGAGGCGCTATTCCCAGTTTGCATACTCATTGTTTTGTATCAAATAAATAGTGTTCTACTATGTTTGGTAGCAAGTCCAGTTTGTCCTTAACACTCAACCAAAATCAAGATAATCCATTTAAACTCGAAATACATTTTGTTGTAGAACCTCTCGCTACTTGGATAGCAAGCAGACCTTCCTAATTCATATGGTCAAAACCGTGCTGCATAATCCTTATTCGTCCGCAGTACGACTTTATTAAGCAGAACAGTGTAGTACAGAAAGTATGGTTGTACTCACTGAGTACATAACCAACCAAGCTGTTGATGAACTCGCGTTTCCTAACCACCTTTATTTTTATTACTGTTTGTCTGGTTTAAATTTCATACAGAGCTATTTTTAGCTATTAAGCAATGCTTAATTTAAAAGTGATAGACAAGAAGGATGTCAGTTAATTAATAGCACCCACCGCCAACTCTTGGACTACTTTTTAACCAACGAATAGTCGGATTGACTCCCATATCATAACGCTACACTGCTAAAAGGGTATGTTCGGTAACGAGGATTCGAATTCGTTACTCGCAGATCGCGATTGGAGCGCTCCCTAACAACCAGGACTATTTCTTGGCTAGTAAATTAAACTGTCCACAAATACCACATTCTCTAAACCTTCGCTCTCTGATAGTCATAATCACGTGGTCCTCTTAAAACAAATGGGGGGGGAGGGCAATAATATAGTTTTGTTCTTAATTAAGAAACAGCATCGAAAATGTGATGGCGAACAACCCATCGAGTGTTTGGAGGAAATCCATCTGGGGTCACCTTCTTTGCCTACCGAGTCCGTAAACATATTACTGTTTCATTGAGGCATCTTTCTTTATCAATTAGCAATCATTCATTTGCTGTTTATTCTTTCCTTTTTCTTCCTACAAAATCTAAAGTGTTTACATCTATGTAATCCTGACATATCGCTAATATTTTTCATGCTAACACGTGTAACAGATTAGTAGCTTATAATGACCTTATGGCCTTGCAATTAATGGAACGGAGTTCTCTGCATAACGAACAATTTAAATTGGTCACGCAATGGATACCAAGCCATCTGCTAATCACGTGACTTGTATGGTTCACGAATTTATATTATTGGACCATATATCAACGCCTACATTCCAAAGTGTTGATGTGTGTTGTCTCACACTAACTCTGACATAAGGATTTGGGGACGTACAGATACGTTAAGACACCACAATTAATATTCTGACTTTCTGTCTTATTTGTAAGCTAAACACAGCAAACTTACTCGTTTTGTATTGATAGCTGGACGTTAAATCAGACTGGTGTAATTCAGGCAAGTAATTATGATGTAATCAAGCGAGATATTGATCAGTGATGACGAGAAAACCCACTTGTAGAGAAAATATATATGTAAAAACGACTGGTTTGGGTTAAGAACCAGTCGTTTTACATATATATTTTCTCTACAAGCGAGGTATTGTTGTCAGACACGCCGCACAACGTGTAAACTTGAGGAATGATAAAGACTGAGCTACACACACGAAATTATTCAGAACTTGAAGGGGCACTAAGATACATATTTCACGATGTTTCCATCCTCCTAGAGGATGAACCCCGAACTAGACAGCCAATACTATCGGTTCAATGCTTTCTTTGATTGTGAGAAACGTGTCAGTTATAGTCGAGAGCCTTGTCCAAGCAGAAAAACTAACCAATCAAGACATAGTTCACAGTCTGTATCTGTAGCGGAAGTTACAATCCCTACAGAACGTGACATATGTCGTCGTCAAGGTTATTTGAAAATAAATCTAAATGAACTACTGGTTTTTCTTTCTCTACATGTGTGACACCCAACCAATCTGATATACAGATAACATGAGGAAAATCTCCTGCTTTGGGCCTTAAATTTGTTGGCGAGTTCGAAAGGTCTAAGAAACTACAGCGGGTGTACAATACTGTTTACGATAAAATGTAACTAAAATCATTAAAAAGTTCTGATATTTACTAAAACCAGTGTTAAAATTAGGATTTGAGATTATATTTGAAGAGATCTCGTCGAGTGCATTCTAAAAACATCTAGTTTTACGTATTTTTACAATATCTAACAACAGATATAATATATTAACAACATTTTCAGGGGGAGTGGGGAACTCTTCTTGTCCACCCACCTCATGTCATATATAAATACATAGTTATATATAAATACATAAATATATTATAATATTAATACAATACTGAAACAATTATAATGATTTATACATTCTTAGACACACCTTAAGGTAGACTCAAAAAACAAACTTTGTGAACTAGTTTAACCTCTAATTATCAAACTTTGTGAACTAGTTTAACCTCTAATTATCAAACTTTGTGAACTAGTTTAACCTCTAATTATCAAACTTTGTGAATTAGTTTAACCTCCAATCGTCAAACTTTGTGAACTAGTTTAACCTCCAATCGTCAAACTTTGTGAACTAGTTTAACCTCTAATTATCAAACTTTGTGAACTAGTTTAACCTCTAATTATCAAACTTTGTGAACTAGTTTAACCTCCAATCGTCAAACTTTATGAACTAGTTTAACCTCCAATTCTTAAACTTTGTGAAATAGTTTAACCTCTAATTATCAAACTTTGTGAACTAGTTTAACCTCCAATCGTCAAACTTTATGAACTAGTTTAACTTCCAATTCTTAAACTTTGTGAACTAGTTTAACCTCTTAATTATCAAACTTTGTGAACTAGTTTAACCTCCAATCGTCAAACTTTGTGAACTAGTTTAACCTCTAATTATCAAACTTTGTGAACTAGTTTAACCTCCAATCGTCAAACTTTATGAACTAGTTTAACCTCCAATTCTTAAACTTTGTGAACTAGTTTAACCTCTAATTATCAAACTTTGTGAACTAGTTTAACCTCCAATCGTCAAACTTTATGAACTAGTTTAACCTCCAATTCTTAAACTTTGTGAAATAGTTTAACCTCCAATCGTCAAACTTTGTGAACAAGTTTAACCTCCAGTCCTTAAACTTTGTAAACTAATTTAACTTCCAATCATCAAACTTTGTGAACTAGTTTAAACTCTATCATCAAACTTTGTGAATTAGTTTAACCTCCAATTATCAAATTTTGTGAACTAGTTTAACCTCCAATCATCAAACTTTGTGAAGTAGTTGATGTATAATATTATCCTTCTTTGGAAAATTTCTGGTATTTCTCGCTTTCTTTAAATCCTCCAGATGATTTCCCCTTGTGAAGTAGCGATAATCTTACGGGCTTACGACAAATAGGCAAACAGACTTCTTTCTAAAAAAAATTCCGATATTATACAGTTGTTAAAGATAAACAAAAAACTGTTAGACTGGAATGAAAGTGAGGACAAAAAATTATTTGTACTAGACAGTTGCTTGGAGTTAGTCCTAGTGAGTCCGACATTAACAACCTTTAATCTTACTTTTTTTTCTAAGTCACATTCTTTAGTCAGAGATGAAAAAAAGGGATCAGGATGTCAGCACGTCCTTTTATGCACTGTAGCAGTTTATGGTATCATTATGTCTTATAGAAAATCTAGCGGTTTATAGTTATACAGACCATTTTTCTACCGTTTCAATTATCACGTATGTAACAGCGTGCGAAACAGCATTCGTAATAACACTTCTCAACCTCAAGCGACGTCTTGCGGATGTCACACCAGTAATTGAAAGTACGCTCAAAGGATACCGAGATATCTCAATTCTCTCTTTATCTTTTCTTTTTCTTATACTAGTGGGCAACACATGGAGAAGTCTAAAGTGTGTTCTGTTTTAATATACATATAGAAGTGTGTTTAGTTTAGTTTCTCGAAGCATTGAAATGAGTAAACTACTTGCTATGTTTCCTTATCAGAAAAACAAAAATTTGGAGGTTATATTAACAAACTGTCTAAACGAACGAAATATGCAATGGTTAGATAAGTAATTACCCCTACCCCCAGTTGACTCAGCGACAAGTTTTGGGGCCATAATACTAGAATTCGGGATTGGATCCCTGTGATGGATACAGCGTAAAAAGTCCCATTATAATAAAAAACAGCCCACTTAAATAAGTAACTCAGTTTCAATCATCTTTTGTTACTTGACCCAGATATTTGGTGCCCTTGTTTTTAACCGAACACAACCCATCTGTATTTCACCCTTTCAACTCCAGTTCTCACCTCCAGTGTGCTACAACATTCAAATATTTAATATTCATTTGAAAAAGCTATTTCAGGTTTTATGCAACGAAGATTACAACAACAACAACAAAATACTCGTAGATTGAATTTCGATTACCGAACTACGAAAACCCAAAACAACTCACGTGGCGTAATAAACAGACAGTGAAAGGGCAAACAATCGCCGTTTGCCAATATACTATTGGTTTTGTATAACTGTACTATCATACTCAAGGACTACTTGACAAAAGTTGACAGTTTTGCAGGTTGAGGGAAAGAGGGTTCCTAGTGGCACAGCGGTATGTCTGTGGACTCACAACTCTATAATCCGGATTGTAATACCCTTGGTAGACAGAGCACAGATAGCCCATTGTGTATTCTTGTGCTTAACTTCAAAACAACAGCAACAAAACTTGAAATAGAGTGTAAACAGGATAATTAGGATAGTTAATAATCTGGATAATGACATAAATATAGAAAACCAGAAGTAACACAAGAATACATTTGAAGAAGTTAAGTTCTTTTTTTGTTTTGGAATTTCGTGATAAGCTACACGATGGCTATCTATGCTAGCCGCCCCTAATTTAGTAGTGTAAGACCAGAGGGAAGTAGATAATCATCACCACCCACTGCCAACTCTTGGGTTACTCTTTTACCAACAATAGTAACTATGTAACGCTCCACGACTGAAAGGGAGAACATGTTTATTGTGACGGGGGTTCGAACCCGCGACCATCAACTTACGAGTCGAGCGCTCTAACCACCTGGCCACACCGGGTCTGAAGAAGTTGTTGTTTTAATGTAAAGCTAATGAATGAACTATCTGCGTTTTGTCACCCGATTTTAGCATTGTAGCTTCGCAGACTTATCGTTAATTTAAAAGGAACCAAGAAATTAAGTAACTGTAATCAGATGGATATATCAAACTATCTTCACTGATCTGTGGTTTTATCTTTTGATTCGGATTCGTATAGTTTGCTTAGTTGTTTATTAGTAGTTGTTAATTAAGGCATTTGTTTAACGTGAAGGCTAAAACACACAAATCAGCTGTATTACGTAACAAATCCTAAATCATGGCCAACTTACACTGACTATATGCATGCAGTTTAATTCTGTGCCAACTCTCATTAATCCAGTTAAGTCAATGGTGAAGACATTATTATATCGGCTATTATAAGTTCAGCTGGGCCTATGGTGAATATAATGTAATATCAGGACTCATTAATACAGTTAGGCTTAAAGTGAGTACAATGTTATATCAGTTCTCATGAGTACAATTAGGCCCATGGTGAGAACAGTGTCATATCAGGACTCTTTAGTGCAATTAGGCCTGGTAAATAGAATAAATATATATACCAATAACACATCATAGATGTTTTTGCGTTAAATAAAAATATATAACAAATATATTATATTACAACACTTGAGAACTAACAATATGAGGGCACAAACTATATTACCAAAAGAGACAAAGTACTATTGAATGAATGATCCACCACAAAATATACATCAAAGTTTAAATTAAAACTTTGTTGGTGTTCAACAGCATAAAGTAATGGACAAATATAAAACATCGTGTGTTTAAAACTATTAATATGTTAGAATACTCTTAGAAATCAACGGGTAAGTTAAAATCATAATAATGAATAATTTTATCTTTGCTAAGCGAATTGACAAACATAAAATTCTATATTTGACTTTTTAATTAACACAAAAACATTGTACATTATGTTCACAACTTGTTTATCACTAGAAATAACAATATTACATGTACAAGGAAGAAAGTGGGAAATATATAACTTTGTTTAGGAATATAATCAATGCCAATATCAGTCAGAACTTCCCACAATGCAATGATGTATTCATGTTATAACTTGCGAAAAGATTTAAGTACGATCTCTGAATACCAAAATATTAGCTATTTGGTGAAAAGGAAGTCGCGATCTTTCATTAACTTTGTTTTAAAAACTCGGAAGAAGTCGGCGAAATATTAAATTTCTTCAGTTTCTAGCATAATTTTTCTTTCGTAAATGTTTTTAAAAATATAAAATTGAATCAGAAATGATTATTCAGAAATTAGGAAATTCGACTAACTTTAAGAATGGTACTTTTGATCTGCCATCGCAAAATAAGAATATAAATTATTAGGATGTGAGAGAGAATTAACTCATACATTTTTCTGTCCACTGCTTTTTTAAACCAAACTTAGTAAAAACTATAACTTTTCTAAACTTGACCCAAGTTTCTACTATTACGCATATTCGTATATAACTTTAGTGGTTCTTCGTTTAACAATACCTAACTTGAATATTGGGCTATTATAAGACTTAACAGTATATATTATTCAGAGTGGTTCTACTGAAAATATTGTTCACAGAGAGAATACTAAACTGGTTGAAAATGTATTTTAAACCTAACAACTAAAATGTTAAAAGAAGTGTACTTTATCATCTGCACTGGTGGTCAGGTTGGTCATTAGTTGCTCTGATCGGAAAGTAATATTACTCATTAATTAGTTTTAATGGAACACATGTACAAATTCCAAATTTATTGTGAAAACCTTGCCTAAGCTACCGTTTGGACTGCATGTTAGTAGCCAGATAATGTAAATATCTCCAATGTTTTAGGCTTAACAAATCAACTAAAACGAAAGCTGTATATAGGGTAAATATAAGTATCTCTAGTATTCCAGGTTCAACAAATCTACTAACACAAAAGCTGTAAGTTTAACTAATCAACTGAGAAAAAAATCTGTGAAACCGCAGTACGCAGTATCGATCGTCGTCTTGTGCAGGAAAAGTAGCATATGATATACATTGTACAGGGCAACTACAACGATGAGAGAATACTTTTTATAGGCAAACGGGAGTGTCTAGAAAGCGCGTGTATTGTCTGCTGGGTTCTTGTGCACTAGAACTTCATTCTTTAGACGCCAACTTTCCTCTAAGTTCCACTAACCAAACCGTGAAAATATGTGGACAAAGAACGTGATCTGTTAAACCACTGAAGATACGATGTTAACTCACTTGTCATGTTTTATATTGAGTTAACATCGTATCTTCAGTGGTTCAGTATTGTAATATTGACGGGGTCACTTTCTTGTCACTGCAGTACAGAGAAAATTTCGAAAATAAAATGCATTCCATTTCGGTTCTGAGCGATATTCATCGTGGATAGGTTACCATAACAGGTGGTTTACATCCGTGAAAGGTCTGAATAAACACATGACCGGTTGAAGTCATGCCGAAGGCTGTAACACCAGTTAGAAAGGTGCTGACGTCATGTCGAAGGCTGTAACACTAGTTAAAAAGGTGTTGACGTCATGTTGAAAGCTGTAACACCAGTTATAAAGGTGTTAACGTCATGTTGAAGGCTGTAACACCAGTTAGAAAAGTGTTGACATCATGTCGAAGCCTGTAACACCAGTTACTAACTGGTTCCATCTTCAGGTAAGGTATTCTTGGGCTTCAAGAAATGCACACTGGACAAGGTGCAACGTTTTATGTATATACCTGAGAATAAACGCTTTATCTATATACCTGAGAATAAACGTTTTACACATATACCCGAGAATAAACGTTTTACTATATACTTGAGAATAAACGTTTCACACATATACCTGAGAATAAACGATTTATACATATACCTGAGAATAAATGTTTTATACATATACCTGAGAATAAATGTTTTATACACATACTTGAGAATAAATGTTTTCTCTATGTAACTGAGAATAAATGTTTTATATATGTACCTGAGAATAAACGTTTTATACATATATCCGAAAATAAAAGCTTTATATATTAATCTGTTCCATATATGTAATTAATAATGTGATTTTTTGTCTACAGTTAATATCGATATTTTGTCTTTGGTCGATATCTTTACTGATCCTCAACTAACCTTTCAAACTGTTATGAATATATAAAGATACTATTTAATAAGGTAGATGTTCTGGACAGGTTACACAACATTTGTGTTATCAAATCCATAACAACCTCATATGATGCTAATTACTTTGTAATAACTGACTCATTTTATTGATTGATCACTGACGTATTTAAATTCAGGGTCAAAAGTCTATGAAAGAGTGTAATCTGCCCTGTTTGTCGGGCAACAATCCAAAAACAAAGAATCCCTACTTGTACATCGTTAGATACTTCCGGTTCCCATATAAAAAATATATTAGTTTAGTCAAATAGCTATGGGTAATGGATGTTAACATATACGTAACGGGTCATCTTTATGGTGAGTAAAACGCCTGTGTGCATGATGGGTGGTTAGTGTTGATCAACTTCGTGAAGTTTCGCGTGATGTTAAACTTTAACATAATTTAGGTGATTTAATCGAACGATGCGACAAATTCGTATAGAACGAAAGAGTAAAACAGTCTGAACGGTTATAACACTGGTTATCTAACATCGTTGATGTCTGTATACGATAGTCAATTATCACATGCATGAGTGATGGATAATATTGAACGTTCTTGGATCTTAATATGTATTTAATTTTGGTAACATTCATATCGGAAATAGACGAACATGACCAGAATCCTGTCCTTGTGGTGATGGTGACGAAGACAGAGTCCACTTGAGTTTACAGAAAGTTTTAGTAATTTTTGATCAGAGCAAGTTGTGAAACTAAAAACGAACCTGGCTATCAGTATAGCTAATTAAATATGCGTTTCTCATATTTATACTTACATATTTTCGGCCATAATCCAAATAATACCTCACCAGGTTTGACCAGTTTAGAAGATTTAGGTTAGATTAGGTTAGGGTTAGGTTATGTTGAAATATAAATCCTGAATGACACTGTAAAACAATCATTATTATTAAAGTATGATAATGGACAATAAATTAAAATAAAAGCAAATGACTCTAAATATTATAACAAATAAAACTAAGAACTAAATAAACAATATAGTACACCTTACTTTGACAACTCACAGCACATAAGCAAATTCGTTTGCTTTAAATCAAACCACCCAAACTGGTGTTTCTATCCAGAGATTTCAAACGCCTTGCTTCTCCATGGAATTTCACCAACACGAACAGCAATAACAACAAACATGGATAGATTGATTACTGGTAATGGGTTTCCATCGCGCTTGCATTTCAATGGTTCACGATGACTTAGGGGGGATGTAGTGAGTCTGTCCCTGGTGCCGAAGAGGCTGAAAAACGTTGTCCTAGACTGTCTTGTTTCAAGAATGAATAAATTTTGTCATACTAAATATGTCAAGAAGAAAGAATTAAAAACATGTCGATATAGACTCAATTGACAGGAGATAAGTAAGAGAATGAATAGTAATTAAACACCAAGTACAAGCAAGGAAAAAAATACGGACATAAGTATTTGCCAAAGACCTGTCTGAAAACTTGGATCCATAGAATGACATCATTGTAGTATTTATAAGTTACAATACAAAACATGGACTCAAATTCAGCGAAGGAACAACAACTGAGAGTCCACGAGCGTAACAGATATACAAGACTACAATACCAAGTTACGAATCCATCATCTATCTGCTAATTATAGTCAAAAGTGCTCGAAATGAGGACTGTACAATAAGTGGAAATAATACTAAAGTAACAGGATGTGAACCACACACACGAGAAAAACAGAGACAAAATAAGTCTTCTAAAACCAGTTAATCGAAAATTCACTCAATCAACTTAATACAGAAGTCAGTAAAAGCTGGTAACATCTTCTGATGTGGAAAATTCCTTATGAGAGGACAGCACGCCAACGTCTCCACCAAGGAGACCCAGGATCAAATCCTGGCCATTACAAACAAAGTGATCTGTCTCAAGTCTTCCTTGAAAATGGTATCAGACTATTAATCTAAATGTAGGATAAAAAATTACACACTATTTAATAGAGCTTAATGTGTGAACAAGGCTTAGCTCGCCGGGTTATGAATTCGTAGCCCTGCATTCGATTTCTGCCACAGTTAAAACTAAACATAAAAAAATGTGTTAATCACTTTAGAGTTTCGGTATGTTACATAAGTGAAGGTCAAATTCCAAATTGCAGTCAGACAAATGCATCCTAAGAGCCGACTGTGAGTACTGTCGATTACAGCTGCCTTCTTTTTTGTCTAACATTTCAAAATTAGAGACGAGTAGTTTTACGATAATATTCGGAAACAAACAAACAAGAATCAGGAATTAGTGTCTAGTATTTGTTATGTTTCAGCGAAGGACTATCTGCGCTCAGCTCCCCAGTGGCACAGCGGTATGTCTGTAGGCTCATGTCGCTAAAATCCTGGTTTCTATACCCATGGTGGGCAGAACACAGGTAGCCCGTTGTTTAGCTTTGTGCTTCATTCCAAACAAACAAACAACGATTTACGCTTTATCTCGGATACTAACGTTTATGTTCCCCACTGGTACAATGGTAAGTCTACGGATTTACTTCACTAAAATCAAAGGTTCGATTCCTCTCGCTGGACACAGCAGATAGCCCGATGTGGCTTTGCTGCAAGAAAACACACACACGGACATTAACGTTTATAAAATAAACTTATCACTTACTCACTGAAGGATAAAAAGAAAAAAGTACGTAATGAATAATTAGGCTTAGGAGTTAGTGCCACCTGGTGACCAATACTACGACATTGTTGTCTTTATTCTTTAAAATTTCTCTTGACTTTGGAAGAATGTAACCTTTTCCCTTCTCTCTTTCTACTCGTTCAGCGGTTAGCCTGAAGGCTTATCATTTTAAAAAGCGGGTATCGATACTTGTGTTGGCACAATACAAATAGCCCAGCAGATAGCCTAATGTGGCTTTGATATAGGAAAACACACACACGCACACATATAACCCATTGCATAGCTTTGTGCTTAAATATAAACTAACTAAATATGGTAAATTCGTATAAGTTCCCAGTTTGATAACATTATGTAACACAAATTTTGTTCCTTGGTAGTATGTGTTATTTCTTAATTACTTATGCTGTAAAAGTACAGAAAATGGTCATTATTCCCTTCAAACTTTGCTTTTGTGACCTGGATAATGAAATTTAGAAACTGACCTATTTTATATGTAAAATCTGGCAAATTTGCACATTTTCATTTACGTAAGGTCTGAATAAAACAACGCATGAATAAAGATTTACATGTACAAGTATTTATACTAAAGTTATACAAAAATGAACAAAAATATTTAGAAGCGAGTAGCTTTTCGAGATTTGCGTCTGTAATGTAAATCACTTTTACGTATCAGCCCCCAAATATAGTCTTCCACCATGTTTTTATTATATGCTCCTTGGTAGCAGCGTTCAAAGTCCAGTACATCTTGGTGGAAGCGTTTGCCCTGCTCCTCTGAGTATGCTCCTATATTCTCCTTGAATTTATCAAGATGAGCGTCAAGGATATGGACTTTCGGGGACATCCTGCACCACATTTTGCCGTAGTTCTTCATCAGAGCCTCAACCAGTTCAACATAATTTTCAGTCTGCCCCAAGCTTTTTTTTTTCCTTCCTACTGAGCTTCTTGGAGAATTTGTACACTCCAGGATTTTCTTTCTTTGTGGTTCAACGAAGACACCAGCTTTGACCTTTGCCTCAGACAGCTTAGGAAAGAAGTCTCGAAGGTACTTGAAGGCTGCAGACTCCTTATCAAGAGCTGTGACAAATTGTTTCATAAGACTTAATTTTATGTGCAATGATGGAAACAACACCTTCCAGAGGTTCACTAGTGGCTCACACTTGACATTGTGCCTCCCCACAGAGAACTCGATCCGTTGTGGCCAGTGCTTCCTGTTGTAGTACTCTCTCTTCCTCTCTGTACCATTCTGCAAAAGAGCAAAATAAAATTGTTATTATGAAGAATAAATTTCATTCACAACTAATGTGTGAGTGGTTCATGCAAAATATTTTATATGTGATATTTTTTCTATACAATTGGAAATTAAAAAAATTAAAAGATATTGAAATTTGAAAAAGTCTAAAATTTGTATAATATAAAATATTACTATTCAAGCAAGCAAAAATTGTTCGTCTTACCTTCTAGAGGTTTTTGTGCAGTGCTCGCAGGTAAAATGAAGTGTCCAGAGTTTGTCTTTATCTCCGACAGGCATGCCGAAATATGCCTTGTAGAATTCACACACTTTAGCAGATGCTGTCACAGAGTAGTATTTTGCTCTTGTCTTGTTAAATTGGCCACATATATAGCAGAATGCTTGCAGCTTCTTGATGCCATCTCTGATCAAATAATTGTTTTTGGAATTTCGCACAAAGCTACTCGAGGGCTATCTGTGCTAGCCGTCCCTAATTTAGCAGTGTAAGACTAGAGGGAAGGCAACTAGTCATCACCACCCACCGCCAACTCTTGGGCTACTCTTTTACCAACGAATAGTGGGATTGACCGTCACATTATACGCCCCCACGGCTGGGAGGGCGAGCATGTTTAGCGCGACGCGGGCGCGAACCCGCGACCCTCGGATTACGAGTCGCACGCCTTACGCGCTTGGCCATGCCGGGCCCTGATCAAATAAGATAGGTCTATGTGTTCACGTCGGCAGCTAGAAATAAACTGAAGTGGTGAGTGATGAGCCTTTATGGAAAGTTCTAGAAAATTCTCGTACGTTCTGCATTCCAGAAAATTCTTGAAAATTTTTGTAAGTTCGAGAAAATTCTCTATCAGTTACTCAGCACTGAATCTACCTGGAATGTTCTGGAAAATGGGTAAATTTGAAAATTTCATTACCCATGTCAGAAAAGCAAAGTTAGGCATAAGCAATTGTGAAATAATACTTTCTACTCAGGGACAAGAAAAGTAAATATTTTGTTATATAGTGTAAACCAACATATGACACGCTCAAGCTTTGATAGTATTTTGTCTCCTGAAACTTCGTGGTGTGTATAAAGAACAAATAACTTTTCATGTGTATATGCAAGTTAAAGTCATGGTGTGTGGCTTGAGTAACAAATAAGGACCGAATGATGTAAGTGAATCTACAATAACAAACTTAATAATTATCTGAGGGTCTCGACACGCCCTCTTTTACACCAGTTTGTCAGGCAAGTTGTCCATTTGGAGAACGCTGCATTTATATATATATTAACAGTAGAAATGAGGGTAAATATTACAACCAGAGCATTGCTAGAGGTCGAAAATAAGTATTGGTGAAATGTATTAAAACATTTCAAGTAAATTAAATATTTAGTTACCTTGTAAATGAGCTGTAAACAACACAATAGGTTGTCTACTTGTCCCACCATGGCCAGGTGGTTAAGGCACTAGACTCATAATCCGAGAGTCGCGAGTTCGAATCTCCGTTACACCAAACATGCTCGACCTGTGAGGGCGTCATAAAATTACAGTCTATCCCATTATTCCTTGAAGATAGTTTGATATATCCATCTGATTACAGTTACTTAATTTCTTGGTTCACTTTTAAGTTAACGATGAGTCTGCAAAACTACAATGTTAAAATCAGTAGACAAAATACAGATAGCTCATTGATTAGGTTTACATTAAAACAATAACTTACCTTCTTCAGGCCCGACATGGCCAGGTGGTTAGGGCGTTCGGCGTTGAGGGTCGCGGGTAGGAAGTTTGTGACAGAAGGTGCTTACCTTTGCACTCGTGGGGGCGTTATATAGTGAAGGTTAATCTCACTATTCGTTAGTAAAAGAGTTGGCGGTGGGTGGTGAAGACTAGCTGACTTCTCTCTAATTTTACACTGCTAAATTAGGGACGGCTAGCGAAATTCAAAACAGAACAAATAAGTAAACTTACCTGTATTTTACCGGGGGACAATGAATACTGAAAGGCAATAAATGATGAATATTTATACATACACTTTTCAGGCGGATAAAATTATGTAACGTGGTATATGGAATTGACAACCTATACTGAGAAGTTATCCATAATTTAAATGTAAACTTTATAGTTATCGGCTATCCTTCTTTCTTGTAGTAGCAATATTAAACTTAACACTAACGCTACAATAAATAATAACTAGGTTTATTATATTCTGATCAGGAGCTAGGCGTGGCCTAGTTTAGATTGAATCAGAGAGTTCAAGTTAGTGGTTCGTTGCTTTACAGCTTGGAGTCATGGATGAGTTATAAGAGTAACTGCCACATCTCACTATTCGGTTGTACGAGAGTCGCCCAAGAATTGACGATGTTCTAGTCTAGCTACTGGTAGCTCAGTGGTGAGTCCCAAAAATAAACAGCCCACTGTGTATCTTTGGGGTTAAAAACAAACCAACCATTTAGTTTATCAGTTGGAAATTAAGAACACTGCAGTCACACATTTTATGTAATTTTGTGCGAACAATGTAAAACAAACGAATAAACAGTATTTTTATAAAATCACAGAAACGAGCAACTCGTATTAAAACACAAATTGCTTGTTATGAGAAATTTGCACAAAACCATTCGAAGGTTTTGCATTTTCCGCAAAAAGCTAATTTTTTTACAATCGACTGGCCAGCCCACACGGCGGCGAGCGTATGCTTCGGCGGAGATTTGAACTCGCCTTTTTAAGATTGCGAGTCGAGGGCCATAACCATCAGGTCATACCAAGGCCCGAAAGATAAACATACAAGTAATGTAAGAAACCTCTTCCTATTGCCTTTCTCTACGGACTATAGACAATAAACTGAAGATAACACACAATAAGAGGATACGCATATAATTCTTTTATTTTTAGAACTTGCTTTAAGCATCTTGTTTCTCTCTTTCGTTAATTTATTTTCTGTACAATTTGCTGAAACTGTGATATATAAAAGTAAGTTATGTTAGAAGCATCTTTTGATGGGAAAACCAACTATATTGGCCTTTTTCTATATATAAACACATCAATTTAACTGAAACTCTAGAAGAACGTATTTCACACGCTCGCATTTTTTATTACTTATTTCTGGAATCAGTTTTGAGCTCGGTAGAACTTTTTTTTTAGCTTCTGGTAATATTCCGAGTAATTCTGTCAGTATGTCTACTGCATGCAATTGGCATGCCAAAAAGTCAGCAAAACCTACATATTTTGACACCAGAGGGTTCAGATGGAGGGAAGATCTCTTTTGGTATAAATAGATATCTCTCTATATATATATTTATAAAGGGATTCCATTCGCAAGAAAAACCAGGAAAAAATAAATCGAATTTGCTTTCATCTTACTCATTAAGTAATTCTTCATAATATTTATTTTAAAATGTGTTAGTTTGGAATAATTCATCAAATCTCTGGTTAACTATGAAAAATTAGTTAACTTAATAATTGAGAATGTTCACAATAAACTTACACTGTGTAATAAACGAACTTACCAGAGACAGATGATTTGCACAGTAGGACTTGTAATTTTTCAAGTAAGCCTATTAAAGGTTTCAGGTAATGACTGACACGGCTAAGATCTGTGTTATTATTTGTTGTTGAAGGTTATTTTAACACGACCATGACTTGTGTAATAATCTATTATGGAAGGTTGTTTTAAGGCATCCGTGGTCTGTGTAATAATCTGTTGTTGAAGGTTATTTTTACACTTCTATATGTGAAATTATCTGTTAATGAAGTTTAGTTAACACATCCATCATCTGTGTAATTATGTGTTGTTGATGGCTGTTTTCACACATCCATGACCTGTGTAATTATCTGTTGTTGAAAGTTATTTTAACACATCGATATTTAACTGTTGGTGAAGGTTGTTTTAACACAGCCATGATTTAGGTAACTATCTGTTGTTGGACGTTGTTTTAACATAGCAATGATCTATTTGATTATCCGTTGTTGAAGGGTTATTGTAACACATTAATGATATGTTTAATTATCGTTTGTTGAAACCTGTTTTAACACAGATATGATCTATGCAATCATTTGTTGTTGAAGGTTATTTTTAGACATCCATGATCTGTTTAATTATCTGTTGTTCAAGGTTGTTTTGACACAGCCATGATCTATGCAACCATCTGTTTTTGAAGGTTTTTAACACATCTATGATCTGTGGAATCATGTTTTGTTGAAGATTATTTTAACACATCCATGATCTGTGTAATTATCTGTTGATGAAGATTATTTTAATTCATTCATGATCTGTGTAATTATCTATTGAGGAATGTTGTCTTAACAACCCCATTATCTATGTAATTATCAGTTGATGAAGATTATTTTGACTCATACACGATCTGTGTAACTATTTGTTGTTGAAGGTTATTTTATCGCAGCCATGATCTATGTAATAGTCTATTGTTGAAGGTCGTTTTAACATCCATGATGTGTGTAATTATCTGTTGTTGAATGTTATTTAAAAAAAGTCATGACCTGTGAAATTATCTGTTGTTGAAGGTTATTTCAACACATTATGATCTATCTGGAGTTTGACGTTCTTTTAACATAGCAATGATCTATGCACCTATATCTTTTTGAAGGTTTTTTAACACATTCATGATCTGTGTAGTTATCTGGTGTCGGAGTTTCTTTAAACCAAGCCATCATCTGTGTAATTATTTGAATTTGAAGATTGTTGTAATACAATCATTATCCAGGTAATTATATGTTTTTGAAATAGTTTTTACACATCCATGATCCGTGTAATTATGTGCTGTTGAAGGTTGTTTTAACACAGCCATGATCTATGTAATTAACAGTTGTTGGAGGTTGTTTTAAACAATCGCGATCTATGTAATTATCTGTTGTTGAAGGTTACTTTAACCCAAACATGATTTATGTTATTATCTGGTTTTGAAGGTTGTTTTAGCACAGTCATGATCTACATAATCATTTATTGTTAAATGTTTTTAATACTGCTATGATCTGTATAATTATCTGATGTTGGAGGTTGTTTTAACACAGTCACGATCTATATATTTATTTGTTGTTGAAGGTTGTTTAACACATGTATGATCAGTATAATTATTTAGTGTTCGATGTTGTTTTAACAGATCCATGATATATGTAATTATTTGATGTTGGGGGTTGTTTTAACAGAGCCATGATCTATATAAATATCTGGTGTTGTAAGTTGTTTTAACACAGCCATGACCTAATTTATTATCTGTTTTTGAAGGTTATTTTAACACACTCATCATCTGTGTAATTGTATGATGATGAAACTTCTTTTAACGCAGCTGTGATCTGTGTAATTATCTGTTGTTGAAGGTTTTTTTTAAATACATCCATTATGTATCAATTATCTGATGTTGCACGCTGTTCTAACACAGCCATGATCTATTTAATTATGTGTCGTTGAAGGTTATTTAGCAGAGACGTAATCTGTGTAATTATTTGTTGTTATAGGTTGTTTTTACACATCCATGATCTGTAAAACTATCTATTGTTAAAGGTTGTTTTATTGCAGCAATGTGAGTTAGAACACTTGGCTTGAAAGAAAGTGAATTAGAACACTCGGCTTCTTACAAAGTGAATTACAACAATTGACTTGTAACAAAGTGAATTAGAACACTTGACTTGTTACAATGTGAATTAGAACATTTGGCTTGTAAGAAAGTGAGATAGAACACTTGGTTTGTAACAAAGTAAATTAGAACACTTGACTTGCAACAATGTGAATTAGAATACTTTGCTTGTAGCGAAGTGAATTTGAACACTGACTAGTAACAAAGTGAATTACAACATTTGATTTGTAACAACCTCTGGTAGAACGTTTGATTTGTAAGAATGTGAATTAGAACATTTGACTTGTAACAAAGTGAATTAGAACATTTGGTTTGTAACAAAATAAATAAGAACACTTTGTCTGTAACAAAGTTAATTGTAGCACTTGACTTATAACAAAGTGAATTAGAACATTTGGTTTGGAACAATCTCAGGTGAACGCTTAGTTTCTAACAATGTGAATTAGAAGATTTTGCTTGTAAGAAAAAGTGAAGTTCAACACTTGGTTTTTAAAGATTTGAATTGGGACATTTAAGTTGCAACAAAGTAAGTTTAGAACATTTGGCTTGTAACAAAGTGATTTAAAACACTTTGATTGTAATAAAGTGAATTAGGACACTTAACTTTAACAAAGTGAATTAGAACATGTAACTTGTCGCAAAATAAATAAGAACACTTTGCTTGTATTAATAGGTGTAATAGAACTTTTGAGTTGTAACATAGTGAGTTAGAACACTTGGTTTTTAACAATCTTAGGTAGAACGCTTGGTGTGAATTAGAACATTTGGCCTGTAGGAAAGTCAAGTAGAGCACTTGGTTTGTAAGAATGTGAATTAGAACATTTGGCTTTTAAAAGTGAAGTTGACACTTGGTTTGTTACAATTTGAATTGGAACTTTTGGCTTGTAGCAAAGTAAATTTAGAACACTTGGTTTGTAACAAATCAATTTGAACACTTGACTTGTAATAATGTGAATTAGAGCACTTGACTTGTAACAAAGTGATTTAGAATATTTGGTTTGTAACAATCTCAGGTATAACGCTTGGTTTGTAAGAATGTGAATAAAAACATTTGACCTGTAAGAAAGTGAAGTTAAACACTTGGTTTTTAGAATGTAAATTGAAACATTTGGCTTGTAACAAAGTAAATTTAGAACATTTTGTTTGTAACAATGTGAATTAGGTCACTTGACTTGTAACAATGTGAATCAGAACACTTGATTTGTAACAATAACAGTTAGAAAGCTTGGGATGTAACAATGTGAATTAGAACAGTTGGCTTATAAGAATGTGAATTAGAACATTTGACTTGTAGCAATACGAATTAGAACACTTGACTACTAACAATGTGAATTAGAACCTTTGGCGTGTAACAAAGTAAATTTAGAACACTTGGCTTGTAATAAAGTTAATTAGAGCAATTTGTTTTTAAGAAAGTGTATTAAAACGCTTGACTTGTAACAATGTAAATTAGAACACTTGGTTTCTAATAATCTCAGGTAGAACGCTTGGTTTCTAACAATGTGAATTACAACACTTGGCTTGTAAGAAAGTGAAATAGAACACTTGGTTTGCAACAATGTGAATTAGAACATTTGGCTTGTAAGAAAGTGCAGTTGAATACTTGATTTGTTACAAAGGGAATTGGAACATTTAGCTTGTAACTAAGTACATTTAGAGCATTTGGCTCGTATGAAAGTGAATTAGAACATTTGGCCCGTATGAAAGTGAATTAGAACACTTGGTTTGTAACAATGTGAATTAAAGCACTTTGCTTGTAAGAATGTGAATTACAACACTTGACTTGTAACAAAGTGAATTAGAGCACTTGACTTGTCGCAAAATGAATAAGAACACTTTGCTTGTAACAAAGTGAATTAGAACACTTGACTTGTAATGAAGTGATTTAGAACATTCGGTTTGTAATAATTTCAGGTAGAACGCTTGGTTTGTGTGAATACAGTGTGAATTAGTACATTTGGCTTCTTGTAACAAAGTAAATTTAGAATACTTGGCTTGTAACAGAGTGAATTAGAACATTTTGTTTGTAAGAATGCGAATTACACCATTTGACTTGTAACAAAATAAATAAAAACACTTTTCCTGTAACAAAGTGAATTAGAACATTTGGCTTGTAAAAGAGTGAATCTGAACAATTGACTTGCAACAATGTGAATCTGAACACTTGACTTGCAACAGTGTGAATTAGAACACTTGGCTTGGAGCAATCTCAGTTACAGCGCTTGGTTTGTAACAATGTGAATCAGAACACTCGGTTTGTAAGAATGTGGATTACAACACTTATCTTGTATCAAAGTGAATGAGAACACTTGACTCTTAACAAAGTGAATTAGAACATTTGGTTTGTAACAATCTCAGAACGCTTGGTTTGTAACCATTTGAATTAGAACATTTGGCTTGTAACAATATAACTTTAGAACACTTGTCTCGTAGCGATGTGAATTAGAATATTTTGCTTGCAGCAATGTGAAGCAGAACACTTTTTTGTAACAATCTCAGTTAGAACGCTTGGTTTGTAACAATGTGAATTAGATCATTTGGCTTATAACAAAGTGAATTAGAACACTTGTTTTGTAACGATGTGAATTAGAACATTTGGCTTGTAACAAAGCGAATTAGAACACTTCTCTTATAATGATGTGAATTAGAACACTTGGTTTTTAGCAATGTCAGTAAGCCTCCTGTATATAAACGACACCATAATTCAACGCACCTTCTGGAATAATTAAGATGCACTGTCTACCAGCTGATTTTAATATTCAAGAAGTATAGTTTAGTCCAAACGATCTACCTCGATGGTGTTTGTAGTTAGTAAAACCGATGGTGATATATTAATAAGCCTGAATGTGGCTTGAAATACTGAACACAGTTAGTCAGTCTAATGTAATGTGTTCTCTGATGTGTAAGACAAACAGATTAACTTTAGAGTCCAAAGAAAGACAACGAATAAAACTACACCGTTAACGTATAACATAGGTGTCTGGTATCTAATGTCCTAAGGCTGAAGTGGAATGTAACACACCTATTGATTCAGTTGTGTACTATTGGGTCCTGTTGTTCCTTTTTAACAGGGAGTAAATATCTAATCTAGCAAAGTTTCGTTAGTTACAAAATACCGATAAATAATTATATCTCATCAAAATGTAAAGATTCATTCAACACCGTCGTCGTCTTATCGTTGGATCTGTATGGCGTGAAGTGGTTGCTATGACAACCCACTTTACACGTACGTGCGCAGGGCATACGAGTGAACTGTGCGCTATTCCGTACGAGATGATGATGCCTGGAGGTTGACAAGAAGTGTCCCTGACAACTATCTACAAATATAAGCATCCCCGCCATCAGAGAAGGTTCCTTAATATTATCACAAACCCTTAGCTGGTTCCGTGGCGTGTGTGCCAACTTTTATTTTTAGCGTAATTGAGTCACCGTGCTCCAAAATTGTACAGGTGGTACTCCGCTAAGGCAACTTGTTCTCTGTTGTATCAGGGTTGTAAGCGTTGGCGAACGTCGGCAGTTATGGAGCACAAACGATCGGCAAGTTGAGAGCTTTGTTTTCTTATTTCAATCTGTTCGTACTCTGTTACTGTTTTAATCTAGCCTAACAAAACTAAGCACGTAAGAAAAGAGTGCCAGAAAATGGGGAAAAAAAAAAAAAAAATAGTGGGACTAACTACCTTTGTGAACAAATGAATTTGAAATGTCTGTAGTGAAACATTTAAAATTTGGGTCTGAATTTTAAAATTAAATATTCACTTATTTTACTATTTATAATTTAGCAACTAACCGTTTTATTCCACCTTGGCCAATTATAACTGTTGTAATGTTAACTAATTATACTTGTCATAATAATTTGCTATTAGATCTATTGTACTTTTAAAAGCTACGTTCCTTTTTTAGTCCCATAGTGATTTTCAAGAATTAGAATTATGTATAATAATATTATTTTAAGCATACTATATCCATTGTCTCTCAATCCAGAGTTTATCAGGCCAGTTCAAATATAACAAACACAGCAGTGTAACAAATAACTTGTATAAATAGCATTCCAACCAGGGACTATGCTTAAAAATACAATAATAATGTCTCGAACATGTAAAGAGGTTACACACCATAACAACTTTTGTAGTAATTTAGTTTTCTACTCATGTTTATCTATGATTAGTCTAACTGGATAACCATATATCATATGGTATTATTTTTGTTTTAATTAAAAATGGTATTTATAAGCTCTAAAAGTTTGATTTGTATACCAGGAAAGTACATTGGTTGATTTTAAACTTTTTTTAAAAAAATCTTGAAGTAGAAAGATGTGTTTTATGATTTTACCTTCTCGAAACACGAAATTTTAAGAATGTGACGTTATAGGTGTCTGAAAACATAATACAGAGTTTGTTATCATGTTGTAGTGAATAAAAATAATCCACATTTCGTTATCACGTTATAGTGACTAAATATAATATAATTTATCATGTTGTAGTGAATAAAAATAATCCACATTTCGTTATCACGTTATAGTGACTAAATATAATATAATTTGTTATCACATTGTATTGACTAAAATAATCCACAGTTTGTTATCACGTTGTAGTGACTAAAAATGATCCACAGTTTGTTATCACGTTGTAGTGACTAAAAATAATCCACAGTTTATTATCACGTTGTAATGACTAAAAATAATCCACAGTTTGTTATCACGTTGTAGTGATTAAAATGATCCACAGTTTGTTATCACGTTGTAGTGACTAAAAATAATCCACAGTTTATTATCACGTTGTAGTGACTAAAAATAATCCACAGTTTGTTATCACGTTGTAGTGATTAAAAATGATCCACAATTTATTATTACGTTGTAGTGACTAAAAATGATCCACAGTTTATTATCACGTTGTAGTGACTAAAAATAATCCACAGTATTTTATCACTTTGTAGTGACTATAAATAATCCACAGTTTGTTATCACGTTGTAATGACTAAAAATGATCCACAGTTTTTTATCACGTTGTAGTGATAAAAATAATCCACAGTTTGTTATCATGTTGTAAGTGCCTATAACTTATCCAGAGTTTATAAGGATATTGTAAGTACCCATGAATTATTCATAAGAATAAGTAGAGACACGTTATTTATCAACATATTTATAGTGTATTATAATTACGAAAAGTTACTGTTTGGTTTGATTGTTACGTCCAAAAATACGCAATTGGTTTTATATGCTATGTCCATCACTGAGTCTGAAAACAGGTTTTGTTAGCATTAAACTATTTTAGACCACATATAATACCATGCCTCTATCAGACTTTTTCCGTGACTGTTACAGGTTTTTTCTTCCAATATTTAAGGGCTATCGTATGGAAATTTAATTTTACCTCGAAGAAGGACATTTAAAAGTTATTGGTACCCTAACAATTTGCATAACTCTTTCAAATTACATAATAAATAAATTACGTCTTGGGCACTGCTCAGGGGGAGCTTTACAGACGATTTGGTTTAGCAAAATATTCAAAAAATGGAATGGTAAATGGATTATACTTGTAACGTGCTTTTCCATGCAGTTACTGCAGGCGATGTAGCGGACTGTTTACGATCATGGTGACAATATTAAACTCTATTAGTTAAACCTATTCTCTATATGGAATTTACTCACAAATAAGTGAAGTACAACACAAGCTTTAAAAGGCTGTTGGGGGGTAAGTCCTTTCAGAAAATGACTTTGGTTGAATTTAGGTTCTTCCAATACTATTCTCAATTGGGCTGTTTTTTTACTGAACATAGCGACCTGCCAAAACTGTATCTTATGTAGCTGCAGTTTGTGCTTTAGTAGAACGCTCCTGAAGAAGTTGTGAAACAACATATTTGTGTCAAATTCAAAACGTAAATACAACTAGTGTTATCAGGTCATTTATTTTTAAAAATTATCTGTTAATATTATACACTTGTCTGAATATTATCTAGAAAGTTTAGAGATGTTATACCACCAGAACACTGTGTATAGAAAAAACAGATTTAACATTGAAACTTTAAAACTCAATTGATATATATTTCCATAACATCTATTAATATTCTTTAACTTTGTCATAGTTTGATTTTACTGCTAAGCAAGGATATAAATTTCCACATAAATAATTTTCCATTGTATTAGACATTATATTGAAAAAATACTTCAATTATATCGATTCACATTAATAACTGCTTTGTTTTTATTGTAGTTAAATAAATAGATAATTTTTGATTGCTAAATATTTGGTTACACTCCAAAATTTTGTTAATAACTTATCAGTTTTAGACTCGATAGAATATGGCAATAGTTCACTATACTAAGTATGATTATATAAAAACAAATGGCGATGAGAAACGTTTTTTCATTGTATTAAAAAAATAGTTAAAACACGCATCTATAATAAACATTTTTTTATTAACTACTTGCAGAAGTTTTTTGTCAGGCAGTATGAACCATGTCACATGGAGAAGACTTAAACAAATCGTTGAACAGTTAGGATATACAGATTCTAAATTACTGCGTGAAACACGTTAACAAAAATGTTGTTAGAAGGAACAATGCTGAAGCTATTGAATAAACAGTTTAATAAATAACAAGTATTAAAATGACAGAAGACTTAGTTTCCTTTTTAATTTTTAAAATCATAACTTCTAGATATAACTACATCAATGGTACATTTACTCTGTAAGCTTTTTTGATCTTAAAATACGTGCCTTCTAACTAATATTAAATT